>NC_046316.1:62317975-62633860 GCF_009819535.1 Lacerta agilis | reverse complement strand
GAAGGAACTGCCTCACTCCCTGCTTCTTGTCTCGTCTCCTCCACCTTTTGGTTTTACATCCTACCAGATGTTAGAAGCTGGATCAGTATTCTGGAGCATTTTCATTTGTCTTAGTAAGGGCATCACCTTATTCTGGATTTTGGAGGTCTTCCTCCTCCCCACCCACTAAATTGACTAGCATGACAGCCTATGCCAGGTTTCCTCAACCTCGGCCCTCCATATGTTTTGAGACTACAATTCCCATCATCCCTCACCACTGGACCTACTAGCTAGGGATCATGGGAGTTGTAGGCCAAAACATCTGGAGGGCCGAGGTTGACGAAGCCTGCCTATGCTATTAGAGATGCAGGAGGTCTGTCTTCCCCCTCCACCTGGCTACTCTAATAAATAACAGAAGAAGAAATTACCAAGTACAAATAATACATATCATGTAGCACTTTTAGGTTAAAATCCTATATGTGTACCAGGGAGTATGTTGCAGCGAACTCTACGGGACTTACTGCTGAGTACATACCCTCCAACATTTCTCCAATGAAAATAGGGATGTCCCATTCCATAATGATATTTTTACTATTTCTACCCCACACATTTTACAAGGTTTCCCCAACCACTCTGGGCAGCTTCCAACATATATAAAAACATAATAAAACATTAAACATTTTTTAAAAAACCTTCCCTATGCAGGATCGCCTTCAGACGGCTTGTGGGTCAGATAACTCCATACCCTCCAACATTTCTCCAGTGAAAATAGGGACATCCTAAGGAAAACTGGGACATTCCAGGATCAAATCAGAAAGCAGGACAGCTTCTCTAAATCAGGGATGACCCTGGAAAATAGGGACACTTGGAGGGTCTGTGAGTAGTCATGCCCAGGTCTGCACCACTAAAGCCACTTTCAGTGCCCTCTCTAGATAATCTTATATGGCATCCCTTTTAAAGTGTGACTAGTAGCTCTGAGATTATTGAGGGCCACATTTAAATAACAGTTAACGCCTTTTTTTTTTTTTGCAAAATGTTAAGAATGTAAAGCCAGCTGAATCACGAAGGCTTCATAAAAGTGCAGATAACTTACTTGGCCACTGTAAATACTTGACTGGTGGTGTTAATGACTATAAATAGGAGCCACTCAATCATGTGCTTTATTGGTATATCATTTTAGGCACAGGACTGTGTTTTATAACTAGAGGCTTATAGACAACCTCACACTATAACCGGTACAGAAATAGATTTCATGGCCAGCAGGACTTAATTATGATGTTTCACTTGGTGGGAACTGACAATAAATGCACTACAAGGTTTACATGACTGAGAGGAACTGACATTACTAATATTCCTTTGCTACTACAGGTGGTAGTTATTTCTTGGAGACAATTGATATATCTATCTATATATATATGCAGTCATCTTACACTGTTGATGTTTTGCCAGGAAATTGATTGGCCTGTGCGTTCGAGAAGCTGAAGGCATCTAATGGGCAGATGTATCAACATGGGCCAAGAAAGGGTGGTCATGTATTTTACTTGAGAGTGGGCAGCCCTGTATTTGAAGGAATCCTCTCCTTGAGCATCCCCCAGATGTTCTGCAATACAGCATTTATCACCTCTACCCACTAAATATTATCCAGAGGGAGGTGTTTCTTGTGGCAGGGCTCCTTCGCAATAGCAGTGGTGCATGTCCTTCTCTCCCCACTTTGCTGCTGTTGTTGCCACAGGAAGTGGAACCAGCCATCATTTTGCATCCTTCACAATGTTGCAGTCATTCTGAGACACCTTGACAGCCACCACAAAACAATGGTGGGTAATAATTGGCCACGTGGTTCTCCCTTTTGTGGGTTGGGGAAGGTAAACTATCCTGGGATTTTGATTTGATGAAAGGTGGTTTCAAAGTTGAACAAATAAATAAATAAATAAATAGAGTAAAAAAAAATCTCAGAAAACTCTAGAGGAATTTTGGTCCTTACCAACTGTTTCTGGTGGGAAGGCGAAAATTCTTCCACTGGTGCTAAGTATCAGTAAACATTACTGGGATGAGAGATAGATCAGACAAGGCTGTTTCTCCAGGAGTTTGCTGTGTGCACTGGCCTTACGATAGGAGCTACGGTATTTTGCTTGTCTTTCTGTTTCTTCTCTCTGATATCTTTCCAGAAGCCTCTCACAGCTCCAATACCAGCAGTAGCATGGCTTCATACAGAGACTTAGTGTTTGTTTATTTTTCACCTCTTAAAGTTTGAACCAAGAAACAGCAACCCGAGCCCTTTAAACATTGGAATTACCTAGCCAATAGTTTTATGATGAAATCCCAGAATATGCTCACTACGTGGCCTTCTCATGTCCAGGGCAACAAGAGAGACAGTCAAACCTATTCTCTGCTTATCAGTAGGCCTACTGCTTCCCTGAGGCACATTTGCATTTATAGCCCACAAAGTGTTTTCAATCACAGCTGAGTTTACATAGGCAAGCTGGAGAACATAGAATTTCCAGACAGAGATAGAATTGTTCAAAAATCAGAACATCACCACGGCTTATATAGATGTGTTCCCATAGCCTCGCAGCAGCATGATGAAATTAGGGCATGCAATGGATTTTTGGGAGTCTGGAGGTGAAAATTGACCTTATCATGCGTCATTTCCACGACGGCTCTACAGTTGGGTGGAGTGAGTTGGCTGCCTCAGGTGGCAAATGCTGGGAGGGGTGGTGAGTTATCAGAAACAGAGCTGTGTGCTTTATTCAAGCTGTCCCATGCCACCTAAACTAGCTTGGTGTCCTTGAAGAATGTTGTCCCCTAACCAGTGGTGGAGCATATGTCCGCGCTGCCCAGGGCGGGCGCACTCCTGAAGGAAGCGGGGGCACAGGGCATGGAGGGAGCCGCGCGCACCCACCGATCCCGCTTCCTTCCTCTCCCCTTCCCTCCCCCTCCATTATTTACTCGCCTGCCTCCTTCCCGTCCTCTTCCCTGCCTGCCTGCCTGCAAGTGTCCCGGGAGGCTTGCCGCTGCCAGCACACTACCAGGATGCTCACAGGCAGGCAAGCAGGGGAGAGGATAGGAAGGAGGCAGGCGAGTAAATAATGGAGGGGAGGGAGGGGAAGGAAGCGGGATCAGTGGGTGCGCACGCCAGCTGGGGGTGCCAGAGACGCCCGCCGGGGGTGCACGAGATGCCCGGTGTGGGAGGAGCACTGACGTGAAGATCCACACTGGGGAGGATTTTATCACCCCCCCTAGAGATGGCACCCAGGGTGAGCCGCTCCCCCCGCCCCCACCTTCGTCCACCAGTGCCCATCGCCAGTATTAAAGTAACATTAATAGACAAGCCTGTCTGGCTTTTTGTATGTGGAATGGGAGGGGGGTGCCATTCTAAAAGAAATGTGTATATTGTATATATTCTAAAAATATTGATGAGATGCCCCCTGCCTTTTTACCTTTTTGGTCCGTTTAGCCCTAGATACATTTTACAACCTGTTTTACACTTGAGCAGTTAATCCAACTATGTTTGCAAAACTCCTCCTGCATTCCAGCACAAGATTGTTATAAACTGCAGACTTGGGAAGGAACTGCCCCATTCCCTGCTTCTTGTCTCGTCTCCCCCACCTTTTGGTTTTACATCCTACCAGATGTTAGAAGCTGGATCAGTATTCTGGAGCTTTTTCGTTGGTCTTAGTAAGGGCATCACCTTATTCTGGATTTTGAAGCTCTTCCTCCCTCCCACTAAATTGACTAGCATGTCAGCCTGTGCTTTTTGTTTATTATCTGTAGACCATGGCATGGTTAAGTTCAAGAAAGACCATGGAAATTGCTCTTTCTTAGGACTATTTCTGATTCTGAACAATTCTAGTATAATTTCACCAGGGTCAGATGCTGTGCTGGCTGGGGTTGATGGGAGTTGTAGTCCAACAACATCTGAGGGGCACCAGGTTGTTAACGGCTGCTTCATTGTTAAAAAGCAGCAGCTGCTATTCACCTTTCCTGCTTTCTGGTACTGAAAATAATGACAGGAGCTGAGCCCGGATTCAAATTAAGCTCTGCATATGATTGGTGTGCACTGAAGTTTTTTCTTCCTCCATCCTGCCCCCTGCCCTTGGCAGAGCTCCCAAGTCTTAATAGATGCACATATGGCAGAAATTCAACATGTGAAGCTTTTTTCATCACTACTTCAGCTCAGGAAAAGATACACCTGTTGAATTACGCCTCTTGAGCAGCTGTTAAAAGGCACATGATCCTTGCTAAAAATAAAAAGGTGGCAACCCTAATGCTGTGTTTGGGTGCGTGCTTAGGGCAGCAATATTACGCCTGCTCATGTGTGTGTGTGGGGGGGGTAGGTTCCAGAGAACCCAGTGAGACTTATTTCTGAGTAAGCATGGAATCGTAGGATTTTTCAGAGTTAGAAAGGACCTTGTCCAACTCCCTGCTCAGTGCATGAATCTTGCAACATGGAAGATGCATCTATTACTCATGATCAGAGTTCGCATGCCTCTGAATACCAGTAACTGGAGAACAATGGGGAGAGGAGGGGATGAAACTTTTGCTGTCATGTCCTGTTGTGGGCTTCTCATAGGCATCTGCTTGTCACCAAGGGAAACGGGATTCTGGATTAAATAGGGCGTTGGTCTGATCTAGCTGCACTGTCAATTATTCTGTTCAGAAGTGCAGTTGCATGAAAGCATTTGCTTTCTTCAGCGATGCCTCTCTGCCTGGTTTGTTTTCATTCTTTAGGGTTTCTTCTTGCTTTCTTTGACAACAGCTTTCCCTATATATATTGACATCACTGGAGCTTTTCCAGGCATGGAGAGAGAAAGGATATCTTTTGCAAACCAAGCTGCTGTTATAACCCACAGAAGCCGGTGTGACACCCAAGCCGTTTCAAAGCCCAAGACGGGCCGGCACATGTGCATAAACTCGCGGCGCGATTTAGGTCTTTTCTTTGAAAAATCACGCACGTGCACTTAACTGGGTCGCACTTTTCAAAAATCGGATCCCCGCAGTATAACCTGATGCTGGGACTTCCGTTCACAGGCTACGGCTCTCAGCAAGTGCCAAGCAAAGGCTGTCCCGCAGTCCTTGGAGAAGTTCCCTGGCACCCAACTATATAAACCTCCCCCCCCCCGCACCCCACCCACCCCCTGCGTTACAGCAGAGAGTCGTTCCTCGGCGACTTTGCACGCACGGGATCTTGCTGCGTCAGTGTGTGCGGCTTTAAAGGAGATCTCCTCAAGATTTTTTCTCTCTCTCCTTAAAGTGGGGATTATTTATTTATTTAAAGGAGCCCAATTATAGCAACAAGCCAATGAGCGAGATCTGCCTCTCCCCCTTTCACAGACATACCCTACTGTGCGAGGAGGGCTGGGCCGCCAGGACCACGACCACCTCCCGCCAGACGCGTTCATTGGAAGTAGAGCCGCTTGGAGGACGAAGAGGAGGAGGAGGAGGAGGGTAGGGGGAAAGGCACGTTTCGAAGTCGAACGTTAGCGTTTTCCCCGGGGTTGGACCGCCTTTGCGAGCGTTCCACGGTTCGAACGCTGAGTGGGGAAAGGAAAGGGAAACCCCCACGCTCGCAGGCTCTCAACGTTCGGAGGCTGGAACGTTGCCGCTCTCAGCGTTCGGCAGGCAGCGTGCAGCGCACCGTCTCGAGCGGGGCTCCTTCCTTTTAAATCTCACTCCACCGCCCACCCCCTTCCTCAACTCGCAACTTTGCCCAGTGCAACTTTGCTCATAGCTTGCTGGGCGGCGGTGCCACCCACTTCCACCCGATTCCTTTTCTTTCCCCCCCACCCCCCACCCCCCACCCCCCGCGCGTCCACCCACACTTCCCTTGTGTTTGTTCTGATTGACTTTTTCTGGGGACGTGCTGGGCGTCCCTGGCTTTATCTCCGTCTCTGGTGGGGAATGTGGAAATGGCCGGTGACAGGAGCCATGGGGTCTTCTTGTGCCGGCGACGCTTCGGGCTCCTGCTGCTGGCGACGGCGGCGGCCGGACTGTGCGGCGGGGTCTCCGGAGTGAAGAATCCCAGCTGCCACGAAGTGAGGACGGCGTTTCAGATCCGCCAGATCGGCCCCCTCAAGCTGGTGCCCGATGTTCCCACAGCCGGTCAGTATCCACACATGCAACCCCTTCTCTTCCCCTTTAGACCAGCGGTCTCCCAAGGCTTCCCCGTGGGGGTGGGGGGTTGTGACGCTGGTTCCTTGCCCTGCTTAGGGCACCTGGGAATGGTTACAAGAGCTGGAGGTAGGTCCGCCTTTTGACAGAGCAGGGCGGCTCGGGAAGAGGTGCTAGAGCGCGCGCGGGGGGGGGGGGACCGAGGGAGTTGAAATGGACGCGGCGGCAGTTGAAGGAGCGGTCAATGGGCCATGGGCAGAATGGCCCCCCGGGGCTGCTTCGAGCGTCTGCTGCAACTTGGTTTGCTCAGGCTGAGCTGTTGCTCGGACCCAACGCTTAGAGAGGAGGTCCTAGCAATTCCCTGGAAATTCTTTTGATTTCCCCCACTTTGACCCTGGAGGTTGTGGGTGGTGGGGACTGGGGGCTCTTGGTGACCCGTCTGTTTGGCGTACACCCCTCCAACACAACCCTCGTACTGATAAGAACATGAGGGCAAGCAGGTGGGCAGAGGTGGCTGGCTGATTGCTGGTGGGAGGAACACGGGAGGGGCAGGATTGAGACCTGTGGCACCGCAGAGAGAAAGAGAGGAGAGAGTGAGAGTGCAGGTGTCTGTCCCCAAGAACCTTGGGAACTGTAGTTTGTATGGGTGTTGGGAATTGTAGTACAGTGGGGGGAATCTACAGTTCCCAGGATTTTTGGATGTGTGGGTGGGATGTGCTTTAAATGTAGGGCATGCACACAACCCTGGTGTACAAGAGAGTAAAAGCAGGGAAATTGTGCAAGGTGCCTCATTTTTTTTGCTTGTTTACTTCTGGGTGTTTGTGTGCGGTGGTGGGGTTTGGGTACAGCAAGTTGAGTCCTCACTGCTGCGCTACCAAGTGGAGGCAGTGACTCACTCACTTACTCAGGATGACCCTGCTAGGCTTAATCCTTCCCACCCTGTTGCCCAAGGAGAGAGTTCTAAGTTGAGCCTCAGAGGGAGACAGTGGGCTAGTGAAAAGTAGTGCATTGCTGCTCTTTGCAACCATCATTTGCCCTGTCTTCTCCTCTACCACGCTGCTCCTGCATGGTTGGATGAAGCAAGCAATGGCTTCAAGAACTAATTGCCACCTGCCTCCCTCTCTCTGGGAGTCTCTCACCTGCTCCCTTGCCTACTTCTTTTAGTGGCAGCCTGCTAGGGAAAGTTGTGCACTGGTGAATGGACAGGAGAATCAGGCAGACATTTCTTGCATGAGGACCCAACTTCTCGCTTGCTCACCTACACTCTCTTGTCTGGTGCTGTGGCAGGTGGACGGGGGTTAGGCCTGCCTGTGCCACCTTAGAGAGAGGGCGACCCAGTGGGCATGAGGCTTTTCATAGAATTAGAAGGAGCCCATAGGGTCATTTAACCCAACCCCCTGGCAATGCAGGTATCAGTCCAGCCCTACCCAGAGAAGTGAGTGGAGGCAGTAGCTGCTCCTGCAAGGCCTGCACCTCCCCACCATTGATCCTAGAAGAGAGAGAGGGTAAGTGGCCCAAGGCTGGGCCCAATGCCATTTCCTCTGGCTCACCTGCATTTCCTGACCAGGGTGACAGAGTTGGTGGGTGAATTACTGGAGCCAGAGGTGAATGCTCCTTGCAGCCACCACTCACTTTTGTCTACTTTGGGGTGGGGGCAGTGTAGTGACAGTTCCATTGCACCACCTTCCTTTTAAGTCTGAGTGAGATGTGATGGTTTGTGTGGCACAGAGCGGACCCTGCCAAACCTTTTGGGGGCTGCTAGCTTTCAGCACCAGCTGGTCCATCCAGTGGCCCCTTCTGTGGCTCTGTGCCATGGGCCGCTGCCCCAAAAGTGCAGGCCATCAAAGCTTTCATGGATGCTTCAGCTGAGATTCCTGCATCACAGGGGGTTGGTCTGGATGACCCTCGGGTCCCTTCCAGCTCTACAATTCTATGAAAGCGGCCTGTTCATAGCAGCACCCCGAAAATGCTGACTGGTTGTTGTATGAGTTCTAAATGTACAACAACACAGGCCCCATGGGAATGTAGGCAAGGATTTGGCCCCATGGGAATGTAGGCAAGGATTAGGCAGGAAACCCCCAACCCCCTTAGCTGCTGTGTTGTATAAGGCTATCGGGGAGCACAGTTTGGCTAAAATGTGTGTGTTGGGTGGAGGATGTTGTAGGGCATGCTGTGTTGTAGGGCATGCTGATTTCATTAAAGCCCCCTCCCCCACCTTTCTTCCAATAATTTGAGTATTGTCCAGAACTCACAGAAATGAAAAATAGTCTTCCTGTAAATCAGGTTAATGGAAGGGAGGGTGACTCAAGCCAGAGGCACAATAGAAGTCTAACTGAATATGTACCCCGTCTGTCTGCTCCATGTTCTGTACTTCCTAGGAACTTAATATAGCTCCTATTGTAGCCAAGCACTGTGCTGGTCAGTCTCTGTGCCCAGAGCCAGGTTGTTAGCAAATCTCTTCACCAGGCATATAAAAATGAATCTATTGCAGCAGCAAATTAGATTGCTGGGATATTTGGTCCAAGGAGAGAGAGAGAGAGAGAGAATATCTCTCCTAACAGGCAGCTTAGAAACTGCAGATGCAAAAGATCTCTAGGTGCAAGCCTACCAAGTTCTTGGAGGTATGCCAAGAAAGAATTTAACCCAGACCACTTTGTTGCAAGACTCATGCAAAGTGGAAAAAATTTTATAGCATCAGTTTTAGTTCGGTCACAGGTGGACCACAATAAAGCACATTTAGCAGGGAAGTCAAAAGGAAAGTTTTCTTGTAATTAAAAGTAGCAGCTCTGCCTTTCACTACAGTAATTGTCTGTACATATATCAAACACAGCTTTTGCTGAAATTGATACTGCGTCGTGTACTATTCATTTTAGTGTATTATTCCCTCTCTTCTTAAATTTATTTTATGGGAGTGGAATCTGAAGACAGGAATCGCCTCCCCCATTCCACCCCAAAGTTTCTTATATGAAAGAACTTTTAAATAATTCAATTAACAGTGACTCCTGAGTAAGTTTTGCTTCCCTCCCCTGGCCCTCTTCATTTAGCAGGTGTTGCTTTCTTCAGCAGAGACTGGACAATATATTGTACTTTACTGCACCAATGCAAAGGGGTAGTCAACTTACTGTAGGGTTGCTCTGTTCCTGGAAGGGAGATAGATGGTGGTAGTTTTGGGGGTCACTCTCACATACCCGGTAAATATGGTGCAGAAAGCGTGAACTGGACTAGATGCAGCCCAATGCAGATGTGGGGGGTGGGGTGGAGATAGCTTCTAAACATGTGTGCATGCACACTCACTCTCACACTTGCATGCACAGTCCCTCACAGAATGGTGGGACATCGTTTCCAGAGTGAGAGAATAGGACTGCATGGTAAAGCTATCAATGCCACCCAAATTCCATTGTTTTCAATTAACCTTTCTCCCAGGTGAGTGAGTATAGGATTGCAGCCCTACTGTCCTATCCTTTTTGTTTTGTAGGATTGCATAAGCCCTTCATGCTCGAGTACTTCTGCGCAGTGCTCAAAATCTTTTAAATGGTCTGATAGTGACTAGAGGGAAGGGGAGTGCTCTTCACTGAGATGTCACAGGTACTATCCAATAGGTACCCGTGGCACTCTTGCAACCAACTTTTTATGCTGTGCACACTAGTGGGGTCATGGAAGACTGCCTTTTCTGAAAATGTTATTGTCTGAATGCTCATAAGATGTATTCTCCACCCCACCCAAATTGCTCTAGTTCAGGAAAACAAAATTGAAAATTCTTTCCAGTAGCACCTTAGAGACCAACTGAGTTTGTTCTTGGTATGAGCTTTCGTGTGCATGCACACTTCTTCAGATACCTGCACGGCTACCCATCTGTATCTAGTTCAGGAAGTCATTAAGGTGTTCAACAAATGTTTAAAATACTCACTTTGCCTCTTCTACTCTGAAGCATCTGTTGCTTGCTATTGTCTTGGGCTGGATATACAGTAGTAACTTGAGCAGGCCATTTGTCTTGTGTGGCAACTTCTTACCTAAGAGCCTCGAAATTTAGTGACAATTAGAGATTTATTCTGACGGAATTGCGGAAACGTTTCTGCCTTCTCAAGTATGTTGAGGGGGAGGCAACCAGAGCAAAGGGGCAAATTTGCAATCTGAGCAATGTGGTTAATGTTATGTGTGCTGAGACTCTTATTCTGATCAGCGCCTGTACACCTGTGCCTTGGATAATGGCAACCAACACACTGTGGGGCAGTAATGAGACTTCTACTTTGGGTTGCAGGAAGTTGATGTCCTGATACCCAATATCAAGTTTGCTTGCTGGACTTGCGCAAATCATTACCTCTGAGTCTAACCCTCATGCCAAATTATAAAAGTGATCAATGACTAGATTTCTCAACATTTCAAGTTTTTATATTTAAAGCAGTCATGACAGGAGACTTCAAGCTGGATTGAAGTATTTGTGTTTGGGAGTGGGGGGGGGCAGGGCATTGTTTTAAGCTTATCTTCCTTGCAGGATTCCTGAACAAAATTGTACCCTCCCTGGCTGCTATTTGACCCATGGATGGTGGGGAAATAAAGGTACCTGTAGCCCTGCATGGGTCTCCTGACAACAGTGAGGACTGAAGGTAAATGGTACAGGGAGCAAAGGGTTAAGCCAGGGGTCGCCAATTTTTTTTGCCACAGGCCGGTCCACTGTCCCTCAGACCTTGTGGCGGGCCAGAGAAGCGGCAACGGGGGGGGGGGGGGCTGGAAGGAAGAGGCGAGGGGGGCAAATAGTCCTCCTCCCCAGCCCCAGCCGCTGCACTTACCTTCCCTGGGGCTGCCGCCGCAGGAGAGAGGCTGCTTAAAATGGCGCTCAGCCCAGCCCCCTTCCTGATCTAGGCAGGGTGGGGAGAAGCCAGGAGGAGGGAGGGAGGCGGCGGCACGGTGTGCGTGAGGGAGGGGAGGGATGGAATGGCGCAGGGGGGGAAATGGCGCAGCCCAAACGAACAGATGAACCATGCCGATCCACGGACAGTCCACGGGCCGGATCCTGAAGGCCATTGGGCCTGATCCGGCCCGCGGACCTTAGTTTGCTGATCCCTGGGTTAAGCCTTCCTCTTCCAGCGCTACTGCTCAGATCAGAAGCAGAGAACCCTATCGCTGCTTCAAAGTTTTTTTTTTTTTTTTTAAAGGACACTGCAAGATTCAGTTGTGTCTCTCCCGTGTAATTTTGGTCTTTTCCTTTAAAGGGCTGAAATAATGCTTTGTGCTCCTTGGAGAGAATAAGATACATTAAGCACAGTGCTGGAAACATGAGGTGGACATATTGAGGGGAGTGCTAATGCATATTCTTGACCCCTCATTCTGCCTCCATCTCTCCAGTAAATAAAAAATTGTGGCTTTGTACATCCTTTTTCCTTTTGTTGATCTTGCTGGACAAGATGCCAGAGATATCTTCTGCATATCCAAAGTCATTTGATTTGGTCATTTAATCATTTACTTTAAATATATACTCTTATGAAACTGCAGGTTATTACAACAATCCTCCCAATGTTTTTATCTGTTTGCAATTTATCAGTATATATTCAATAAGCCATTTCCATTCTTTTATAAAAAGTTTGTTATCTTGACTTCTTATTCTTCTGGTAAGTTTCGCCATTTCCGCATATACTGGGTACCATAAGTTTTTGTATCCATTCTTCCTTTACTGGGACTTCTGCTTCTTTCCACCCAAAGTCTTGGCATTGTTGTTTTCTTTTTTTCTTTCATAAAATGTATACACTGCTTGATTGTAAATAAATAAATAAATAAATAAATAAATAAAATCTCAAAACAGTTTACAAAAATATAGCACAATAAAATCAAGAGGAATTTTACAACCCTACCTTAAAACATACAAAATATAAAATACTAAAACGGATTAAAATTACCCCAACTTTCTAAGCATCTGGGTAGGCTCATCTAAACAAGAATGCTTTTAACGGGCACTGAAAAGAGTAAAGTGAAAGTTCCGGCTTGATCTCAATAGGCAGGGAGTTCCAAAGTGTAGGTACTGCCACACTAAATGACCGATTTCTTTCAAATGCAGAATGGGTATTATGCAGCAGCTGAAGTAGCACCAATTATGCTGATCAAAGCGGTCAAGTGAGCGCATGGTGGGGTAAAGTGATCTCGTGAACTGGTCCCCAGTTGTTAAGGCCTTTATATACAAATAGTAACACCTTGAACCTGGCCCAGTGGCAAATCGACAACCAGGGCCGATCTCTAAGCACAGGTGTTATATGCTGACAAGGCCTCACACCTGTCAGCAATCACGCTGCAGCATTCTGCACTAACTGCAGCTTCCGGATCAAGTGCAAAGGAAGCCCTACATAGAGTTCGTTGTAGTAATCCAGTCTTGAAGTAACCAACACAGGCCAGGCTTTCCCGGTCCAGGAATGGGCATATTTCCCGAACCAGTCACAGTTGGTAAAAGGCACTTCTAGCCACTGAGGCTATCTGACCAATTTCTCATTGCATTTTAAGCTATTTTAAGCCATAGCGTAGGTTCCATTGAACTGAGTGGGCTTACTTCTGAGCAGACATGCATGGGATTGGACTTTTAGTGTTATTGTCCAAGTGTCTCAGAGGGATTCTTAAATCCTGTAATAAAAAGTATGCAGGGCTAGAATGCTGCTTTTATAGTATGTCTTGAGTTATTTTTCCTCCCCCCACCCCACTTTTTTTTGTCTTGTTTCTGGCAGCGTTGTTGTAGGCATTTATTTTATATATTAGCCTTTTTATGATGCCAATCATGTCTCAGCCTGGGAATACGTGATGGGAAAATGACACAATGCCTTTGAGCATTTGCAGAGTGCCTTTCTGTTTGCCCTGGAATAACCACTGGGATTAGGATGTTTTACACTTTGTCGACCTTACAGGAAACTTTACAGGAAAAGTTACTTTATAACTCAAGATTAAAGAGGCCACTTCAGATTTGCTTCAGGTGTATTGATCGACATACAAATGCTAAGTTTATAAATACTCTGCTGACAAATGCCAGCAGTTGAAAGCATATACGTCTCTCTACCTCCCACTGCTCCCTGACTTGAGAAGTTGGCTGTTTGTCCCTCAAAACATAACTGCCTTTGATTCCATTATCAACTTCTGTTGCCAAGCCCATGTTGCTTCAACTTAACTTTGCGGCACAACAAATATATAGCCTTTCCTCTCTGCCTCTTCTGCAAAAACTCTGGTTCATGCCCTCTTCATCTCTTGCCCTGACTACTGTGTGATGCACCCCGTCTCTCTCTAGCTTTCTGCTGTCAAAACCATCCACCTCTCTGATAACTCTGACCCATATAACACCTCTCTTTAAATCTCTATTCCCACTTCTCATCTCTTCTTAATGCATCCAGCGCTCCTCCTCCTCCTTTTCAAAGGCTTCTGAAACCATGTCATATTTATCTGCTCTCATAGCCCAATAATCTCTATGCTGACCTCCACTCCTTCAGCTCTTCCCCCCTCAGCTGTCCAAAGGACTCTGACCTTTTGTGGCTCCTTTGGCTTGGACCTACCCTCTAGAACACACACACACTCACACATTTGCCTAATGCCGTTTTCTCTTACGTGCTTCCAATCCCTCTTTAAAACCCACATTTTCCATGGAGCCTTTTGTTGTCCAGAGGTGACTCACTGGGACCCTGCAGATGTTGCTGGACTGTAACTCCTACCATCTCTGGCTAGTGACCATGCTGGCAGGGGGAAGGGCCATAGGGTATCTGCTTCAGGGGCAATAAGTACCAAATTGAATCCTTAGTACCTCCAGATGTAAGACAGAGTCCTGTACTCTTTCCGATGAGTCCAGTAACATCTGGAGGACCAGAGGAGAGCCACCCTTACATAGTGCCTCCAATATGTACTTTTGTTGTTGTTGTTCAGTCGTTCAGTCGTGTCCAACTCTTCGTGACCCCATGGACCAGAGCACGCCAGGCACGCCTGTTCTCCACTGCCTCTCGCAGTTTGGCCAAACTCATGTTAGTAGCTTCGAGAACACTGTCCAACCATCTCATCCTCTGTCGTCCCCTTCTCCTTGTGCCCTCCATCTTTCCCAACATCAGGGTCTTTCCCAGGGAGTCTTCCCTTGTCATGAGGTGGCCAAAGTACTGGAGCCTCAACTTCAGGATCTGTCCTTCTAGTGAGCACTCAGGGCTGATTTCTTTAAGAATGGATAGGTTTGTACTTACACCTGTGCAAATGCATAGACAGCAAATGTGGCTTCCCTATTTACTCTCTCACACACACCCCATCCCCATTCCTCTTTTTGTCTCCCCTGTGTCACATTATAGTCTTTTGGGCAGAAACATGTCCTCTTGTACTCTGTAAATCACCCATGCCTGTTGATGGCACTACATGAATTGATGGTGATGATCACAGTTGTTGTTTCCAGTCTCCAAAAATTAATGTGCAAAAAGAAGTCTTTCTTTCTACCCCCCCCCCAAATGGAGACCAAGATGTGTGCTGCTTCCTTTGGCAGATGAATATCAGGCAGGAGCCAGCTTTCCTACTCGCTCCTCTTCCTGTCTGCCACTTCACAATTCTTTTGGATGGCGCTCATGAAATAAGAAGCCCCCATATGCTCCAGACCCCCCAGCATGAAAGGACCCACCTACTGCGGCTTTATATTTTGCAGAAGCTGGAGAGACAGCAGAACTCTGAATTACGCTAGGCTTTTAAAAACCGCTATAGAGTGTCACTTTTTTCTTGTGGTTACAGAAATAAAGGAACTCTTAGTAGGTTATTGGAAGTGGGGAGGGGAGAATCTATTTGTTTCTGTTTTGCTGCACTGCTCCAAATACTGTAGACAAAACACTGGAAAACAAGGGTTGTGTTCTGAAGGCAGAGGTAGGAGTATGCTTGCTAAGCCTCCCTTATCCTGGTCTCCTTAACTTTATTAAAAATAAATAAATCAGGCATTGTCCCTTATTATGGATGCACTTATGGCTGGGTCTGCCTTGTACCGCAGTGGTCAGCCTTTATGGCTGTGGTGGAATTTGGAACCCGTTTGAGGATTATCTGTGATGGTGGCTGGATTAGTGCTCTGTGGAGTTTGTGGTGTGAAGCATGGGCTGAATTAGGGTAGCCAGATGAAAAAGCAGGTCAAATATATGCACCTTTAATAGCTGTGTCAAAGAAGGAATGCCATCAGGCATAGCTGGCACGACAAGCTAGACGTGCTCAGATTTCCTCTTCTGCACAACTTACCTGGTTCACAAGCTACTGTTCTTTGTTCACCTTTGCACACAAAAACCCAATTCTGCTCTGCAGGTATTTGATCTTCCACCCTTTTCTGGGTACAGCTGTGGTGCAAGCGGGAACTTATCCGTGAACGTTTCCAACAGTTATAGTTGGCTAGTCTTCCATGGTGTACAACTGTTGATGCTTTTCAGAGGAATCTTGTTTTCTTCCTGCCTCGTTAGAAGCATGCTGCTAGCTCCCTTGAAAATAACAAGCTTCTTTCCCAGAAAACAACAAACAGCTACAGATGTGGAAAAGTTAATACGCTTTTAAACTTTGGCTGACATGCTCTTTAATTAAGGATAGGAAGGAATGTACAAAAAAAGGTGATATTGATCCTCAGCACTGCGCATTAAGTGTTTCCCAGGCTCTTAATATTTGTTAGGCAGCTGTGCCTTTTATCCTGTGCCTTCTTAATTGAGTCTTAAACCCTTTCTGTAAGTTCTTAATTTGGTGTGGTAGTGGGGTTTCCCCCCTTGTTATGAAGCTTATATGAATCTTATATTGATAGACCACATCAAGAAACTGATGGAAACTTCTGTCCTTCTAATTACTTCATTAATGTAGGAAAGCATCTATCTGTATGCTTGGAGACATTAAGCCTTTGTGCACCAGGTACTGAGAATCGTAAGTGGGAATGTGTTGTTGCACTCAGGTTGTCATTGCAGGCTTCCCATAGGAACTGAGAACAGGATGCTGGGCTAGATGACTAGGGTTGCCATATTTCAAAAAGTGAATATCCGGACACAAAAGTTGGGGGGGGGGGGTTGGCAAAATTTTAAAAATGGAGCTATTTTTAATGCAATTCACCAAAATCTACACTTCTGGCATGGGCTACCCTGCCTTTGACCTGATCTAGCAGGGTCCTCCTTACATTTTTAAGCAGTTTCTCGAATCTCAATAGGAGTCTCCAGGAGTATATACGAGTTTTATCTTGATGTGCTCCATAAGGAAATCAAAAGTATATATTGATTAAAACATGAAAGAGCCTGCATGTTGCTAAATGCACCTATGGATTTATTAAAGGTGCAATGCGATAGGTGCCTGTATGCTTTTTCACCTGTGGGGTGGATGTCGGATTTTGTCTGTGGTGAGAGGAAGGGCGCTAAGCAGTTCCTCCATTGCCGATAGAAGTAGCCAGCGGCAGCTTTTTGTTTTTTGCTTTTAAAAAGATGCATATGGGATGACTGGCACGCATCTGCCTTGTAACATTTAGGTTGGCCCTCAGTCAAGAAATGATGGGAAGACAACTGAAGGACATAATGACAAGGCCACGCCATTGACTTAGCAACAAATGTGGTACACAAACTTCCTATTGATTTCACAAGAGTTTAAAGGGGGCCCATTGTTTGCAAACTGGAAGCTCATGCTGTAAACATTTTCCTGCAAATATGGCAACATTAATATGCTCACGCAGCAAGAAGCTTGTTGCGAGGATATATTGAGGGTGGGTAAAATAGAAAACAGTACACAGAGTTCTTCCCACCCACAGCAATGGGGGGGGGGAATAGCAGAGAAATAAAAGGGAATAAATCTTATGACGAATGAAGGTGCTCAGTAGGGAGTGGAATGATGTTATAAGAATCAGAGAATCTGCAGAAAATAGAGCACTGCCTTGGAAAATCTGATATGCATATTTGCAGGCCTGCCTGGAACTTGTCTCATGCTAATCTTTTTTTGTTTTTAAATTATTTTTTTAATATCTCAAAGCTGTGTAGAGTCAGGAGCCAGATCTTCAGCTGGAATAAGCCAATTATGTCTGCCTAAGTAATTGTCTAATAACCTCCACATTCTTTCCTGTGGAGAGATGAGGATATTGGACTGTATGATGTAATGCACCTACTGTATTCTGATGCTTGGAGAAGGGTTGCCACAATGTGAAATGTTGCAGGTCCATTTATTCGGAAATGTTCTGTTCTTATTGATAACATTTTTAATAACATGCATATTCATCTATATAAAAGCAAAGGTGAGGGAACCTGTGGCCTTTCAGATGTTGTTGCCTCCAACCAGACATTTAGAGGACATCTGAAGGCAGCCCTGTTTAGGGAAGCTTTTAATGTGTGATATTTTAATGTACAGTGGTGCCTCGCAAGACGAAAATAATTGGTTCTGCGAGTGTTGTCGTATAGCGAATTTTTCGTCTTGCCAAGCACCAATGGGAGAATAGCGGTTTGACGGAAAAATTTTTTCGTCTTGCAAAGCAAGCCCATTGAAAAATTTGTCTTGCGAGACAGCCTTCCACTAGCGAATGCCTTTCGTCTAGCGAGGCATTCGTCTAGTGAGGCATTCGTCTATTGGGGCACCACTGTATTTGACTTTTGTTGGAAGCTGCCCAGAGTGGCTGGGGAAATCCAGCCAGATAGGCGGGCTACAAATAATAAATGTTGTTGTTGTTGTTGAACTCTAACTCAGTCCCAGTCAGCATTGCCAGTGGTTGTGGGCGATTGGAGTAGCAATACAATAACATCTGCAGGGGCACAGGATCCCCTCCCTTGATAGGTCCAAATGGTCCCATGTGATCTTGATCCTATGCAGCTACAGAGCTAATAATAATAATAATAATAATAATAATAATAATAATAATATTATTATTTATACCCCGCCCATCTGGCTGGGTTTCCCCAGCCACTCTGGGCGGCTTCCAACAAAATATTAAAATACAACATTACAAGCTTCCCTAAACAGGGCTGCCTTCAGATGTCTTCTAAAAGTCTAGTAGTTGTTTTTCTCTTTGACATCTGGTGGGAGGGCATTCCACAGGGCGGGTGCCACTACCGAGAAGGCCCTCTGCCTGGTTCCCTGTAACCTCACTTCTCGCAGCAAGGGAAGCGCCAGAAGGCCCTCGGAATTGGACCTCAGTGTCTGGGCAAAATGATGGGGGTGGAGACGTTTCTTCAGGTATAGGACCGAGGCCATTTAGGGCTTTAAAGGTCAGCACCAACACTTTGAATTGTGCTCGGAAACGTACTGGGAGCCAATGTAGGTCTTTCATGACCAGTGTTATGTGGTCTCGGCACCCCTGCCTCTTTTGCTCCATTCAATACCGTTGTTGTGGTGCCCCCTGTGGTGCCAGCACCCGGTGCAGCCAAACAAGCCACACAACCCAAGACTGCCTCTGCTCCCGAGTAAAATCTCAGGTTGAAGAGCAAGGAGATAGGGTTTGCCATTCACTCTATGCTTCCTCCATGTTCATCAGGGCATCAAGCGCAGTCAGGATGTTTTTCTGACTGGCCAGTGCCACTCTGCTCCCTTCTCCCAGTCTCCACCCTCTGGTTCCACTACATAACATGCCTTAGCTTTCAGACAGGATGTCATCCAATGTCTATCTTTCTCCAGGGGAAGAGCAACCACTGGATACAACACTCTGTTTACTGTATCTTTGGGTCTGAGCTTTCGGAGCAGGCCTGGCCCAAGCCATTAGGCAGAGTGAGACTGCCACCTCAAGAAGCAGAGACTGGAGGCAGTGCCCCCCCCCAGCCATTCTCTTCTCTTGAAGAAATGTGTGCCATGTGGCCCTTAAGCTTACCAGCTTCCTTCCAGCTGCTGGAGAATACTATTCTGTCCACAGAATTCAATTGCCAGTCCAGTCACCTTCTGTATGTAGAATGGAGAGGGGGCGCCATCTTGCCTGCCTCAGGCTTGGGCTCAGAAGCATTCTGGCCTAGCAACTCCATCACAGTTCAGGAACCACGGGTTTAAAATCCCTGTGTTTTCAGGATTACAGGTTCAAAATGCCTGCTCCATTCTGAAACCTTCTGGGTGGTGGTGATTTAAATGAGTCTCTTAGGTGATATGCCTCACAGGATATTTATGAGGCTAAAATGGCTGCTGGGAGGAAATAAATGCTCAGTTCAGAATGCTTACCTTTGTGTGTTAAACACATTGTACCAAGTGTGCAATATTTTTCCAACCAATACGTTAGTAAGTTCAAATCATTTTTTATCAGTTGTTTTTTTTTTTAAGTGTAGGTGCCTTGCATTAACACCTGGACAGCACATTTGCAAATCTTACTTCCCTGGCTGATAAATGAGGGTGTGAGATAATTACAATCTGTACACCACAGATAGTTCAGCTCTGATGATTTAGTTACGTAAACTGAGGTCATTAATAAACAATAGGGTATATTTTATATTATGATGCTACTTCTTATTTATAGAATTTTCCTGTTGGGTTCAGAAATGGAATGGCTCATACTGTTGCCTGAGCTTAGCTCAAAACTCCTGTGGAGAAGGGAAGTCTTTTGTCTTGGGAAACTGGATATCCTATTTGTTCTGTTCTGTAGGTGCAGAAGTTGTTGTGCGCCATATGCTTGTATTCCCCACCCCCCACCCTGGTAATGGTGAGTGATAATTGGTTTTTGCAGGGAAGGTATAATTAACATGTAGCAATATTGATATGCTGGGGTTACATGGATTTTATTGATATGCCCAGAGCCTGGACACAATACTTGGTGGGTGAGATTATTTATTCAGATTCTAGGCTTGATAAAGACTTTTGAAAAGAAGGCCTCAGGGTAGCACTTGCAGATATGACAAGAGACAAAAGCAGGAACTCTGGGAGGATAGCATGATAAATTTTTAAGTCAATCTTCAAAGAAATGGCACAATTTTTTCAGTCACTTAGTAAATTGCTTGTAAATTATGAGTTATTTTTATTTAAAAAATCAACTCCCCCCCCCTCCACAGCATATGTATCCATAGCATAGTACACAAAGCCTTTTGAATTAAGATACCTTGAACTGATACAAATCATCCTAAATTTCAATTTATCTAATATTTTTCGTCATCTCCCATATTGTAACTTCCTCCTTGTATTATCTCTGAGCTGCGCTGGATTTTGGCTGAGCAGACTCTCTGTGGGTTTATCTATCAAATCTTTTTATTTCTATAGAACGTTTCATATGCTTGATTGTCCTACTTAGCTCTTTTTAAAAATGAAAAGTATATTTTATAGAGATGAGGCACTTTCTCTGCACAGCAGCATTCTGTCAAAGTTATAATTCTGTCATAGGCCAGATGTGCTGTGCACTTAACTTTGCTATCTCGGGAAAAAACTTTATCCCATCAGGACAAGCGATTAAAACTTTTATCTTCTGAACCATGATTTAAAATCAGGTGTCTCTGACATTTAATCTCAATTGCTCATCAATAAGGCAAGGGCCTTGGAATTCAAGCTTATGTCATGAGTGTATAATGTAAGTCTAGTTGCCCAAAATCTCTTGATTGAAAAAAATCATTGAATCTGCTATACTTACCTAGTGAGTCTTGGGTAATGGGATATCTGATCGATTAACACTGCTTGGCTGTTCCTCAGCAATCATGATAACTGGCCTTTGGTAGATAAATGGCCCAATTCTTGACAGCTACTCTTCAGAACACCACCATGAAACAGAGTTATTCCAAAGGTGCAGGGACTGACTTACCTACAACAACATTGTATACTGGAATATATTTGTTAAGGGTTGAGATTTGTCGGGAAAGTCTCAACTTTATGATTGGGATCAAGGTAAAGTTAGTTGCATTTAGTTCCCATGGAAATTAAGAAAACTAGACTCATTAATTTCTATGAGATCTAAATTCAGCTAATTTGATCTGGATCCAACACCCTGCTCTGGAACTGATGGAAGGGTTTCAGGTTTTTAGGACTAAACTATGCGTGGTGTGGAGACAGTGAACTCACTGATAGGTTTCGCTCTCATTTTCATTGGCTGGTGATTGATTCTTTCACTTTAAAACAAATCCTCTAAAAGCTGCTAGACTGTCACCAAAATACCATGAAAGTCAACTGTTTACCTATGAGGTTACAAGGAATGTTTTTATAGTATAGTGGTACTTTGGTTCTCAAAATTAATCCATTCTGGGAATCGGTTCGACTCCCAAAACTGTTTGAAAACCAAGGCACAGCTTCCAATTGGCTGCAGGAGCTTCCTGCAGTCAAGCAGAATCTGTGTTGGACGTTTGGCTTCTGAAAACGTTCACAAATTGGAACACTTACTTTCGGGTTTGCAGCATTTGGGAGCTGATTTGTTTGGGAGTCAAGCCGTTCGAGAACCAAGGTACCACTGTAAGTGGCAATGATAATCATCCTAATTAGATCATTCTGTAAAGCACTTTATAGTTATTATCCTTTTTAAAAAAGTAATTTGATTCTCATGTGCTGTGAAACCTTAAGGAAATGTGTCAATTTCTTAGTGTGCTAATTTTTAACTGGGGGTTAAGGTTTAAGGGACGCGGGTGACGCTGTGGGTTAAACCACAGAGCCTAGGGCTTGCTGATCAGAAGGTCAGCGCTTCGAATCCCTGCAATGGGGTGAGCTCCCATTGCTTGGTCCCAGCTCCTGCCAACCTAAGCAGTTCAAAAGCACATCAAAGTGCAAGTAGATCAATAGGTACCACTCCGGTGGGAAGGTAAACGGGGTTTCCGTGTGCTGCTCTGGTTCGCCAGAAGCAGCTTAGTCATGCTGGCCACATGACTCGGATGCTGTACGCCGGCTCCCTCAGCCAGTAACGCGAGATGAGCGCCGCAACCCCAGAGTCAGCCACGACTGGACCTAATTGTCAGGGGTCCCTTTACCTTTACCTTAAGAGTCAATAAACGTCTTGCTTTAATAAGCAATCACTTCCGCTCTGCTCCTCCCCTGGCACGAGCAGGTAAGCAAACCAGGAAGGGGATAGCATAAGAGTCAAGTGCATAGTGTAAATGTAGGTTTGTACAATTAAAGTGGATTAAAGCACTTTGTCACCTTAGTATAACAAATCTACTTTAAGAAATGATCAGACTTCTTGTGGTTTGGAAAGGAAGTGGGAAATATATTGAAAAGTGTGGGATGACTGAATGATTAATGGGGCACTAGACAAGCAAAGCAGGATGAATGCTTGTTGTCATATATTGGCTCTACAAACAAATCTAAACAAATGCTCAACAAAGGCAGGATATAATATCTTCCACGTAAGCTTTGTGCAAGAAAATGCAGATGAAGGCTCAGTAAATAGAATGTCTGGAGGAGCCCTTACTGTTACATCTCAATCTGTGATGAAGTTTGGCTTCTCTCTAGCTGGGCAGGCTCATTAGCTAGCCTTAAACTATGGCTTGTTGTTCGTTTACACATCCTGGTTTATTAGGGCAAAACAAATAGCAGCTCTGTGTTCAGAGGCAATGCTAAGATATCCTCTTCCTGTCTTGTTTACCAGTTCAGACCATGGGAGTAGCAGAGCTGGAGCAGTAGCACAACATGCATTAGTACACAGTTCATGCATGATATGGTTTACTAAGCTAAAGTTCTTGTCTTATGCAAATGTGGCTACTTTCTACAAAGCCACCACACAGGAAGGACCCACATGATGATGGGAGGTCAGCAGGGTGGCCTGGCAAAGTCAAGGGAATGGAAGAATTTAGAGACACTTACCAAGTGAATTTTAATACATGCCATTGTTTTCTGCTCCCAGAATAGTAGCTTTGGGGTGTGTGTGTGTGTGTGTACATACATAGGGGGTTATTTAGATCTGGAAAATTGCCTGGGGAAAAAATAAATAAATCCTATTTCCTAATGCCATTTCTTTGATCAAAATTAGTCCTTGGTGGCTACTTTTTATGTTTTGCTTTTTAACCTTTAGGAGACCTGATCACAGATCCCTCACATCACAAGTCAGTTTGGGCTCTGAGTGTCTGGAAAGACATGATGCTATCTTAGCACCAGATGTTTAGAGAATCTGTATAGCAGCAGCCCAGCGCTTGATCAACATTACAACACTTGACTGGGCTGCATACAAACCATACATTGAAAGCACATCAAAAGTATCCTCCCAAACTTGGGGAAGTGTATTTTGATAAGGATGCTGGGAATTGAAAGATGTAAACTACAGCTTCCAGGTTTACTTGAGAGGAGGAATGTGCTTTCAATGTATGGTGCGTACACAGCCTGCATTACCAAATCTGCACCGTAAAGTACAGGTGCTGCTAAATTCCTGTTTAAGCAACCCTACCTTTCATTGCTGTTTATCAGGATTTGCCTGCCCTAGTCTTTCTGTGGTCTTTTGACTACAACATTCTTAGAATCAAAGTATTCACTTTGGTTTTTCCTCCATGCTGGAGGAAAGTATATATGACTTATTCCTAGTGGGGAGGTTTCTTCTCTGCTGTCTTTTGAACATAAGTCTCCAACCTGGGACTATCTGTCTACTTTAATGGCTTCTCTTGTGTGGTATCCGTTTTCATACATTTGCATGGATAGAATTACCACCAACAGATGGAGACCTCTAGGTCCCTGTCTTCATGTTTCAGCAAACTTAACGCTGGGCCCAGTGATTCATGAGCAATGGATGGGGCAGGTGAGTAGGAGCAGATTCTGCTCAGAATTTTAAATAGAAGCAAAAATGAAACAAAGTAAACCAGAACAAAACATTTTCTTTTACTACCTAGACCAACAAAAGCATCTTGTGTGAAAAATGAAGAACGCAA
Organism: Lacerta agilis; assembly: GCF_009819535.1. Lineage (NCBI taxonomy): Eukaryota > Metazoa > Chordata > Lepidosauria > Squamata > Lacertidae > Lacerta > Lacerta agilis. The sequence goes on along the minus strand of NC_046316.1, from coordinate 62,610,077 downwards.
ATATTTACTAGTAGATTAACATTATAATTATGAACCTGAGAGAGTAGGTTTGCATTACATTCAGTTGCAAATAATTGATAAATATCAATGTCACCACACCTTAAGCCCTCATCTTAAGCAGTTGCCAATGAATTAATAAATTGTGGAAGAGGCCTGAGGGAAGAGGGCTGAGGTTTTGAACAAGACATAGGCAAAATACATTGCGACCTGGTGGGCATATAAACACCTGAACAGCTGCCAGTTGAAGCTGGGAATGGAGTGAAAGGGAGGAAAACTAGGTTCACACCAGCAACTGCTGCCCAACCACTGGGACTACTCTTCTGCCACTGTGGAAGTTTCCCCGATTCCACAAATTTGAGGGACGAGGAGCGAGATTTTGACCCAGACGTGTGCAAGATATATCAGGACCTCGCCTATAAAAGTTGAGGAGCCCCCGGGGTGCAGAGACCTCCGTTGCCACCACTAGGGGAACTTTGGCAGGCCCCTTTGGCAAGCAGCAATGTAGTGACTCGGCTTAGCTAAGAGGATGGAAGGAGCAGCTGCACTCTGTAAGCAAAAATAAGAAAAAAGACAAATTGCAACACAGTTTGAGCACTAGGTAAGCTATATGAGTTGAGCCATATATAGTAATATGTTTATGATAAGAACACACAGGCAGGATCGCTTGGCTTAATTTGGCAACAGAACCAATTATCATGAAGCTAATTCAAAACCGAATCAAGTGAGGAATTGTGATTATTGAAGAAATACATAAGTTGATGAATTTTGGCAATGTAGTGACTTGTAAGAACTATGATTGGAATAAATTGTGTTGATGGGGATACAAATTATAATTGGATTGAACTGAAATGGATGGTGGGTGGATTTGAAGGATGAACTATCTAATAAATGCATGTGATGCAGAAAATTTAATGACTATGAAATATTTGAGAATTAATTGAGATAATGGTAGCAAAAGTTCAAGCATAAGGTAGAGATAAGTACTGAGGATGAGAGTGTCCTAATAAGAAAAGTATACCTGGTTTATAAGAGAAAAGTGCTTACAATAATAACACACACATACATGATATATATGAAGCCCCTGAACGTGAATGGAGTACTGTGTCAGGGAAAACTAATTAAAATAACAGAATATGGGTCCTTGGAAGGCTAAAAGGCAAGAAAGAGAAGGTCCAAATGGGGTCACCAGAGACAATAATCATAAGCTGTACACAAAAGAAGTGAACCTTCTGGAAGAAAGAGTATAAGAAGGACAAAATTTAAAGGACAGAAAATTAGAAATTTGGAGATAAAATTCAGAATTTTTTATGTCTGAATTGGATTAAAAAAGGGAAATCATGATAATAAAATATAAGAACAATTAGAAGTGATTGTTAATAAAACTTTAGGGTGGGAGGAAAGGTGGAATAGTTGATAATAGAATGGAAACATACAATAATAAAATGGTAAATATGAAAAAGCACAAACAGAATTAGAAAATATACTAGAGAATCATAAACAAGGGATAGAGTATTAGAGATAGATGTAGAAATGAATACAGCTAAGTATGAGGAAATAACCCAAGAACTAAGAAATAATAATTTGCCATTGTGAGGGCTTTTAGAGGGGATCAAGAGAGATAGTTTTGTGACATTATTAGAAGAGCACCTGTCAAATTATATTCAATTGGATAGAATACAGTTGATACAGAAGCTGCCTTCAAAGTTATAGAGAACACTTGGAAGAAGAGTTGTTTTGAATGGATTGTTTTGAATGGATTGAAAAAACTTGGTCTATTGTCACTGTGGTCAAATTAAGATACTATAGGAGAGTGAAACTAAATCAGTCGAACAGATTTCTGAATAAATGAGAAGGGTTTTTTTTAGTGATGTTTTGGATAAGTATAACGATCATATTCAGCCTTTTTATTTGCTGTAGTTTGTTGTATAAGATATGTATTAATCTAGTCTAAGATTAAAATAGAATAAGTTTCAGAAGAGAAAAACCAGTAACTCTTATCACCTAGCAGCAACTGGTGATCTTAGGCTCAGATCAAGTAGGTGTTTTGTTGCCTATTACTAGACCACTTATCTGGAAAAACCTGTGATCGTGGCAGGTTGCAAAGATAAGATTACAGTGCTTTGTTCCAGATGATAAAGGGCAGCTTTGAAGAGATGGATCCTTAGAACTATTTTTAAGTTGTATATCAGGGAAGCAATCCAAAGGGTTATGCACCTTTAGAGTACTTTAAAAAAAAAGCTAAGCATTTCCATCCAATATAGGGGAGGCAATTGGACTCCACAACAAAGCTAATGTTTTGGGATAAACAATATCATTGTCACAATAAGATCCAATGATTCTGATCATATATTGCAGGAATGGGGAACCTGTGTGCATTCCAGGTGTTGCTGGCCCATGTTCACTGACAATTGGCCATTCTGGCTGGGGCTGATGGGAGTAGGAGAAACATCTGGAGTATCACACAATTCCCACCCCTGCTGTATTGGCTATGAATGTTGCTTTACTGAAGATCTTAGTGATAGAACGATATGGATTTTGCATGCTGTTTTTAGCCTTCCTTCCTGGATTTATTTTCCTACAGTTGTGCTTCATGGATAAACATACATCTGTCGAACATAACTGGAAATGGTATTTATCCAGAAATCCCTATCTTCTCCTTTCCGCTTGCAGTGGTACAATAAGACACTCTGGCTCTTTGCTAACGTAATGGATTTTTATTTAAAGACAGTGCTAATAAGGCATTGCGATGATAGTTGCACTGTAAATTAGTAAAGTTGATTGAAATTAGTAGGAGCTTTTTATTATTAATCATTTAGAACTGGCATAAGATCACGGTGGTGCAAAGCCACATGCAAAATGTATCAATGCTTTACTTTTTGAAAATGATACTTTCCAAGATACGTTATGAACAAATATACAGAATTCAGTTTTATCCAGTTGCTCTTATTTCATGAATGTATGAAAAGAGAGCAGAGAATAATTTTCAGATTGAAGTCCGACTGGCCACCAGACAAATCTGATGAGTGGAGAAGGGGTGAGAAGTCTCCTCAGCTGATTTGTATGGATCAAACAAGAGAGGGGAGCTGTGCCGTGTGTGTGTGTGTTTGCCTGAGAAAATGTGGGGTTGCCACACCTACCACCAGCATGCGAACCTTGGAGGATGGCCTAGGCCAGGCATAGGCAACCTTCGGCTCTCTAGATGTTTTGGCCTACAACTCCCATGATCCCTAGCTAACAGGACCAGTGGTCAGGGATGATGGGAATTGTAGTCCGAAACATCTGGAGAGCCGAAGGTTGCTGACCCCTGGCCTAGGCTGAGTGTGGTTCTTGGGCCATACTCCAAGAAGCACACTCACCCTACTGCTCCTGATATAGAGCTATGTGGTGGTTAATGCTTGGACATAATGGTCAGGGGTCCCTTTACCTTTACCTTTTTATATCAGTTTTCATCCTAGTGTGTGGATTTATAGGGGCAAGACAAAATTAAAATTGACTTGTTAACAGCCAAAACCCTGCTGGTAAAAAGAATTTGTCCCCAGTTCCTCAGTCCTTCTGTTTCTGTATGATAGTGGTCTGTTTTCCTGTTCAGTTATGGAAAACTGAATTTTGATCTAAGGAATGTGAGTTCAGACCTTATCTCCGTCCTGCATCCATAATTATGGACAGGGACTATATCACGGGACCAGTTTGACTGTCTTCCAAGCAGCATGGAAGCTGCTTCCCATGCTGAACTAGTCATACCTAACGGGAATTCATCGTGTGGGTGGGTTGATTGTAATGCTAACTTATCATACACAGTTGCCAGCCCTATATAGTAATTTATAAAAAATATACATAATGCATGAAGCAAACCTGTATAGAGCACAGGGTGGATATGTGTCACACTTTATGGAGCACAGTCCTGTAATTGAAGGGACAAAAGTGGCTTTGACATTTCCCATCAACAGCACCTGGACAGGGGACTGAGCAAATCCTGGTCACAGTCCTCCTCCACTATGATGAGATGTATTGTATTTCTATTTAAATTATAGTAATTACTGTGTTTCCTCTTGGGTGATTTTCAACTGGTCACCCTGGTACAGCATTTCTGAAAGACTGCATATGGTCTTTCAAATACATTTAATTCCCAGAACATGGACCTACATTCATTCCATATTTCTCTCTCAAGAATTGATTTTCAAAGGATCTCCTCTTGGCACTAGAAAGGATAGCAAACTCCACACCTTCCAAGGAATGGTACTGATATGGAATAATTCCATATCAAACCACTCCTGCCTCTTCACAACTTTCCCCTGCTCCTAAGTGCTTAAGATCCCAAAGCAAGGTGGGCTATGGATGTGGGACATAATATTGATTTAAACTTAATGGGAACAGCTATCAATGAACACCCTGAAATTCATGGCATGCTATACTTTAAAGGAAACTCATCTGAAGATGGTTCACAGGTACTACTCAACACCAAATACGTTGACAAAGATGTTGAAATCGCAGAGTGATAAATGCTGGAAGTGTGGAAAAAAAACACAGTAGGAACATTTTACCATATGTGGTGGTCCTGCAGTGTGATTAAAGAATATTGAGAAACAATTTATAATGAGCTTAAAAAAATGTTTAAAAGATCTTTCCCTAAAAGCCCAGACATATTTCTCCTGAGCATAACAACATCTGAAGACCAAAAGAACCAAATGAGTCTGTTGCTGAATGCCACTACCGCTGCTTGGATTTTACTGGTACAAAAGTGGGAAATGGATGCTGTTTCAACAAAAGATGAGCAGTATCATAAATTGTTGGAATATGTGGAATTTGTGGCTATGACTAATAGAATAAGAAATAGATATGACAGAAAACATAAGGGAGAATGGAAGTTATATATAGAATATATGAAAAATCATAACAAGATAATTAACCTAGCAGGATGTGAGCGGTTCAGCAGTGTAAGTTATAACAAGAGGTAAAGAGAGGAAGAATGGGAAAAATTAGAGAAACAAGAAGATGCTGTTGAGAAGGGATTAGATAAGAAACCATGGAAGGAGTGGAAGAGAAGGACATAAGCGGATTTTTTTGTTTTGTTTTGATTGTATTAGTATATGTAGAAGGTATTATGTATATAGTTTATGTATCAGCGGAGAATGTGTAGCAGAAAAACAAACAAATAATAATAAAAAGATCCCAAAGCAAAGGCATAAGAAGCTCCTTGTGCAAGTACACCTTAACACCTGGATGCTGATGTCATCCCTTCTGGCATCAGGCAACAAAGGAAAGCACAGATTCTTCAAGGTGAAAGTGACGGCATGTTCTAATCACTGTCTGTCTTTAAGGCACATTGTTTGGACAGCTTCCAAAAGGAATCCCGATGTTCTCTCCATGCATTGAAGCAAATGGTCAGCTACGAAACCCCACACCCGCACATCAGCACAGCGCTAATCCAGATATTACAGCCCACCCTCTCCTCGTCTCAGTGTTTCATTCTATTTGTGGGTGAAGCTATGTAGCTTCACATGGTGCTAAGGATTAGAAGTAGGACCTTTGTGACTTCCTTTTTCCATGGCTTTGGCTGCCTAGGTAGCACGTCACATGGAATTGTTCTGCTGTAAGCCTTTGCTGGTTCTCTTTAGAAGCTGGAAGAGTTTGCTAGCTTCGGTTGTTAAAGCATGATGGAAAAGAAAGGTAGGACAAGTTAATTTTGTAGTCACTCCAACTCTGGATGGAGGTGAACAGCTTTTGCTACCATTCCTATGAGCCCTGCCTGTCTAACTCAGCTTCCTGTTTTCCACGATGGCCAACCAGATGTCTCTAGGAAGCCTCATAACCAGGACATGAAGACAATAACCCTCTCCTGCTGTTATTCTCTGGTGATTGGTATTCAGAGACATGCCGTTTTTGATCCCGGAGATAGCATGTATCCATAATGACTAGTAGCCATTGATCTACTTACTCTCCATGACTGTAATCCCATTGTAAAGCTATCTAAACCAGTGGCTGTCACTGCAACTTGTCACAGTAAATACCATAAATTAACTATGTGCTGTGTACTTCCTTCTGTTTGTCCTGAATCTTCTGCCAGCTAGTTTCATTGTGGGTTATAGTGGTGATGTGACTGTGAAAAGTAACACCAGGTTTCCACAACAGTAGTTTTTATTCATTTACAGAGGTGTCAACTTATTAGAAGTCGTGTGCTACCAGTCAAACTCTCACAAGTATTACTGACACACAGGAGAGCCTGGTTTAGTTTTGTGGTATGCGCAGGAGCTCTTTGAGGACATCACATGCCATTAGCCTTTGTGTTGTATTATACCACCCAGGAAGTGAGCATTTTTCAAATAATATCTGGTCAAACAGCAACACTGCAAACTTGGTTTATATGTAACACAAGTGCTTCCCATCTGGCACATCTAAGTTAAATAAAAATGGCATCTATTTTGCTGCTTCTGGGAGGAGATCACTTTTCATTGGTGGTGCCAAATTAATTCTATTTAGTCTTACATAAACATGTTTCTTTGTTTTTCCTGTGGAAAATTCACAGAGCAGATTACCCAGCCAGACTTGTGGTAAAGACACAACACAGTGATATGCCATGTCTCTTTGCAGATGACAGTGGTAGAATTATTTTTCCAAATTCTAATTTAAGATTTTCAGAGATACATGCAGTGTACTTTGGTTACTTCAGTAATGCATCAATCAGACACCTACCTAAAGGATGCATCAGGCTTTGTTTTTGGTCTTGTGTATTTTTATTAACTTTTCCCCCCGGCTCCTGTCCCAACTCCCTTTTTGTACAATTTTGTTCCACAAATGCATTTTCAGAATCCATTTTGGTTCTTCTTTTGGGAGATTACAAACAAAAGTCTTTCCTTGGAGTCCAGAATCTATAAAAGTCCTGACAGAAAGTAAGAGATAATTTCTAAATTGGACCATATTGGTTGGTCATGGTAGCTTTGTTCAGAAAATGACTTGAGCCAGATAGTTCAGCATATCTCTAAACATTAGTGGTTAAATGTATTCATTATACTAACAAGAGCCCTATTCATGCAGGGTCTAGTCTCCCCAGTCATTATGCATGCATAATTCCCATTAATGCTAGTGGGGGCTAAGTGTGCATACCAAAGCAAGAAGACAGTTTGTGTTTACACACCCATGTTTGCACTAAGTGCACTTTCTAAAATCCACCCAAGAAGCCGAACAAATTTCCTTATTTTTAGTCGATTTCCATGGAAGCTAATGGTGATGCATGGTAAATTTTGACCTGCATAAACAGAGCTATTGGCTGTGGCAGTCAAAGCATTTCAGTATGACTGAACATCCCATTCCTTTTCAACATCCCACTCCCTTCAGGAATTTGTGTATTTTTTAGGATTTAGGAGGCTGGAGGTTATCCAATCACACAAGCTATGCTAACAATATCATTGTACTGTCAACCTTTAAACATACCATTCCAGATTGGTATTGCACATTCAGTTATGATGTCTGTAGGCGCTGCCTCTTCCTTGTGTTGTGAAGAGTTAGCAAACATATTTCTGGCTTCATTGTGAAAATACTGTTTGTGTGATGAAACTTGCCTCTGCATATATGTTTAATTCCTCTTCACCTGGAGCATCTACATAGGCCAGCCTTAGCCCAGTTGCTGTGTGGATGTATTTGCCAAGAGAACAAATTAGAAAGAACATTCTTTGTGCTTTAGATGACTACGATGGATGTAATATCCCAAGGGTGATATTCAGATGATGCTCATTCCAATACAGGAGAGGTATATGCATCCTTGTAGGATGGAACTGGGGACATAAGCACATAAGCAAAGCCCTGTTGAGTGACATAGGGATGGAAAGAAATTTGGTTTGGTTAGGATTTTAATGCTTAGCTGGTTCGCACTTTCTGACACAATAAACAAATAAAAAACCCAGCTATTCTTAGAAATTGACACTTCTCCAGGTTTTGTGCTGCAGTTTTCCAACCAAGCAACATGCAAAAAATATTAGGGGATAATGTGCTTAAAAAGGCATATGTTGGAGAAAATATAAAATGCATTATATTAGGGGAAATTGCTTGCAAAATGTGAATTTTTTAGGAGAAATTTACACTGAAACACTAACACATTCTCATGAGGACTTTTTAAATTGCAAACAGATGCAGAAGTGTGCAGTACTGAACTTAAGACTGGGAAAATGAGAAATTTGGCAACTGACCAATTAACCCACCTCATGTCAGACTAGTGTTTGTGTGTGTGTAATCCTGATATGAAAATATTATTTCATCAAGACTGGGCTATTTATTTTGGGGGGGGGGCATCATAGTGTATAGAGGTGAGGGAGGACGCAGATGAAGAAACTACACTCCAGCAAAACTGCACCATAAACAGCTTGAGATTTTGGCTTGAAATAGGTGAGCAGGGCAAAAGGGGTAGGGGCGGCTCAAACCAGGTGGTGACTTGGGGGAACAGTCAAATTGGTTGAGAAGATTGGGGAGAGTTTCTGAGTGGGTGGTGGTGCAGAACACTTTGTATTGTTGATAGATCTGCTCTCATTGGCTGCCATTACTCTCCCTGTTGAATGTCCCGGACATAGCATCTTTCTGGAGAAAACATTAGTAACCTCTACTCCCCGCAAGAATGCTTCCAGGGCAAGGCTACATCCACACACATTCTAGGGAATAGAAGCTACCAAGAGAGTACAACAGTGTTAAGTTTGTCTGTCCAACTTACTTAACCCCCCACCCTCCAATTTCTCCAGTGCAAAACTAGGAGAAGTTCAGATGCATTCCTATCTATATATTGCACAGAGGTATTGCATATAAAAGTGTAAAGTTGATATGCGTTAGTACTCTAGTATCTGAATTTAGACCTGACTGTTTTATAGACCACTAACACGGGGACAATTTAAAGGCTGGTGCTTGTATGTGCCAAAATACAGCCAGGTTATGGAACTCTTCGGCACTGATGTCATGACTTTGTAGACCTTCATGGGATTTATGGCCTGCCTCTGTTGTAAAGGTTAGAAAAGAAATAGTGTTTGCCTAGGAATCTTGCACATTTCAGAAGATAAAGTGCTATGACACTATCCAAGGCCAGCAGTTTTGTTGATATCATTTAGTTTTCTCTCAAATCATCCATCCTCATACAAGAATGCACAGGGGCCTTGACAGGGCTATTTTGCTGCTGAAAGGGCTGATTCTTTTCTTATCTTTTGCCAACCTTCCATGTAGCTTCCAGTTGGGTTCGCCCTGTGAATAGCCCTTCCTTTTTGTTTTCTGCAAACCTGTCGTAGGTTGAGCAGAGCAAGCATCTGTGTGAAATGCAAGCTGGGTTTTTTTTGGGGGGGGGTAATTACTCAGGGCTTATCCTCACTTCTGGCACAGTCCGCGCTTTAAATCTCAGTGCCCTCCCTTTTTAGCTCTGGAGCTTTCCCCGCAGAAACCCGCTCTTTAAAGCTCAATGAAAGCAAACAGAAATCTGTGGAAACCCAAATTGATGTTTGCTCCAACTGAGTGCTAAGGAGCAGGTTTTCACGGGGAAAGATCCAGAGTTAAAACAACAACAACATGCTCGCTTTTGAGCTTGGACCTGTGCCTGGAAACAGCAGGGTGAAAGGTAAGTGTGGATAAACCCTCAATCTGACCTCCTCCAATTGAGTATGTCTTCATACCTGCCAACGTTTAGGGTCCTAAAAACCGGGACGCGAGTCTTCCCTCCTGTATGGGTCATGTGACCTACATGAGATCACTGAGCCCTAAAAATGCTCTTTTCTGGGCTGGGCTTGTATGGCACCCAGAAACCATCTGCATGAGATCACTGCCCCACCAAAGTGCTTTTTTTCAGTATGGAAAGCGCTTTTTTGGGGGGGAGAGATCTCAGCATGAAATCATGGCGCCCAAAATGGCCGCTGTGCTCTTGCGTGAGTAACAGGGTGTCCCGTTTTCCCCGGGATGCTTTTAGGGTATGTGTATTTGAAATGAGGTGCCTTAAAATGCAATCCCAAGGCCCACTGAAGTCAGGATCTCCATTGAGCGATCCATTACGTGTACATAGACACACAGAGCCAGCCAAGGCCTTTCCAATGTGTCATTTTATTCTATAGAATATAAATTTCAACAAAGAGTTAACTTAAAAATCAATTGAGAGTATGACCTCATTCCTATACGGAACAGATTTCTATGAAGGGCATCATAACAACCTTCATTTTTAGCCGCCTTAGCCATGAATAAAATAAGGCACTTCTTTTGTGCAGGGGAAACCAAGTCAATGAGAACAGTCCTGCTTGGAAGCGGCTGAAGACCTCAATAAATTGTGGCCTTAAGCTCAAACACTTGCTGTGAGACTATAAAGCTACACAGCAGCAGCAAGCAGGTTTGAGTGTGCTAATCTCTTTCCCTACTCCTGCCATCTCCATCACTCGCCGTCTCATGGAAAGAGGCTGTGTGAAGCAGGGTACCTACTTGTGAAGGGCAACAAGGTTATTTAGAACCCAAATTACGCAAATCATGGTGTCGGGGTATGGGTGCTGGAGCTCCTCGTGCACGGCCTTGGACTGGTTATGCACGAGGTACCAGTTGCGGGGAAAGCGGCCAGCGTTCCGCGTGCTTTCGAGCACGGTCGCCGGCCAAGCCTCACAGTCTGAAGGATGATGAGTAAGCCAATTGAAGACTCTGATGGTGTGTGAGTTCCTAGTTGCCTTCTTTAGAGAAAAGTTGCCTCGTGAAATAAAATTTGTACCCTGACTCTGAATAGGCGGACCAATTTACAGAAAATTAAAATTTTTACTTTACTCCCCCCGTTAACCCCAAAGGAAGACAGACACCGGTTGTATCTTTAGTGGCTTCGGCAGAACCCGCGTAGGCTCGTCCCCTAAGCTAAGTTCTCCTAAGCTTAAAGACCCTGCGCGCCCAATCTTCCGCGAGGCCAACTAAATAAACTAAAACCGAAATATCTTCCGCGGGCCTATCCCTAGGCTAACCTAAAAGAACCTAACTAAAACTAAAACCGAATGATCTTCCGCGATCTAACTCTAACTAAAGAAAAACCCATCCAACCCGTCCAGCCCGCTCCTAGCCCCTTAAACTAAACTTGACTTCAACTAAAACCCAACTAAAAGAACATAAGAAGAACGTGCGGTCTCGTGCTACTCCTCCTGCCTAAGCGGGGTGCCTCTGCCTTTTATTAGGGAACAAACGTGACATCATCATTAGTACTTTAACCAATAAAATCACTGTTGCTGCCCTCCAAAAGGGCGGGAAGCAAGTTTAACGCTCATTAACAACTTTGAACATGACCGGATCTACAAAATAAAGGCGGATTAATCTTGTAAGTGAACCACACTATTCATTCATGCTTTCACTTTCACTTTTGCGCGTAATTATACCAAAAGTAGACCTTGAAAAACCCATAAAATAACCAATTAATTATGAATCCATGGCGGATCCGTGAAACGTATTCCGACATAATGGCGCTTTCATGAGTAAAGGTGGCCCCCATTTTACACAGTCACCCAACGTGAATTGGATAGGGATGCAGGGGACAGAACTTCACACGCTTATTCACACTCTGTGAATATTTTACAAATAGGGCTATAGCTACTCAGCCCTGAAGGCAATATGTTCTGCAACTGAGGCATGGTATCCAGGAACACTTCTTGGGCTAATCCCCGAGTGAAATTTATAGCTCTATGGCTTTCTTTGTCATTACAACTAATCTGTGAATGGCAATGGGCAGTTTTCATAGCTGGAAACACGATGTAGGACCGGATTGATTTTAGTGCAATTCATTAAATACCATTTTCATTTCTATATTTTAAAATATTATCAGCCCACCTTTCTGAACCGTACTTGACCATCCACAGTGTTTTAGTGTTGTATTTACAAAATATCAATGGAACAAAATAACCCTGAAACCTTAATTCTCCTGCTAAGGTAAAAACCAATAAACTTACTCAGCCAGCCAAATAAATCACTTTTCACACCATGGGCAACCTGCAGCCAAAGCCAGAGAACATGAATCAATAACAGGCTCATAGGAAATGCCTTTAAAGCTTTCTAAAAAGCTGGAAACATGCTGCAGATCTGCTGGGAGGAAATTCTTTACCTTTTCCTTTACCTAAAGTCATCACAGAAGGGCCATGTCCTTCCTTGCAGCCACCAATCTCACTGATCTAGGAGTTGGACAAACGAGGAGGCCTTCTGTTGCATATCTCAGTGTGCAGGAAGCTGATATGGGTGCAGGGGGTCCATCCAACAGCTTAGGCTGAAACCATTTTAAGGCTTAAATGAGGCCACTTCTCCATGAGTACAGCTGCTGTGTCTCAGGGTAATTCCCATCATTGCTGTAGTAGCCTGAACTTACCACTGTGAGCAGTAGAAACCAGTTGACATTCTCCTCCAGATTCTGTGGATTTCTGTGTTTTGGTTAAAAGAGGAAAATTTTAGGTTCTGGTAAAATAGAATTCCCTGGATACCTAGATCCAGGTTTGGGGCAAGCACTCTTTGGTTAGAGAACTCCAGCAGAGATTTAAAATCACAAAATATGCAGCAAAGTAAAACATGGAAATATAGACTGTTAGACCTATACCCTCGTGCTTCCAAAGTTCACTGCTTCCATTAGCATAGAAAATGTATCTATTTATTTCAAACAATAACTAGTTGAAGTATAGAAAAAACCCTCACATGTTTAGTTTGTTAAAAATGGCTTACTTACAAATTCTTCAAAGATCAGATTCATGTGCTTTTCCATACAGCAGCAATAAAAGTCTGGCAGTATAATTTAGGTTCCGAAATGGTCAATGTTTCTAAATGATTCGTATAGAAACACAATGATGGCTTGCTTAAGCCATGTGGTCTAAGTCTGGAGCATCCAGCTAAGACTTCCTTACTGGTAGGGCTCACATATAGAACAAAGAGTTTGGTGACCCTTTCTTCCAAGGTGAAGAGGAATGACCAGCTAGGCCTGGCAGGACAGTTTACTCTATGGCCTTAACCCCTTCATGCTTTAATTAGGGTTAAGCATGTTGGTTATATGAGGCTAGAATCAATCCTTATTAATAAATGTATCTCTGGGAAAACTCTGGGAGCATCCTCTGCAGACAAAATGTATCACATGAATTAGCTCTTATATACTGATGCATAAGGAGGGGCAAAAGAAGAAATCATGTTGTATGCAAAACTGAACAAGAAACCCAAGCAAAATCTCTGTTGTTGACAAAGGAAACAACTGTGTTTTTGCAGCATTAAAATACTGTTTCTTTAATTTGCTTGGCACAGCTAGTACTACAGGGACTACAACAAGACGGCAACAAGAATATTGACAAATCAATGGAAGTGTCAAATTCCAGCCTAGCTTCTTGCTAAATCAGACCAAAATGTGACTCGAGAGAAGCAGAACCGCCTGCATTTCCCATGGAAGCATAATAAATCTCCATCCTTGATAATTTTTAAGGGCAACCCTAAAGCAATGGGATTCAGTTTCATCTCCCCAGAGGGGGGGGGGACATACTGATTCTGGAACAACATACTGTGGAATTTCTGGATGGCAGCAAAGATATGGAGCTAGTCTATATGGAGGCTGAGCATATGGCACAACTGAAACCTTAATTTGTTTGTAAATTTTGTAGCCTCCAAATACGACAGAGCCAGGCTCAATCCCCAGCCGCTTGATGGAATCCCTCTGGGGCAGAATTGTACATCTGGCCCTCTCAGGTGCATATATTCTACCGCTGGCATATTCAGTTAGAAATATGATATTGCATGGCAGTGTTGGCAAAGACTTCTGCCTAAGATGGTAGAAAGCCACAACAGGCAATGTTAATCTAATGTGTCATAAGGCAGGAGTGGTGAATCTCTGACCCTCCTGTTAACTTTTACTCTTCCATGTACCCACTATAGACTGTAAGATCATTGGAGCAGAGATCTGTCTCTCTCGCAGTATTTTTCTAAATGTCTCAATGCACACAGAACTTAGTTGTGTAAATATTTATCTCCTTGTATCATTGCTTGTTGCACTCAGGGAGAAGGGGGGGGAACCCCTCTTATTTCTACAATGTTAACATAGTCCCCTTCATTCAACTCTTTCTAGGCCAACAACAACAACAACAAAAACAACAAATTTTTATTTATACCCTGCCCTCCCCAGCCAGGGCTGGGCTCAGGATGGCTAACACTGAATATAAATTACAATAAAATGTAATAGAAAAAGAACAACAAACAATTAAAATACGGCTTAAAATACAGCCTCATTTTAGTAGTAGCCCATAAATCAAGACCATAAAGGGAGGAAACATCAGATATTGACCCGAGCCAGCTATCCATGCTGGTCCTACATGGGCCAGCAAAAAAGCCAAGGAATCCCATACAAGGGGTCAGAGTGAGTCTAAGCCGAAGGCTAGGTGGAACAGCTCCGTTTTGCAGGCCCTGCGGAAAGATGTCAAATCCCGCAGGCCCTGGTCTCTTGTGACAGAGCGTTCCACCAAGTTGGGGCCAGGGCTGAAAAGGCCCTGGCCCTAGTTGAGACCAATCTAACCTCCTTGGGGCTCGGGACCTCCAAAGTGTTGTTATTTATGGACCTTAAGGTCCTCCTCGGGGTATACCAAGCATATCCACTTCCTAAAATCTTTCTCTGTGTGATTTGCAGTCGAACTTTTAGCATCTCCGTAACTTTCCAACTGAACCCTTTCTATAGGAGTTCGAGAAGGATGTAAGTTGGAAATGAAAATAAATGCATACCAGTAGCACTGAGTGATCTTTCAAAGTCTTACTTATGTACTGTTAACTGTGGTTACAGCCGAAACTTGGCCTTGGGCCATGACGTCATATTGTTGACTCATGTTCAGTTTACTATCCGTTAGAATTTCCTAAACACTTATAGGAAATGCTACAGGCTACCAGATATACTTTTCTTGTTTAAGAAACTCTTCACATTCTTCTCTGCTAGCTCTTGTTTTTCGCCCTTTGTTGCTGTTGTTCATTCATTCAGTCGTGTCCGACTCTACGTGACCCCATGGACCAGAGCACGCCAGGCACCCCTATCCTCCACTGCCTCCCGCAGTTTGGCCAAACTCATGCCAGTCACTTCGAGAACACTGTCCAACCATCTCATCCTCTGTCATCCCCTTCTCCTTGTGCCCTCAATCTTTCCCAGCATCAGGGTCTTTTCTAGGGAGTCTTCTCTTCTCATGAGATGGCCAAAGTACTGGAGTCTCAACTTCAGGATCTGCCCTTCCAGTGAGCACTCAGGGCTGATTTCTTGTTTTTCACCCTACCGGGGCTGAAAATCTTAAGTACCATTGCAGCTGAGAGGAGGGAGTTGTTAAAGGAGGCCCAACATTGTTCTGAGTGTGCAGTCCTAGTGGCAGCCTCCCCACACCATGCCTGAACTGCTGAAATGGTTCTCTTGCTCCATGGTTTCCCCTTCCTGCTGCTTCTTCTAGGTCCCAGATACAGTAGGACCCAGTTGGGAAGGAGGGAAGTCACCATTGCTTATCATTCCCCCCCCCCCCAATGCCCAGGAAGAGCTGATAAAGGATCTTGAGTGAAACCATAGAGAGCTGCAACCAGTCAGCACTGAGAATACTGCACTAGCTTAAATGCAGTGCTTTTTTCTGGGGGGATGCAGGGGTACGCATACCCCTAAACATTTTGTGAATCTAAGTTTGGCCTCATTGTGGGGCAGTATTGCAAAATGAGTAGGAAAATGAGAGTACTCCTAAACATTTTTTATAGAAAAAAGCACCACTTAAAATGATGTTGGTTTCATTTACACACTGTGTTCTTCCTCCTTGAAAGGGCCACGAGGCCTTTGGTTCTTTTTCTGTTACAGGGCATAAGACTCCACCATGTGTGCTTATAATTATCCAGTAAACTTTAACTTGATTTCCTGGGGAATTCTTGTTGTCTGTCTGATCTGCAACTATTGGGGAATAGAATTATTTATAACTCTGAAGTTCCACTTGGTTTTTTATGTGGTGTGACTCAAAGATTGTAATATCATTTTTCAGTGGTATTTCCAATAAAAGTGTATTATTATTTTTTTTTTTAAAAAAATACTGCATGCATTAAGTTGGTTTTTCAAACAAGTTCCATATTGAGTGGCTTTGGATCCCAGCTGTGGCTGACTTTGGTTATCTGACTTCAGCATCGTTGTGTGTTTTGAGATTCTGTGTGGAATCTGTTGCCTCATGAAATGAGTGTCTGTCTGAGGGAAGATTACTGTTGCCAAATTTCTTCTTCAGGTTAGCAGGACTGCTGTTTGGATAGTTTCATTGGGCCCCATAAAGGGGGCATCTGCAAGAAGGTGGGTCATTAAATGGCACTGACCCATCAGCCTGGAAAGCTGGCGTGCAGATGCACCCTCTGAAATCTGGTATGCATTCCTTTGGTGCTGCAATGCAGTGTGCCATTAAGTTGCCACACTGTCTGAGCTCTTACTGAGTCCCCCCCCTCCCCATGCCTATTTGATGGGGGTATGCTTTGCATTAAGATCAGCTAGCGTGAATTTTTTAATGCTCTCTTTAGAGTTATTTAAGATTTTGGGACTTTACAAAGCTGCATTAACTATTCTCAGCAGCCAAAGTTGAGTACCAAAACTTAGATTAGGGTGGTGTGGTTTTTTTGTGGTAATTAAAGATTCCATCCCAAAGCTAGTATTGAGAAAAATGAAATATCAGAGCTCACAGTATGATGCTCATACCAACATAAAGGCTTCCTAGTGAGACTGCGACTTGCTTTATGTTTTGCTTTAAATACTTTGTGTTCTGCATGGTGTTCTTTTGGCATTCAGAGGATTTGTGCTGTTTCTGTTTAGGAACAATCTTTGCAGCCTTTTGGCCCTAGATCTGCAGACATTCTCTTCAACCGTCTGTGTGTTTGTTCAGAAAACTAATGGGGCAAAGAATCTTGGCCACCAATGGCTGCTAAGGTCTCTGTGGCTGTTTCTTCTGTTTTGCTATGAAGATTAATCATTTTCCTGAAGATAAATATTTCCATCAAACCCTGTGTATGATTTGTAGGTAATAACACCTGCAGAAATCCCAAGCCAAAATTATAGAATGGGCATAGACAGGGGGTTCGAATATAAGCTTTTAACCTGGGACATATAGTGATTTCTGAAGCAGGAAAATAAAAATATATTTCATTAACCCTACTCATATGTGGATATGGATTTAAGATTCTTTGGCAGAAATAGGCCTGTATTGTCAAGCTAGTAACTTCACTTATGAAAGAAGCAACAGATAGAAACTTAGGAGCCAGCTCCTAGTTGCTGAAGTCCCTATGGAGAGCCAGCGTGGTGTAGTGGTTAAGAGCAGTGGACTTGTAATCTGGTGAACCGGGTTCGCTTCCCCGCTCCTCCACATGCAGCTGCTGGGTGACCTTGGGCTAGTCACACTTCTCTCTGAAGTCTCTCAGCCCCACTCACCTCACAGAGTGTTTGTTGTGGGGGAGGAAGGGAAAGGAGATTGTTAGCCGCTTTGAGACTCCTTATGGTAGTGATAAAGCGGGATATCAAATCCAAACTCTTCTTCTTCTTCTTCTTCTTCTTCTTCTTCTTCTTCTTCTTCTTCTTCTTCTTCGGTCCCCCAATAAAATAATTGACACCGCCCCCCAAAAAGTTCATGGGCATTGCCATTCAAATGGTGTGTGTGCATCGTGCCTTGTGATCAATTATGCAGAGTGGGGCTTATATGCCCCCCAAATATTTTATTCAAGTTGGTACCACTGGACAGAAAGAATAGCACTTCCTTTATGTACCACTGGACAGAAAGAATAACACTTCCATCTAACCTCCTCACCTCCAAGCAAACCGCAATGAAAGCTCATTAAATTGTCAAAGTAATCTAATCTTACTGCAAGCAAATCAGGATGGATGCTCAATCAACAGCTCGTTGGGATACACCTACAAATGATGTGCCTGAATTAGGCTCCTTTTTGAATAGAGGCTGCAGTATATGTAATCCTGGATATTATGGTGTTTCCTTAATTTAGTTGATGCAGTCATAATGCACTCAGACGCTGAGCCCTTGAAGTGTACAGAAAGGCTCGGCATTTTACTCCTTATGAACTGGATCACTTTGCTTGTTAGAAGTATCTTTGGCGCTGTTTGTCGATGCTCTCACTGTGGATGTTTGTTTTTAATTTATTCTTTTCTTGCAACAGATTCCAACTTACAGATCTGCCAGCACAAAGTGCAAACATGTTGCACTAGAAAGATGGAAGAAAGCTATCAAGCAGCAGTTCGGAGAGAAAGGATGGAGAACATCCAGACTCTAAATTTTGAACTGAAATATATGATTGTCGGTCACATCACAGCTTTCCAAGGTAGGAATATTAAGAAAACTGTGAAGCAACTTCTTCCCTGTGCCAATAAATGCATAAGAACATGCCTGCTGGCTCGACCGATGGACCATCTAGTCAGGCAGCCAAGTTCCAGCCACGGCCAGCCACATACTTCTAGGAAGCTTACAATCAGGATATGAAAGCAACACTGTGATGCTGTGTATATGTAATAACAATAGAATAATATGTGTTGAATGTAGGTAAGTATAATACAGTCGTAGCTTTGTTCTTGAACGCCTTGGTACTTGTACGTTTTAGCTCCCAAACGCCAAAAACCCGGAAGTAAGTGTTTGGGTTTTCAAACATTTTTCGGAAACCGAATGTCCTACACGGCTTCCGCTTGAGTGCAGGAAGCTCCTGCAGCCAATTGGAAGCCATACCTTGGTTTTCAAATGTTTCGGAAGTCAAACGGACTTCCAAAACGTTCTTGTAGAATTCGAGAACCAAGGTACCACTGTATGTGAATTGGGGTAAGTGGTTGGGAGGAGTGTGTGTGCTAGGGGTGTTAGACATGAGTGGCGATTGGGTAAAACTTTGAAAAGGATTTTGAATACTGGTGGGAGACAGTTAAGAGGATCAGTTGAAAGTTATGAGCCGTCGGGGTTGGGGGGAAATATATATGTTCAAATATATAAAAGGATGTCATATAGAGGAGGGAGAAATGTCATATAGAGGAGGGAGAAAGGTTGTTTTCTGCTGCTCCAGAGAAGCGGACACGGGGCAATGGATTCAAATTACAAGAAAGAAGATTCCACCTAAACATTAGGAAGAACTTCCTGACAGTAAGAGCTGTTCGACAGTGGAATTTGCTGCCAAGGAGTGTGGTGGAGTCTCCTTCTTTGGAGGTCTTTAAGCGGAGGCTTGACAGCCATCTGTCAGGAATGCTTTGATGGTGTTTCCTGCTTGGCAGGGGGTTGGACTGGATGGCCCTTGTGGTCTCTTCCAACTCTATGATTCTATGAAAAGTATGGTTGGACAGTGGCAGGGTTAGTTGGATAGAGTAGGGTCAGCATTGTTCTTAGTTATTGTTTATATGAACCAAAGTAGCTAAGAAGAAAGTGCAAAACTAAAGCCATATGTTTCTGTACTCTGAGTGATAATACAGTGGTACCTTGGTTCTCAAACTTAATCCGTTCCAGATGTCCGTTCCAAAACCAAAGCGTTCCAAAACCAAGGCGCACTTTCCCATAGAAAGTAATGCAAAATGGATTAATCCGTTCCAGACTTTTAAAAACATCCCCTAAAAGAGCAATTTAACATGCATTTTACTATCTAACGAGACCATTGATCCATAAAATGAAAGCAATAGTCAATGTACTGTACTATAAAATAAATAAGACAGTATTGTAAATGATAAAAATTAAAATTAGGTTTTCTTTTCTTACCTGCACTGATGATAGTCATTGTTTGGATGGGGGGCTTTTATCCATTTCCGCAGTCACACAATCAATCAATCAGTAGCTGAACTGGGTTCCACACAGTCACAAAAACAAATTAATCAAAAAAGCCTCAAAAACAAAAATGCAGAATAAATAGCAAAAACAAAAGCACCAAACCTAATCCATTCTGGAAGTCCGTTTGACTTGTGGAATGTTTGAAAACCAAGGCGCAGCTCCTGATTGTTGTAGGTGCCCCGGAAACAATAGTCGACAGCCGCATTGGACGTTCACCTTCTGAAAAACATTCGAAAACTGGAACACTTACTTCTGGGTTTTTGGTGTTTGAGAACCAAGGTACCACTGTAAAACCTTTTATTATTTCTGCTTTAATATATTGTTTATAGTATAATATAATATAATATAATATAATATAATATAATATAATATAATTAATATAATGTTATACCATGCACACATGCCTCCTGGCTGGCTACAATTGAGGTGGGTAGATATTCAGTTACATAGTATCTGTACCAATGGGAGTTTAGAAATATCTACCAGAAATCTGGCTCAGGGCACTATACCTTATAGAAAGAGAAGGTGGTAGAGGAAAGTTGTGGTGAATATGAGGGTGGTGCTCGGAACTTAATTCACATTCAGTTTACCTGGTAGTTGACTTTTGGACAGAAGTGCATCCATATATGAGGTGCACCAATCTGTCCAAGACAGGAGGCTTAGGAAGCAGGATCTTAGAGAACCATTTTCAAGGAGTCATTCCTTTTAATGCAGTAGTACCTGCTCTGGTACTCATTGCCTATTGACATTAGGCACACACGTTCACTTTACTGTTTTGGATACTTGATGAGCTTAAATAATGTCTGTTTCATCCAGCCTATCCAAACACATGATATAGTTTTAAGTATTTTGTTTTTAAATGTTTTGTTGGTGTTATCTTGGTTTTTAATGATGGTTTTGTGTGTGTGTGTATTTGTGTGCATTTTAGCCATTAAAAAAAAGGATTTGTACACCTCTTTTTCTACATAAACTAACAGTGCAGCAATGTTCACCCCTACCCCCTGGCCCGATTTGCACAAATATATGTTCTAATATTTCCTTACCAATGCTGGAAATTAAGAAATGCCGGTGTGAAGCTATGTAAGGCAAGATGGACGTGACTGAGGCAACAGCTCCCTCTGTCCTGTTTTTCTCCAGCGTTAATAGTATATTTTATAATAGCATTTCTACTTGAATGGCAGAAATGTGCTTTTGTCGTTGGATACTGTGACAGGAGAAAGGGTGGGGGACCAATTTGTTTTATTTCAGAGTCTTGAAGGAAAAGGCCTTAGTATCCCACACAGTTTTGAAAATCTGGCACCAAGTCACATTTGAGCCCTCTGCTGTGCCGAAGGGAAAATATGGAGCCATTGTTGAATGACAGTGAGTTATTCAAGTGATCTTTCAGCATCATTATAGAATAAAGCAAAGGTCAGAATAGATTAACCTGTCAGGCCCTGAGGTCAGCCAAGCCGCTTTATTGCTTGACTGAGTGAAATCAGTCATTAGACATTTCAAAGTAGCTTGGATTTACAAGCGTTTCCAGAAATGGCTACCTAAATTATTGTATTGTGAGTGGTTATAAACTTGCTTTGTCCACCTTAGGTGAGAACATGACAGAATTTTCAGCTTGGACTTCTTAAAAGCCTCAAAGGCTCATTTGTTCGTTTTGGTTTGTGTGAGGTTTCAAAAGCCTCTCTAAATCTTTTCTTCAGATGACACTGTATAAACATTCTGTTGCTCAAGCAGGGGTTCCTTTTGGTGGGTTTTTTATTATTATCCTGGAATAGTTTTCCCTGCATTGAGTTTGGTTTATTGTTGCATGGTATCATTATAAAACATTAAAGGCTGCGTGCCTCAGACTGGTCGGAGGACATAAGCCTCATTCACTTCTGCTGCTTGGAACCATTGAAGAATGGGCTGAATATCAAATTATTCAATTCAACATCTGAACAATATGCAATATTTTCAGCAACAAATGAGCCACTCTTCGATTTCTTTCTTTTCTTTTTGGCTTCTAACATTCTATAGATACAAATATTCTCATTAAAAGTAATGTTCTACTGCAGCACTTTTAAAAAACAAAACAAAACCTGCCAAATTTGTTCAGTGTTGTTTTATGGTCTTCAGTTGGATAATAATATCACTTTAAAAAATGCAGCCTGGTAGATTTTAAGCTGAACTACCTAAAGATTTGAAGGGACGTGGGTGGCGCTGTGGTCTAAACCACAGAGCCTAGGGCTTGCCGATCAGAAGGTCGGCGGTTCGAATCCCCACGATGGGGTGAGCTCCCGTTGCTCGGTCCCTGCTCCTGCCAACCTAGCAGTTCGAAAGCACGTCAAAGTGCAAGTAGATAAAAAGGTACCGCTCCGGCGGGAAGGTAAACAGTGTTTCCGTGCACTGCTCTGGTTCACCAGAAGCGGCTTAGTCATGCTGGCCACATGACCCGGAAGCTGTATGCCAGCCCCCTCAGCCAGTAAAGCGAGATGAGCGCCACAACCCCAGAGTCGTCCGCGACTGGACCTTACGGTCAGGGGTCCCTTTACCTTTACCTAAAGATTTATTTTTTTATATAGAGATTTTCTGTCACACCCAGCGCACCATTCAAGAATTAAAAATCACCGTTTCCTAAAATATAGCCAGGAGCTCAATACCTGCCCCATACCTGATGCCACATATGATTTTGTGGTTTAGGAAAAATGGCCTTGTGGGCTGAGTAGAGAGGCCTGGCAGACAGAATTTGGCCTGTGGATAGTGTTTCTCTAACCCTGCCCTAAAACCTCAAATAATCATAGTACCCCAAAGGCCATCTTAAAAAGCATGACTTTGAATTGAAATACAAGCACCAACAAAGCCTGGTCTGATCTGGTCAAGCTAGAGTGTCCCTCCCTTTGATATTCAGTCAATGTGACTGGCTCAGTGTTTTTCAACCACTGTTCCGCGGCACACTAGTGTGCCGCGAGATGTTGCCTGGTGTGCCGTGGGAAAAATTGAAAAATTCAAGAGAATTACTTTATATATAGTCAATATAGGCACAGAGTTAAATTTTTTAACATTTTCTAATGGGTGGTGTGCCTCGTGATTTTTTTCATGAAACAAGTTTGCCTTTGCCCAAAAAAGGTTGAAAAACACTGGACTGGCTTATCCAAAGACATGGGAAGAGATCTGCAACAGGAAGGCACAACCACTGGATGCCAAGGGCAATAATATAGTTTCAGTGGATACTTCCTACCCATTTGATGTCAGTCCAACAAAGCCCAGGCCAGAATATCTTTGGACAGAGGTAGCTCCTTGCTTTATTTTTTAATGATTTGGAAAGGGACAGTTCCTTTAGTGGTGAACTGTGTGCTCTTGCCAACTTGTGTTTTGTGTTCTCAGTGCATGTTGTTATTAACTTCCTTGGGCTATATACACACCATACATTTAAAGCATGTGACTTCTCCCAAAGGAGCACAGGAACTGTAGTTTGTTAAGGGTGAGCTGCAGTTCCCAGGACCCTTTGTGCTTTAAATGTATTGTGTGTATGCAGCCCAAGCACAAGGAGATTAAACGAGTTGGCTAAAAAGCCAAATAATGAAATCTCTCAATGAGTTAAACAGTCAGAACAATCTGCCTTGTGAAAGATAGCTAAGCCTGCACAGTGTGCATCCAAAAATAAAGCTGAAACATTGCCCAAGATTACAGAATTCTGAAGGCAAGCATTAATTTGACATTGGGATTTTCACTGGTGCATAACCTTGGCTTAATTTGGCTGCAGCTTTTGAATCCAATATGAGCTCTGTGCTCAGCATCTTGAGAATTCCAATTTTAAATAAACAAAGAAAGGGATATCCTCCTCTCTGTGGGATGGTTCAATCCTGTTAAAGGCAGTTGACCAAAAAGTTGATTCTTGCAATACTCTTCTGTCCTGCTGAAATGAATGAAAGGTAGTGCTTTAAGGACTGTGCTGTAAGAGTGTTAATTGAAAGACTTGGGTACCGGCTTACAAACCTTAAAGGAAAGTGCAATTGCCAGCCGACCTCTATTAAAATAGTTTGACATAATACTTTCCTTAGAAAAATGCGGACTTACAAACACGTTTTTTAATGCTTTCACCTATAAGGACTTAGTTTTTAAGCTATATTTTAGAGGTTATTTCAATAGTCTTGCCATTAGGGCTGAAATGGGATAATTTTAGCAGCTGCCAGATTCACATATAATGATTAGTATATAAGGCTACATTAAATTCATCACATCTGCACATAGATATTGTTGTTCTTGGCATCCTGCCCATTTCATACATGTGGTTAGGCTTAGTGCTGCCGCCGAATTCTCTGTTTTAATAAAAAGATTTGCAATATTAGCAAACCATTGCTGGGGCGCACACTTAATAAATCAGTTGCATTCTAAAGATATTTTTAGTTTTGACTTGCTTTTACTAGTTGCTGTGTCAACTGCCTTTAACAGTGAAGGGGGATGCTGCTTGCTGATGTACACCTCTTGATACAGGGAAGAGGACTTACGCCAGCAACAGCATCACTCCCATCTATTTGGGTTCATTATCAATATCTTCAAAACAGCAGATGTACATTACTAGCAGTGGCAGCCTATTTTGCAGGCTTTTTCTAAATAAAAATAATAATACAGTATTCCCCCGGTTCAGAAATTCCAAGTCATTGCAAGGTGAGTAAAACCACCCTGTGAGCTTTCAGCTCAGCTTGCGATGGCTCACTGCCAGCCCTCCACCCTTCTCTGTTCCCAGTTTCCCTCCCCTTCTTCCCTTGCAGTCACCAAGTCACAAAGGAGGGGGTTGGGGGTGGGAACAGCAGCAGGAGAGGCTGGTGAAATTTCTCCTAAATTCCGATGCTTCTCATCTGCAATGAAGAGGCAGGAGCATACCGGGAGGCTCGGTTGTCAAGGGAAGATCTGAAATGTGACAAGTAGTTCTGTGTAAAAAAGAAAAAAGAAAACTCCTATTCCAAGTTTCTTTATAGTCTTTAATGGGAAACATAGATTTTAACTGGGAAGTCCTGCTCCTAAAAGTGGCGCCACTTCACAATGCCAGAGGTGCATGTTAATATTGTCAGAACTCAAGTCGAAAGATGAAACTGTATTCCTTTTTGCTTAAGGGATGTTATTTCATTTATTCAGTTTGGGGGTCCCCTCTAGTTTCCACTCACTTGCCTGGTTGCCTTGGATAGGAGGATTTATGAAGGGGAGGACTATTCCTTATAATAATTTGTGGCGGTTTATTCTTATTCTTATTATTACTACTTGTTTGACACAGGGCATTTATGAACTGCTCTTTTCCCCTCCTCTTCAGCTGAAAAAGCCTTCTGCTCCTTTAAGAGCAATTGTACCTTGTTGTTGTTGTTGTTTAGTCATTTAGTTGTGTCCGACTCTTCGTGACCCCATGGACCAGAGCATGCCAGGCACGCCTATCCGCCACTGCCTCCTGCAGTTTGGCCAAACTCATGCCAGTCGTTTCGAGAACACTGTCAAACCATCTTATCCTCTGTCGTCCCCTTCTCCTTGTGCCCTCCATCTTTCCCAACATCAGGTTCTTTTCCAGAAAGTCTTCTCTTCTCATGAGGTGGCCAAAGTATTGGAGCCTCAGCTTCAGGATCTGTTCTTCTAGTGAGCACTCAGGCCTGATTTCCTTAAGGATGGATAAGTTTGATCTTCTTGCAGTCCATGGGACTCTCAAGAGTCTCCTCCAGCACCATAATTCAAAAGCATAAATTCTTCGGCGATCAGCCTTCTTTATGATCCAGCTCTCACTTTCATACATTACTACTGGGAAAACCATAGCTTTAAGTATATGGATCTTTGTCAGCAAGGTGATGTCTCTGCTTTTTAAGATGCTGTCTAGGTTTGTCATTGCTTTTCTCCCAAGAAGCAGGCATCTTCTAATTTCGTGACTGCTGTCACCACCTGCAGTGATCATGGAACCCAAGAAAGTAAAATCTCTCACTGCCTCCTTTTCTTCCCCTTCTATTTGCCAGGAGGTGATGGCACCAGTGGCCATGATCTTAGCTGTGTAGAATGTACCTTAGCTGTGTAGAATGAATACAGCTTTTCTTGTACAGTCGTTATCTTGGATCCTGGACACCTTGGTACTCAGACATTTTGGCTCCCGGACGCTGCAAACCTGGAAGTGAGTGTTCTGGTTTGCAAACGTTCTTTGGAACCCGAACGTCTGACGGGGCTTCTGGTTGGCTGCAGGACCTTCCTGCAGCCAATCAGAAGCTGTGCTTTGGTTTCCGAATGTTTTGGAAGTCGAACGGACTTCCAAGGTTAGGGTTAGGGCGGCCATGGGCAACACTGCACCAGCCTCACGGGCGGCACCTGACTGCAACACGGCCTTCAGTCCCGCTTGCTGTCTTTCCTCCAGAGGGAAATTCCCAAGAACGAAGTAAATTTTGATTTATTCTTGATGGGTTCAAATGGCATACATGTGGAGATAAACCATTTCGCAAAGCTTTGCCGCTTACAGAAACTAAAGAGGAGTCTTCCCTCCGAACACTTTGAATGAAGTGGTAACAGGTGCTGCGTACGAAACGAGAGAGAGAGAGAGAGAGCTGGCTTTCCTCCTGTCATTTTTACGCTGAGGGTAATTTAAGGTAATGAGAATCCAAATGCTGGTAATTTATTCATTCTGCTGCCGTTTTCTCTAGGGATAGGCAGGACATGGTTCTTTGAAACCTATCCCAGGCTTCAGTCAGTGAATTAGCAGGTATTAGGGGATGTGAGGAAATGGTTTGCTTTAAACTCAACTGTTTGAGACAAATTGGATTTTGATTTGATTTGGAGCATTTCTCTTCTGGTTCATTTGTTCTTAAAGGATGGAGGAATTATAAGCTTCCTAGTGATGATGATTGAACTGGTGTGGTATAAAACACACAATGCCTGAAACAATTTCTGAGCTTTTTGCAAGCCTAAGCCAGACCCTGCTTATAATTCTGGATTCTTTTTCTTCCCTATTTGGGGGAGTAAAGAGCGATGTAGCCCTGTCGCAGAATCCTTGTCATTTCTCTTGACAAGCAAGGAAATGAATTGTTGGCACTGCTTGCTGGTGCTTCATATTGTTCTGATTCCTCCACACAGTCCTCCAAATTGCATCGAAGGGAACAAATGGAGTGTGTGTCTGTGTGTGAATGCACACTTCATTCTAACAATTGAAGGAATTCCACTGGTGAATGATTCCTGACAGTATCCTAGTCTGTCATTGGCCAGCCATGACTTCAAATGAGTGCCAGCAAACATGCACCCATCTATTCAGAAGGCTGAGATGTTGTAGTTCACGGCATAAACGGACTTGTCAGGTAGGAAAATAAATCAATATATAAAAAAGCAAAAGTGTGAGTAACCAGAGATCCCCTGCTGCCTCTTCAGTAGATCACATTGTATTCCACCCCACACAATATCCTTCCACTAGAATTGCTACATACTGATATTGTGAGCCCACAGCATATGATGCCTGTCCCTTACCACAAACATTATAATTGCTGAATGTTTTTTAGTTTTAAAACCAATTTTGTCAACACTATTTCTGCTTCCCCAGGCATGGTCTAGTTAAGTGGTTTTTTCATTGGCCACACGTTCAAAGCACTGTGGTTTAACAATCAAGCCCTTTTCACAGGGAACTCTGGGAACTGTAGCTCTGTGAAGGAAATAGAGGTCTCCTATCAAAGCTCAACACCCTTAACAAATGTTCCCCAGAATTATTTGGAGGACAACTAATGGTTTCTCATCATCCTGGGAAAAATGGACAAGTGGGGTGCTCAAGGGTTCTGTTCTGGGCCCATTGTTGTTCATTGTTTTAATAAACGACTTGGATGAAGGAATTGAGGGGATGGATGTTCATCAGAACTGCAGATGACACCAAACTGGGAGGGATTGCTAATGCCAGAGAAGACAGAATCATGATTCAAGATGACCTTAACAGATTGGAGAACTGGGCCCAAAGTAACAAAATGAATTTCAGTGGGTACAAATGTAAGGTACTACACTTAGGCAGGAAGAACCAGATGCACAAATGTAAGATGGGGGACACCTGGCTTACTAGCACTACATGTGGAAAGGATCAAGGGGATTCAGACATAAGCTGGGTCTGTTCTTATGAATCAAGGAAAGCATGGACAAAGTAAGTTTTTACAATACATCTGAATCTGTTTTACATATAGTAGGGAGGGGAGCATTCAATAACAAAGGAGCAAAAGCAGAAAATTCCCATTTTGAGGGTCACCATCCTGTGATATTCTGTAGGGTGCAGTTCCATGAGTAGAATTTTGTCAGATAATATAAGTGATCTTATAGGTTTATACAGGGGTTTATATGTAACCTCACTCCGATTATGCTCATACAAACAACTTCAGAGAAATGTCTGGGATACACAGGGGAAGGTTTGATTAGCAATGCTGATTTGCAATGACGTGCTGAAAGCCACACAGGCTTTGATTGAAAGTATCCATCCCGGTTTGTAGTTAATTACAAAATGAGGTTCAAGCACAGTGCTGTGAATGGATTCAATCCAAAATCAATGAGCTATTTAAAAGCCGAGAGATCTCAGCTGTGGTTTCTATTACTTGCTGTGTGATGATTGAGAGGTAAAACTGCTGTTTCAAAATAGGTTGTCATGATTCCTAAATGCTAGGTCTCTTGCTCAGAGAATTGGTTACAGCCCGCCTTTTCGCATGTGTAATCCTACTAAGTATAGCTCTTCTTCATATTGACTTATTGAGTCTGGCCTGTGGCCTTTGGCACAAATGCTTCCTCACATAGAGATTGCAATTGCTGAGCCCTCTCCAGCTTAATTTTGAATTAGCTTTGTCTCTATACGTTTTCTCAGGGTGCATTTAGGGGAAAGTTGAGTGTCCTTTAAAGTTGATATTTGTTCATGGATGTGCCTTACTTTATTCGCCCTTGCACCACCTTGAAGGCGGGAATGGGGTGAAGAGGATATTCTCCTTCACTCAGCTACCGTTAAGGCAAGCGAAGGAAAGGGCAGAAGGGAGAAGTTGAATTCGAGGCCCAAGCCAAGAAACAAAGCAATACAACCGTCTTGCTCTGAAGCTCCTTCTGCAGCGCCACACCAGACCGAGATCCGTTGCACACCGCAAAAGTGAAACCAAAGTTTCACAAACTTAGGTTATAAAGGCAAGAACTGTCAATCAACCAACTAGCAACATGCTAAACTCCCCAGCAACTTGCCTTAACCAATCCTAGCTGTGGCCAGCCCAAAACCCCCTCCCATTAACTTGGAGCTGCTCCTTTAACCCTTCTGCAACCCGTGCTCTCTTTGATGGGAGAACACGCTTTGTGGGGAGGCTTGGGAATTCAACTGCCACTCCTCTTCCAAAGTAAAAAACAACAACCCCACATTGGAACAGACAAAGCTTGAGATACGGGTGGGGGACAACTGCCACAAAATCCTATGCAAGACTGTTTTTTTCCTTGGAAGGCCCATAGTTCAGTCCCAGAGCAGATGATCTGCATGCAGATGGTCTCCAGTTCAATCCCTACTATCTCTAGACAGCGATGGACTCCTGTTTGAAACCCTGGAGAGTTGCTGCAAAACAGTGTAAACCAGGTGTGGCCAAGGGGCAACCTTCAGATTTTGTTGAACCCCCTTCAGCCCCAGCCAGCATTGATAATATTTAGGAATGATGGCATTTGTGGTCCCAACAACATTGGAAGAGAATTGTATCCATTACGCCTGATGCAGACAGTACTAAGCTTGGTGGACAACTGGTATGGCTCTGTGTAAAGCAACTTCCTGTTTCTAATTGAGAGTGCAGTGGTACCTTGGGTTACAAACACTTTGGGTTACAGACTCCGCTAACCCGGAAGTAGTACCGGTACCTCGGGTTAAGAACTTTACCTCACAATGAGAACAGAAATCATGCGGCAGCAGTACGGCGGCAGCTGGAGGCCCCCATTAGCTAAAGTGGTACCTCAGGTTAACAACAGTTTCAGGTTAAGAACGGACCTCCAGAATGTATTAAGTTTGTAACCCGAGGTACCACTGTATTGACCCCAAAAGCAGAAGTCATTAATATATTAAATGTGGGAAAAGACTAGTAAATATCTTCAAGTGTTGCCTGGATCTTTATTTGGAACTTTTGTTTCCCTGAAATATTGAAAACGGAGTGTAGAAGATTATTATAAATGAACCATACCTAAGAGAGGTGGGTTGAGCTGTGTTGTGACGTTCTGAAGTAGATGTTGAAAATGGACTTCCATCTGACTTGGAAGCTCAGTGTGATGAGCAAGCTTCTAGAAAGACTGTGCTTGTGCCCTAAGGGTGCTTGCAGGTGTGGAATCCAGGAGCAAAAATGTTGGCAGCCTATGCGTATTTCTGCAGTTGTGTTAGATATTATGCTTGAAGATTTAAAAAGAATTAATTAGTGAATTACTTGTCAGCAACTTACTAAAAACGTTTTGGTTTTTTTAGGTATCTAATTTTAAACCAAGCATCTAAGCTGTCCCATTGCTGCATTCAGTTCTCCTTTTACTTTATTATACCCTGCAGTATCTCTTTCCATTGTCGGAAAAGACTCCGGGGGGTTCTCCTAGCACCTGGAGACTGGAGATTGAGCAGCAGGCAAAGTGGGTGAAGATGATTTGTCTTTCCACCTGAGGAGCATGACCCAGGGAAGAATTGCCTTGTCTGCTGCTGCTTTGGTTAAGGTTTGGTTATGTGGAAAGGATATCTAGGATATACTAAAACTTCACTGCAGTGAACTGATACATCAGTTTAATGAATCACGTTAGGAAATAATGTAATTCTGATACACTGGGCAATATCACTCAAGGGAAAGAGTGGAGGGATCTTGCAATAAATGAGTTTCTGTAGAATCTTTTGTAGAATTTGGCAGACCTGTTACAATTCCTTAGACTGAAGTCTATCATTTTGCTTTTTTGTTAAAATTTCCTTGTTTGTCGGCTCCTGCATATTTTTATGGATGTGCTAAATACATAGGAAGTTTATATATAAAATCAAACTCTAATTAGGATAAAAGGCACCATCCAGGCAAAACTAGCCACTTTAAACTCTCATTCACTGGTCTGTGCATGCTTAATTCTGCCACTGAAATCCATTTTTGAACTGCTTAACTTTGGCTTAGTTGTGCCCAAGCTTTTAAAGGAGCGGTAAACTGAATTGGCTTAAAATAAAATAAAAAACTTCAGCTCTTATTACAGCACTCCCCACCCGCATTAGATTTTTTTAAAAAAGATCTGATTGTTTTAGTTTCATGATCCCATCATCCCTACTATAAATCCTTGTTGGTATAACTCCAAACAATGTATTTGGACACTTAGGCTTTGCTAGTATTCCCTAAACTCTTTATTTTGGTGGAACCAGCTTGATCTATCTCTGTAAATTAAACCCTTTACTTCAGCTGCCTATCAAATTGGGGTGTTTTTTTTTGTCTAGCTTTTCCTGTAGTTCTGACCTCTTTAATATCTTTAACATGTAGAAATAAAGAGAATTCTTAAGATACGCCAGGCAGTATTAGTAAATGTTAGTATTCCTTTATGAACAAATGGCCTGTTAAGCTTCTGCTTCGGTCTGCATCCTGAGCACACTTGACCTCGGAACGCCTAAAATGATATCAGCTATCCTCTTGGCTGTGCAAATAAGATTATTTTGGGGTTGCTATGAAATGCAGTTCATTGACAGAAGGCTCATGTGCGGTTTGCCGAGGTTTAAATTAAGACTGACCTTTCCATATTAATCAGGATAGAAATCCTTGATCCAAAAGTCAAGCAGTGTGCTTCATCTCTTCATATTGCTCTACTGAGCTTACCACGGGTGTTTCCCCAAGTTCTTATACTAGGGATTAGAAGGGAGGGGAAGCAGTAGTTTTAAGATGCAGAAATACAGATTTAGCTCTGTTGTTGGTAGCACTTTGTAACTGCAAAATGTTCTTGCGGTCACAGGCCTATCAAAAGCATGGACTTCAATTTCATGACAATTTCCTGTTGTTAATATTGTTTCATTTTACAATCAGTCTCTAAAACAAAATACACAAATTAAGAGCTAGAGCTCCCTATACTTTGAGTAAGGTAGATTACTGAAAGTATGTTGGCCATGGAAGCCACAGAATCTTCAGAGCTTACAGGACCATGGAAATCACACCATGTTTTGAGTGCAGAAGTTGCAAACATGTAAATATAAAATGATCATCTAATTACATCTTAAGGCAAACATGTAAATATAAAGTTATCATCTAATTACATCTTAAGATGCAGGTATTCCTGCATGTTTTTGTTTGTTTTGAGAAAAATCCAAGTAGTCATGTGGCTCAGATGAGGCTGGTAACACTGGGAGAGGAGGTTCAACCCTTTCCTGTGCCATTTTCCTGATTTAAACCACCCTCTCCTGTTACCAGCTTTGCTACACATGTACTCATGAACTAATATTTTACGTGTGTTCAGAGAACTGACCCTTGGGGAACTTTACTGGAGACCATTGTGTGCCACAGGTTACAGCAGTGGACAAGAAAGAAAGAAAGAATATTTCTTCACATACTTGAATCACACAATGTACTATGATTTAAGGTCTTGATTTGCACAAAATAGTGGGCAATGAGTAAAATAGCTTTGCGGGTTGACACAGCAACATAGAAACAAAATGTAGCAGAATGGTTAGTTCAGTGGCAGATTTAGGGTGGCACGACCAGATTGGTTGCACAGGGCATGGAGTCTTGGAGGTACCCCAACAATTGCGTCGAATGGAAGGCAAGAGATGTGTGTGTCAAATTTTGGTGTCACAGAAATCTGAAACCCCAAGGTTAGTTGTTGCATGTTCCTCTATGAGCATATGCCAGTGTTTCCCCAATGGGTCATCTGTTACCATTTGTGCATTCCAGCATCTAAGTTTTTCAAAGGCGCTCAGTTGCTCCCAGGGTTCATACACATTGCATTATTTGCAGTGTCATGGACTTGGCTGAAAAAATATACAGTAGATGGAAAGGCACTGCCAATGTAGAAATATATGAAAAAGAAGGCCACTAAGATGAGTTGCTATCCTTATCCTTCATGCAGTACAGACATATGTAAAGGTTTATAATTTAATGGATTCCAACAATTAAATCTGATTATAGCAGTAGTCAGTTTGATTTCACAAAAATGGGTCAATTACAACATGCATAATATTCTGTTCCTAGACTTTTGTGTTTTTAAAATAAAAAACAACAGAAGAGGCAGCCCAAATATTCACATAATTGTAGACACATTTTATACTCCAGGGACTTTATCATCTTTAAGATGCTAAACAACATCTTAGAGATGAAAGCTCGACTTCCACAATTTTGTGAAGCAGATATGTGGCATAAATCATGCTCAAAGGGGGCATTACAGGCTCATTGGCTTTCCTAAGTGACCACATTGTAAATCTAATATGGAT
The DNA here is from genome assembly GCF_009819535.1 of Lacerta agilis. Taxonomy (NCBI): domain Eukaryota; kingdom Metazoa; phylum Chordata; class Lepidosauria; order Squamata; family Lacertidae; genus Lacerta; species Lacerta agilis. The sequence continues at coordinate 62,576,948 of NC_046316.1, read as the reverse complement.
TCTTAAATGTGAAAGAATACCTCATTAAATCGTAATTGCATTTCATCTAATTGGTTATATCTCTGTGGATACCACCCCGTTATTTCCCAGTTACGTAGTTCACTGCAAGCTGCCTGCTGGCCAGTCAACAACGACAACAATTTATTTATTGCATTAGCCATATGGCCATAGCACATTGTGAGAGACCAGGCAGTGATATGTCGTGATTATATATAGAATACTATGAATACAGTTAGAACATTACGTGGAAAATCATGCTGAGTAATACAGATGAGATAAAGAGCAATAACAGGGCATGTCGACTGTGTCTATGTCAGGAAGTTACATAGGACTAGGGCTGAGGTAAGTTAGCCAAAAAGGTGGCCCTGAGTTTCAGGGCCTGTAATATGTAGATGGCCACTCCATGTGATATCAGTGGGTTGGCATCCGCCAGTAAGTACTTCATGCGGTCATCGTCCCGGGCGATGATCGGTGGGATTAAAAGGAAAAACCTGGGTCTTACTGAGACATATATTGGGCAGTAAAAGAAAAAATGAATAAGGTCCTCTATCTTTCCCTTGTTGCATGGACAGAGTCAAAGTTCCAGAGGAGGTTTGGAAAATACACCCTGTAAGAATGCTGTGGGGATGGCATGAAATCGGGCTAGTGTGAAGGCCCTTCTTAGCATAGGATTTATCAGATCACTCAAATAGTGGGCCAGAGATCTAACTACCTTTACGCGAGGAAACCATGTGGAGAGTCGGGCTGCGTTAGATAGTTCTAGATCGAGGGCAGCATCTTTAGCAAGAATCCAGTCACAAATTTTGTCTTTGTCCCATGAGGATAAGGCGGCGAAGTCTGGAAGGGAGTAACTGGCCAGTCCATTTCATCTGTGGTTGATTGAGTTGCATCACTTAACTTGTCAAACTACCTATTTTGGCTGACTGGCAGAATTCTAAAGAGTAGTTTTTTTTAGTTGAGTCTTCCTTACCACCAAAAATAAAAAGAATTTATGCACAGTAAAAATAAGAAAGTGCTCTTTATGCAGTAAGTTTTCTTCAGATGCAGCAGCCCAATACTAACGGGCTATAGCTCAGCAGTAGAGCACAAGAACTCAAATCCAATCCCCAGCACTCCAGATAGGGCTGAAAGAAAATCCTATTGGGTGAAACCCTGGAGAGCTCTGTTGGCAATTGTGAGCTAGATGACCAATGGGCTGTTTCGTAAGGCACCTTGAAAGTTTTCAACCTTCCCGAATTTCTTTTTTCTTTTTTGTTTTTACTGATTTCTGAAACCCATTTTGTTTCGCTTCGAATTTCTTGGATGGTTCGTCCATGTTAGAACATCCAAATTTGCTTCAAAAATGGCTTTAGGTGAAACTTGCTATGGCAGTTAAGGGATGCATGGAAAATGGTTGCTTGTCTGCAGCATTTGGAGCCACGGGCTCCTTCAGCCCCTTAAGGTTAGTATATTTTCCACAAAGGAAGATTTCATATTTCTTTTAACAGATATTGGTACCTCAGCAAAATGAATAAGAAAAAAAGAGGCACAATAGAAGCAAGACTTTATAAAATATATGGCATTTGTAAAAATAGATAAAGTACACTTAAGATATACCCTCAAGTATATTATTGACCTTGTCTCCACATCCAAAAGAAAGATAGATAATTGGTAAATTTGGTTAGGACTTTATTATTTTCATGAAATTGCAGCCTGTCCCCTCTGGCCATTTCTAGATGCACCATTTAATATATCAGCAGAAGATTATTATTGTTGTTGGCTAGCTCAATAAAGGTAGCCATAGGTAATGAACTAAGCATTGAAGGGCTGGTGTGGGTGGATGCCATTACTTTTCACTTCACTGACACAATTTAATATGTTGCAAAATAAATAGATGAATGTGTTTGTCAGGCCTTTACAACCTCCCACATCCCCCACCCTCACATTTAGCTACATCAGTTCTAATGTAGAAGCTTGGGTTTTTTAGGGGGGGGGGATTGCAAGAATAATACTTTCTTTTAATACTTCTTTTTCGAAAAATTAAGCAGAGGATTTAATTATCTTTCCTTGTGCCGCTGGTCTCTGCCTTACAGACACAAAGTTGTGGGGTTTCTTTAAGGTAAATGGGGAATAGAAAGCATTTCACCAAAAATATTGAACGCAAGAGAAAAGCAGTGTTCTGTATCAAACATTAATCATAAGGTTTTGCCTGCCTTCCAGCTGTGAAATAACTGACATAGGTCACATCCACATCACACATTTAAGGCATTTTATGCCACTTTAAAAGGCATAGCTTTCCCCAAGGAATCCTGGGAACCATAGTTTAAAGGTGCTAGAGATTGCCACTCTGTGAAGGTTCTCTGTGAGGGTGTTGTAGTTCATCACGATACAATAAAAAGTACAAACTAATCTACAAGAAATAAAGCAAGAAACTGAAGAAAGAAGAAACAGAAACTGCAAAATCCTCTCTTACCATTATATCTAAACTTTCATCCCCTACAGAGGAAGGTGTGTCCTCTTCCAGCTCTCACATGGGCTCATATCTTTGCACATTCTTCTAACAACTCTCAGTACCCTTAATAAACTGCAGTTCCCAAGATTCTTTGGGGGGAGCTATGGCTGTTAACGTGGGTGGCACTGTGGTGTAAACCACAGAGCCTAGGGCTTGCTGATCGGAAGGTCGGCGGTTCGAATCCCCACGATGGGGTGAGCTCCTGTTGTTTGGTCCCTGCTCCTGCCAACCTAGCAGTTCGAAAGCACATCAAAGTGCAAGTAGATAAATAGGTACCAATCTGGCGGGAAGGTAAACGGCGTTTCCGTGTGCTGCTCTGGTTCGCCAGAAGCGGCTTAGTCATGCTGGCCACATGACCCAGAAGCTGTACACCAGCTCCCTCATCCAATAAATGAGATGAGCGCCGCAACCCCAGATTCATCCACGACTGGACCTAATGGTCAGGGGTCCCTTTACCTTTACCTATGGCTGTTAAAGGAGTATATGATCTATGGACAGCCCAGATGATTTCATATTCTCATTCATACATTTTCTTTTTTGTCCCCCCCCCAAAAAAAGTGGAAATGTTTTCACAAACACACACACACTGCTGAAAGAGGCTTGCAACATTTCAAACACTACTAAAACAGTTTCATACCATTGCAAAACAATAACATGATAATAATTTCATAATGACATTACAAAACAAAAATATAATAACATACAAAAACCACAATTTAGTACTATAGGTGTAACACGATTACTTAAACAACATTCAGCATCCATTCACCTTAGTCCTAGAAACACCCCTTCTATGGTGATGCTCACATGCTGCTCATCCAGCAACTTCTCATTCTTCACACTTTTATTTCACAGAATTGTGGGAAACCATTGTTGGAGACTGGCCATTATTCAATCTGCCAGGTTATGTAATCAGGTAGAGAGATGTTCTGCAGGGGTGGTGTACCTGAGGCCTCAAGGTGCTGCTGGGTTGCAGCTCCCATCACCACTGGCCATTAACCAGGCATGCTATAGTCCAACAATATCTGGAGAAACAGCTGGGAAAACCAGAGGTTTTCTGTCCCCGATGTAAGGGCAGCCCTTATAAACTTCCAATTATTACTATGCACTAAGTCTTAAGCTATGTGGAACAGTTTAGTGGCTATACCGCAACATTATAAGTTGCATTCTGTGTACGTGTAAGCAACAAAATTAACATAATGGCTACTGATAAAACAATCCAAATGTCTTGACCCAGAAGTAAGGTGTGTTGTGTCAGCGAAGCTTATTCCTGCGTTAGGAGGCACAGAACTGAGTTGAACATTTTGGAGGATAATAAAGCCTCTTGAGATTATCCTGCTTTCTAAATCCTCATTAGCCCTATTCAAGTGTGCTCCTCATGAGTGGATTTGGGGGGAACAAGAGTAGCAAGCTTCACCCTCCTGTGTTTCAATCCCTGCCACCCTCCATAAGTTGGAGGGCAAAGCCTGGAACATAGATCCTCATAGAGTCCTGCAAAGCCCTGCTTCTAAATCAGGGCTGGGGGGGGGGACCTTTGGCCCTCTAGAAGTTGCTGTACTACAACCCCCAACATCCCATAATGTGCTTGCTAGAGCTGATGGGTGTTGTAGTTCACTAACCTTTGGGGGGGCCAAAGTCCCCCACATCTGTTCTAAATCACATGGGGAATATCCCCAAGGAGAAGAGGTTCCCCATTTCAGATTTCAGCCATCGCTTGGAGCCTTTCTGGAGGATGAGGGACCATAGACCTTTAACTGTCTGCTACTTGGTGGAGGAAGTCCAAGAGCTAGGAAGTTACTTTGTTGACTGGATTACTTCCTTGGCTGCAGCTGGTGGTAAGACCTGAAAGAAAGAAAGTGACATAGAGTATTAAGCTAAATTTGGGACAGGAATACCATGGAGTGAGCAAGATTCCTAGAAAAACTCAAAGCCTTGAATATATTCAAGATTAAGTTGAAAAATAAATAAGAACATTTGTTGGGGGTGGTTATAGCTCATAATGACTATCGGAGTGTTAAAAATGTTGATATTTAAATCATAACCTTTTAAAAAATTGTTAGCAGAAAGCTTTGTTTCTTGTATCACATTAAACATTTTAGCAATAATTACTGCAGGGACATCCATGGCTTCTCCCAGCTATAGTTAAATGGCATCCCTGCCAAATAAGATTCTTTTATATAGTTCCTAACAATAAGCTAGAAGAGCTTTAAGTTAATGAATCGTACTGCTTCAATTTATTTGATTACATAATTAGACAAAAGCGTCTGAGTATAATTCCATGTATTCATTTAAAGTGCTCTTACCTTGCTCTTCAGCCAAAGGAGGTTTCCGAGAGAGGCTTATAAAGATCAGCAATAAGATAGAACAAAATGTTTATTAGTGTGAACCTGAAAGAGAATTAGCTTAAAACAATACTCCAGTGGCACTTACCTCTACATTAGTTGATTTTTGGGGCTGGAACAGGCATTGTTGGAAGTCCAACAGAATTAGTGCAGATTTAATACATATTTAACACCCTGTGTTTGTCATATGAAAGGCATTATACATATTTAATAAATAATAAAAACAATATCTTTTTGATTCATTAAAAATGCATTCTGGACAGAAGTATTTAATATTATACAAATAAGTACAGGCTGTGATATTTCAAGAAATTCTAAAACAGTTCTTTTAATACTTCTGTTTTGCCAGTTAACACTACAGGTTCTTTAAAGGCTCTTTGGTACTCAATATAGGAAAACCTCCTCAAACAGCAACAAAGAAACCCCTCAAACGGTAAAACTTCTTAAATGTAAAGGGACCCCTGACTGTTAGGTTCAGTCGTGGACGGCTCTGGGGTTGCGGCGCTCATCTCGCTTTATTGGCCGAGGGAGCCGGCGTACAGCTTCCGGGTCACATGGCCAGCATGACTAAGCCGCTTCGGGTGAACCAAAGCAGCGCACGGAATGCTGTTTACCTTCCCACCGGAGCGGTACCTTTTTATCTACTTGCACTTTGTGCTTTCGAACTGCAAGGTTGGCAGGAGCAGGGACCGAGCAATGGGAACTCACCCCGTCGCGGGGATTCAAACCACCGACCTTCTGATAGGCAAGCCCTAGGCTCTGTGGCTTAACCCACAGCGCTACCCGCGTCCTTTCTTACAAAGTAATAAAAACCCTCCGAGGGCCTTTTGGCAGTTACCTCCCTGCAAGAAGTGAGGCTACAGGGCACCAGGCAGAGGGCCTTCTTGGTAGTGGCGCCCACCCTGAGGAACATCCTCCCATCAGATGTCAAGAAAATAAACAATGATCTGACTTTTAGAAGACATCTGAAGGCAGTCCTGTTTAGGGAAGTTTTTAAAGTTTGATGTTTTATCGCATTGTTGTTGTTGTTGTTGTTGTTGTTGTTCTGTTGCCCAGAGTGGCTGGGGAAACTCAGTCAGATGGGCAGGGTATAAATAATAAATTATTATTATTATTAGTCACTAATTTAGATTTTAAAGGGCAGAGGGGGGACAGTAAGACAATTGCATACAATATGACTGCAAGATATCTGGGCATTATGAACATTTATTATTATTATTATTATTATTATTATTATTATTACAACCCCCTACCCCCCCCCAAAAAAAAAACCCCAAAGGAACAATTGCAAAGAAATAATTCCCTCACCAGACCTTCTCCTGCTTACAATGCTGGATACAATCATAGGAAGCCTCAGCAGAATTTGGTCCGTCATCCTCTTTCTCTTCAACTATGTCACCCTGCACCATTTGTACCTGCCTCAACCAGGTGGGGCTGGATCATTGCTGGGTTTATGTATAAGCTAAACAAGCTACTGCACAATTGCACTCATTTCACACGCTAGCAAGGTTATGCTTAAAATTCTACAAGGCAGGCTTAAGCAGTATGTGGACCGAGAACTCCCAGAAGTGCAAGCTGGATTTCGAAGGGGCAGAGGAACCAGAGACCAAATTGCAAACATGCGCTGGATTATGGAGAAAGCTAGAGAGTTCCAGAAAAACATCTACTTCTGCTTCATTGACTACGCCAAAGCATTTGACTGTGTCGACCACAGCAAACTATGGCAAGTTCTTAAAGAAATGGGAGTGCCGGATCACCTCATTTGTCTCCTGAGAAATCTCTATGTGGGACACGAAGCTACAGTAAGAACGGGATATGGAATAACTGATTGGTTCAAAATTGGGAAAGGAGTACGACAAGGCTGTATATTGTCTCCCTGCTTATTTAACTTATATGCAGAATTCATCATGCGAAAGGCTGGACTGGATGAATCCCAAACAGGAATTAAGATTGCCGGAAAAAATATCAACAACCTCAGATACGCTGATGATACTACCTTGATGGCAGAAAGTGAGGAGGAATTAAAGAACCTTTTAATGAGGGTGAAAGAGGAGAGCGCAAAATATGGTCTGAAGCTCAACATCAAAAAAACTAAGATCATGGTCACTGGTTCCATCACCTCCTGGCAAATAGAAGGGGAAGAAATGGAGGCAGTGAGAGATTTCACTTTCTTGGGTTCCATGATCACTGCAGATGGTGACAGCAGTCACGAAATTAGAAGACGCCTGCTTCTTGGGAGAAAAGCAATGACAAACCTAGACAGCATCTTAAAAAGCAAAGACATCACCTTGCCAACAAAGGTCCGTATAGTTAAAGCTATGGTTTTCCCAGTAGTAATGTACGGAAGTGAGAGCTGGACCATCAAGAAGGCTGATCGCCGAAGAATTGATGCTTTTGAATTATGGTGCTGGAGGAGACTCTTGAGAGTCCCATGGACTGCAAGAAGATCAAACCTATCCATTCTCAAAGAAATCAGCCCTGAGTGCTCACTGGAAGGACAGATCCTGAAGTTGAGGCTCCAGTACTTTGGCCACCTCATGAGAAGGGAAGACTCCCTGGAAAAGACCCTGATGTTGGGAAAGATGGAGGGCACAATGAGAAGGGGACGACAGAGGATGAGATGGTTGGACAGTGTTCTCGAAGCGACTGGCATGAGTTTGGCCAAACTGCGGGAGGCAGTGGAGGATAGGCGTGCCTGGCATGCTCTGGTCCATGGGGTCACGAAGAGTCGGACACGACTGAACGACTGAACAACAACAACGAACAAGCTATAGCTTACAGCCCTACCAAAATTTAAACACTGGATGTACATTTCCAAAATTTAATATAAAAAACCAATAAAATAACAATTACTTTGATAAAATACATACTTTGCTATGTGCAAATGGCTTTAGATACCTATTAGGTACACAAAAAACAGTGACAATTTGTGGTTGACAAATGACAGATGGACATTTAAAGGGCCCCATTACCTTCAGTAGCTTAGGGCCTTATCAAACCTAAATCCAAACCTGGGCTGGATGTTTTCACAGCCACCAACTGTGCCAATTAGGGCTCCTAATCTGGGCCATCAAGCCCCAGGAAGGGTTGGTTGCACAAGGCCAGACCTACACCACCTTGATTTTTCTTGCGCTTTTTCCACTACAACCTCATACTGATCTATAGCTTATTACTAGACTGTTAACACCAGCAAAAAAAGTCCTCAGAATTTTCGTGTGGATTTCTCCTAATGTGCACATTTTTGCATGCAATTTTGCCTTGTACACATTTTTTGAAAGCCATTTCCCCCCATGAATTTCTATATGCTATTTCAACTAATATATGCATTTTTATCCATACATTACCTTTGTATATGCACTTTTGTACACATTACTTGGTTGGAAAACTGCATTGCAGAATTCAGAAATGTGTGAACTTTGAAGAAGGGCCATGTTCCGGTTTGTTTATTGTTTTGTAAAGCAAGCAGTCTTGTTTTGTTTGTCAGGCATCAAATTTGTTAAGGCATTGATTTATACATTCACCAATTCACCTATAGACCTGTAGGGATCTTCTATTTGTTTTGCACAGGAGAATAGGTGTTTGCATGCATGTAAGCATTTTCTGGGTGTTTTCTGCATCTGCACAAAATGGCACAAAACTTTGGCATTAGTTCAGAGGCGAATCAGACAATGTTGGATTTTGGGATGTTAACTTGTAACTCCAGTTTGCTGTGTCAGTTACTCAGTTTGGAGTGCGGCACAAAATGCGGGATTCACATCATAAAACAAGCACAAAACTTTGGTATCAGTTTGGAGGCAATCCAAAATGTCGGGGTTACACGTCAATGAACCTGGTGCAGAAACTCCAGCATTTTCAGAAAATCTTATTCTTTCCAGTACTACTGCTGCTATGCATACAGTTGGTTTCTTCCATTCTCATATAAGTTGACGTGAACATCAGTAGAATGATGCTTCTTGCTCTGCTTCTGTTCGTGGTTTTGGAACCCTTAATGGCTCCAATTGAAGCAAATAATGAAACCAACAGAAGACTGATAGATAACAGACAGTGAAGCAGCTTTGAAGGCTGTTGTTTAATGTGCTTTTCATCTCTGATGAGGGCAATTATTTTAGCACTGATGGAACCCATGAACTGAAAGTATAATAAATGTTTAAAACCAGAAAGCCCAACACGTTCCCATTTGGGACTGTAGCTTGGAAATAAAATAGTAGGGCATTTGTCTTGATGAGTAAAGCAGATCAAAACCGCAAGCCCCAACCTGGGCTGGGTGTGGATTGACAATAAGGGGATACAGGTATGTGTCTTTCCTTGGGACAAAGGGAAGAAGTGCTTCACGTTGTCTGTATTTTGTTCATCCTGCACTTTAAAAATAGGGGGAAGGCTGCAGCTGTTCTGACAATCTTACCCATTAAGAGGTTTCATTATTCTGCTTTTGATTCACACATTTAAGCTACGAATGCTTGGGCTGTATACACACTATACCTTTAAAACACAGAACTTCCAATGAAGAATCCTGCAAACTGTAGCTTGCCCTTCAAGGGCTACAATTCCCAACACCCTTAACAAACTATGGTTCCTTTTTAAAAAACAAACAAACAAACAAACAAACAAACAAACAATGGTTCCTAGGATTCTTTGGGTGAAGTCATGTACTATTAAATGTGCTTTCAACATATGGTGTCTCCTCTATATGAGCAATTCAAGATACGTGCTTGAATGATGAAACATTCAATGCACGTATCAATGCAACGATTTTTTTTCAGTGGCAGTTTTCTCCATTGTAGTAATCATAATACTTTCTGTTAACAATGTCCAGGATCCATCAGGCCTTACACAGTGGTAACAATCCAAGAAGACTTTAAAAAAAATATTTATTTTGCTATTAAACAAATACAGAAAAATATGAACAACTCAAATTAACAAAAAATGAATATTTAACAATACATAATAAGAGATACAAAGCTACAAAGAATATCAGAAAAGGAATAAAAAAGAAAAACAAAAAACCCACAAAAACCAAAAGCAAAAACAAGGACAAAAACAAAAAACAAATATAGACGAGCCAAAAAATGACTGGAAGGCTCTTCTATTGTACGCTTCCGTCAAAGTCAGAACAGATCATTAAATCCTATCCGTTTCTTCTATCTGCATTCCATGGAATCCCTCCTCTTGGAATCAGGGAATATTCCCCTATGCGGTATCATTCTAGACATCACCAGGTCTTTGTTATTGCACCCTTGCCCCTCAAATAATTATTTAGACATTCCCATTCTTCTTTCACCATTTTGTTTGTTTGTTTATCTCTTACTGCATCTGTCAGTTTCGCGAGCTCCAAGTACTCGCACAATTTGATTACCCATTCATCCTTGGTAGGCACATTTTTATCTTTACAATGTTTTGCCACTATAACCCTTGCTGCTGATGTCGCATCCATAAATAACCTTATTTTATTTTGGGGAATATTGTTTGGAAAAAATCCCAATAAAAATTCTTCTGGTTTCTTGCTAAAAGTAGTTTTAATCAGTCTTTTAATTTTTTCATAAATCAAATTCCAGAATCTCTGTATCACTGGACAGGACCACCACATGTGGTAGTATAACCCTATCTGTTCCTTACATCTCCAGCACTTACTATTATATGATTTACTATATGATTATTATATGATTTACTTATTTTTTCTAATTTTACAATCCAAGAAGACTTAAATCAGTGTATATCAACTGAAGTGAGGTTAACTGTGCTTGACCCTGTTCTGGAATGTAACTAGTCTCTGTGGCAATTCCTGAAGACACCCTCCTCCACCTGTCCCCTCAATCACCCTTGTTGCCATCACTGTGTTGAGCATAGACTCTGCAGTGGGAACAATTTTCATGAATGTTTGGGATAACCAGCTTCATGTAACCAGCATGCTTAAGTCTAATTAATTCATGAAGGGGTTAATACCAAAGAGTAAGCTGTCCTACCAGGCTGAGCTATGCCCACTTCCCCATACCTTGTGAGGAATTAGTTAATGAAGACTAGACTAGAGGTACCAATGAATTTTCCCCCAGCATTACAAAATAACTTTAAGAAATTTGAGGTAGAACTTTTTAAACGTCTACTGGTTTGGCCTCCCCCCCCCTTTTTTTTGGCTGCCAAATGGAATAAGATGCTAAATGTCACTGGACTTCCGGTGGCGGCGCCGGCTCATGCAGACGGGAGCTAACGCTCCGGCCAACTTCGGTGTTTTTCGGGGTACCTGTGACCGCGCCACGGCCCCTGTAGAGCCACAGGAGGGGAGTCCTGTGGACAGGGTTCTTGCGGGCACCAGACGCGTCGTCCCAGCTCCTGATCTACCCCCGTAAGGAGGAGGATTGGGCGAGCTGGGCTCCGGCGCGGTGCTGAAGAAGCCATTGCTGGCCGAAGTTGACGAAGCAGCGGGATCTGCTGGGTTTCAAAAAGAGCGCCCCATTCTTCCGAAAATTGATCGAAAATAAAGAGACTCTGTAAGTACTGAACGTATTGGATTATAATTTGAAGATTTTGTCGGAAATTTGGCTTGCGGAGGGAAACGTAAAAGTAGGGAGTCCGTTTCCCTTTGACAGCGGCAAGGCGGAAGCAGAGTGAATGAAGCTGTGCCGCGGACTTTTCTTTGATCTTTAAAAGACTTTTTAAGCTGCTTTCACAATTCTTAATGGAATTGACTGGCTGACTGATTTAAAACGCGATTATTTGGATTTATTAAAAGGCTAAGAAGACACCGCTACACCCTCTGGATACGGAGACCGGGTCGGTTAGCGGGCTGCGTTATTTTGTTTAAATTTGTTTCACTTCTGCTTTCAACTGGAGACTGTTACATTTGGCTACTTTTTTGATGTACTTTTCCTGGATACACTGCTTATTTGACTGAGATGCCTTGGTGAGGTGACTGTTAAGATACTTTTCTTGACTTTGGAGTGAAGTTCGTGAAGTTTGTGGGAGTTTTAAAACTTTGAAAAAGACTTATTGGAGCTGGAGGCATTGGGACTTTTATTTTGAAAACTGCTGTGACTGTTCTGTTCATTGTTCTCTGGCACTGTATGTTTGGTCTACCGGCCACCTGGGATTTGCAGCAAGATTGTTTTGAGACTGGCTACTTTGTATATCTGGTGGTGACCTTGAAAAATACAGCTTTCTGCAGGATAGCAGTAAGCTTTTAATAAGTTGCCAGCAAAGTACAGCAGAAGAATGCAAACCCAGGAAACAACACCTACATCTGGATCTGTCTCTTCCAGGATAAGATCCAAAAAAGGTGATGAAGAAAAACAGAGAAAAGGGTCGGCTTCGAAACCTTTTGAGGAGCAAATGCTATCTGCTATTCAGAAATTAAGTGCCAGTTTGCAATCAGTGCATAGTGAACTTAAAGAAACAAGAGAAGAACTTAAAGGGACCAGAGAGGAACTACAAAGTGACATTAAAAAATCATCTGACTCTTTGCAAGCAGCAATTGCTTCTGTTGAGAAGACAGTGACTCAGAACAAAACTGAAATTACTAGAATTGGAAAAGAGGTTGATACACTTAAAAAGGAAGCTAAAGACGTTGGAGAAAAAATTAAAAAAGTGGAGACTAAAGTTGAAAATTTGGAACCAGAAGAGATTCAGAAAATTAAGACACAGCAGAGAGATCTACAAGAGTCTTTGGCCTTTTTGCAGTTGAAGGAAAAAGAGACCAACATAAGATTGAGAGGCGTCCCTGAATTTGAGCAAGAAAGCTTGAAAGACTTTTTAATTAAAGAATTTTCGGGATTCTGGGAGTTGGAAGAGTCGGATCTACGAACATCTATAGTGAAAGCATACAGGTTTGGAACGAAAGAAAAGAAGAATAAGAAAGCAGTGAATGACTGTATGGTGGTCTTCCAGAACAGGATTCAAAGAGACCAGATTCTTGACTTCCACTATAAGAACAACTTGGTGATCCAGCAGAGACCAATAATTATCTTTAAAGACATCCCACGTTACTTTTTAGATAGGAGATTCCCCTACTACGATCTAACTACAGAATTAAGAGCCAGAAAAATCTCCTTCAGCTGGGAATTCCCAGAGGGTCTGACTTTCAGATATAAAGAGAGAAGAGTAAGAATAAGATCATCTGAGGACAAGAAGAAATTCCTGGACAAACACAGTGCAGATTTTGTAGGATCTTCTCTTGATCCAGCAAGGCTGCGTAAATTGGATTTTCCACCTCCGGGAAAACCATCATCAGGAGAAGGAGAGAACAGTGAAGAAGAGGAAGAAGAGGAAGAAGAAGAAGAAGAGGAAGGAGCAAAGGGAGGATCGAAGGTATAAAATGGCATTGAAAGTATTAACGTGGAATGTCCACGGCATGAACCTGAGGCCGAAAAGACACAGAATATATCATATATTAGAGAAGAAAAAGCTAGACATAATTTGCTTACAGGAGACCCATGTTGTTCGGCATCACAGAAGGATTCTCCAGAATAAGAAATTAGGACAAGAATTTATATCGTCTGACAAGGTCAAGAAAAGAGGAGTTGTAATTTATGCAAAAGAAAATTACAATCCAAGGCACCTATTCAAAGATGAGGAAGGAAGATTCACTGCAATAGAAATTACAGTACAAGGCGAAAAAATCTTAATACTGGGACTCTATGCACCAAATGAAGGAAAATCAGATTTCTACAAAAAAATACATGATTTGCTGATGGACTATTTGGATTATAATTTAATTTGTTTGGGAGACTTCAACGGAGCGGTCTCTACAATGATGGATAGATCTCAGAGATCTAAGATTACAAATGAAGGCAAATTGCCAAAAACCTTTTTCAGAATGATCGAGAATTTGGACTTGATTGATTCTTGGAGGCTGAAAAACCCAACAGAAAAGGAAGCAACTTATTTCTCTGAACCGCAGCAGTCATGGTCGAGGCTAGATTATGTCTGGGCTTCTAGAAGTCTGGTACCTAAAATCCAAAAGGCAGAAATTTGTCCTAAGACGTGCTCTGACCACAACGCAGTACAGGTGGACTTCAAAATCTATTCCAAGGATTCATTTCGGTGGAGAATGGATGATGCGTTATTAAGAGATACCAAGATAGCAGAAGAAGCAGCTAAAAAGATGAGAGAATATTTCCAACTAAATTTAAATACAGAGGTGGAGAAAAGAATAGTATGGGACGCTAGTAAAGCAGTTATGAGAGGGTTCCTCATAAGGGAAAAAGCAAATAAAAAGAAACAACAAAATTTGGAAAAGGAAAGAATTTTGCAACAATTAAAAGAAAAAGAGAAGAAGTTGAGAGGACACCCGAAAAACCAACTTATTCAGAAAGAAATAAAAATATTGCAGTCCCAATACTCTAAGATTTTAAATCAGGAAATTGAATGGAAAATTAAATTGATGAAACAAAGAACATTTGATTCAGCAAATAAGTGTGAAAAATTGCTGGCTTGGCAGTTGAAAAAGAGACAGAAATTGAATACCATCACCAGTTTGAAGATTAATGACAAAACAATAGAGAATCCAGAAGAGATAAGAAATTGTTTTCAAAATTCTTTAAACTTCTATATAAAAAAGATAATGTGGAAGAGAAAGATATTGTGCAATTCTTGGATAAAAATGGTTTGCAAAGAGTCCCAGAAGAAAAAGCAAAAATACTCAACCACCCGATATCGACTTTCGAATTGGAAGAGGCAATTAGTAATATGCAGATTGGAAAGGCCCCAGGACCTGATGGACTTACAGCAAAATATTACAAAGTGTTAAAGGACTGGTTGATTCAGCCTTTGAAAGATGTTTGTAATGGAATATTGGAGGGAGACAGGGCACCCGACTCATGGAAGGAGGCGTATATTACACTAATTTTAAAACCAGATTCAGATGGTACCCAAATGAAAAGTTATCGACCAATCTCACTCCTAAATGTGGACTATAAAATATTTGCAAATGTTATGGCCTCTAGACTGAAAGGAGTACTGAAAGATTACATCCACAAGGATCAAGCAGGTTTTTTACCTGGAAGACACATCAGTAGTAATACAAGAAATATTGTGGATATATTGGAAAGACTTGAAAAAAAGATAAATACAGATGCTCTACTTATTTTCATTGATGCAGAGAAGGCCTTTGATAATATCTCTTGGTGTTTTATGAAGAAAAACTTGGAAAAGATGGGAGTTGGTCCAAGATTTTTAAATGGCATTAATGCTATTTACACAGAACAAAAGGCTAAAATAATAATCAACAGTGTAATATCGAAAGAGATTAGAATTGAAAAAGGAACGAGACAGGGGTGCCCGGTCTCCCCACTGCTATTTATCACGGTCCTGGAAGTTCTTTTGAATATGATTAGATTGGACAATACGATAAAAGGAATAAGGGTGGGAGAAAAGGAGTATAAACTTAAAGCCTTCGCAGATGATTTGGTGTTATCTCTACAAGAACCAGAAAGCAGTGTGACCAGGGTGCTGGAGACAATTGAAAACTTTGGAAGAGTAGCAGGATTTAAATTGAATAAAGCCAAAACTAAAGTGTTGACAAAAAATATGTCACCATCGCAGACTCAAAGATTACAAGACCTGACTGGATTGAACTTTGTTAAAAAGGTTAAATATTTGGGGGTTAATCTGACTCCAAAAAATATAAACCTGTTCAAGGACAATTATGAAAAATTATGGCAGGAGATAAAAAAGGACTTGGAAACATGGACTAGGTTAAAGTTATCCCTCATGGGCAGAATAGCGGCCATCAAAATGAACGTATTACCAAGGATGTTGTTCCTGTTTCAAGTCATACCTATTATAGATAAGTTAGACTGTTTTAGGAAATGGCAAAAGGATTTATCGAAATTTATTTGGCAAGGGAAAAAACCGAGAATTAAATACAAGATTCTTATTGACTCTAAAGAGAGAGGGGGTTTTTCCCTACCGGACTTGCGGTTGTATTTTGAAGCAGCTGCCTTTTGTTGGTTAAAGGACTGGTTTAAGTTGGAAAATACAGATCTGTTGGATTTGGAAGGACATGACAATGTGTTTGGATGGCACGCATACCTGTGGTACGACAAAGTAAAGGCTCATAAGGCATTTAAAAATCATATAATTAGAAATGCCTTGTATCAGGTTTGGTTGCGTAATAAAGACTTATTGGAGAGAAAGACCCCTAACTGGATTTCTCCAGTTGAGGCGAAGGCTCATAAAAGACCCAACATGCCTGCGAAATGGTTGAAATATGCAGATATACTACAACAAGAAGGTCAAAGCTTTAAGTTAAAAAGCTATGACCAAGTAAAGGAAGGGGTGTATGATTGGCTGCAATATTATCAAGTAAATGAAGTCTTTAAAATAGATAAGAAAGTTGGCTTTCAGGTAGAAAAATCTAAGTTGGAAACAGAACTTTTGGACACAAACTCCAAAAATCTCTCCAGGATGTATAATTTGTTGTTGGAGTGGTATACGAAAGATGAACTGGTAAAATCCGCAATGATTGATTGGGCAAAGGATGTGGGACATAATATCTTGTTTTCAGATTGGGAAAGATTGTGGAGGGAAGGTATAAAATTTACTGCATGTAATTTGCTAAAAGAAAATATAATGAAGATGATTTACAGATGGTATTTGACACCAGTTAAATTAGCTAAGATGTATCATGGATTGAGTAATGAATGTTGGAAATGTAAGAAAGTAGAAGGTACCTTCTATCACATGTGGTGGACGTGCCCAAAGGTTAAGGACTTCTGGGAGAAGATATACAACGAGTTGAAAAGAGTGTTTAAATACACATTTCCTAAAAGACCAGAGGCCTTCCTATTGGGCATCTCCAACCATGAGATACATAGAAAAGATAAAGTGTTCTTTATGTATGCCACAACGGCCGCAAGAATCTTAATCGCGAAATACTGGAAGAGTGAGGAGTTACCGACTGTAGAGGAATGGCAAATAAAGACAATAGACTATATGGAACTCGCAGAGCTGACCGGGAAGCTACGTGACCAGAGGGAGGAGGTGGTGCAAGAAGACTGGAAGAAATTTAAGGACTATTTGAAATATCGTGAAAGACTGGTTGTTTGAGTGTAAGCAGCTGAAATATAGGCATTAGCTATAGAATGTTAGATATTAGGATATAAGAAGGAAAGAGTGAATAGTAGAAGAAGATATTATAATATGATTAAACAAGATGTTGTTATTGATGTGTTATTTTTAAGAATTTGGGATAGAGATAACAAAGGTTTTAACTAATAAGCATTATTATGACTGTGAATTACACTGGTTAAGAAACTGCTAAAATAGATTCATTAAGAACGCAGATAAGGGAACGGGGGAAGTTCTATAATAAGATTAGAAACAAGAATATAAAAGTTAGAAAAATTTTGTTTTTGTCTTTTATGCATTGTATTGTTTTTTCGATTGTTTTTATTTTTTTTTGTTTTGTTTTCTAGGTTTCTTTTTTGTAGTGTAGTTATGTTGTTGTGTATTTTTCTATTGTGTGTTTTGAAAAATTTAATAAATTCTATATAAAAAAAAATAAAAAAATAAAAAAAATAAATGTCAAGTGTGTGAATCACAGTTAGTTAACTCTGAATATGACAATATGCTAGAGAAGCCTCTTCCTGGCAATTTGCCATTTTGCCCACAAAAACTAGATTCCTAAGGAGGATTCTTTCCCCAGACATGGGGGCTGAAGAAATTAAAGGTACATTGACGTTAAGTGGCGAATGCAGCACAATTTACTGCCTCTTTTAAATTCATCCATACTTCCTTTGTAAGGTTACAAATTTTTATTTACATAAAAATATCAAATGCAGATGACAGAAGCAAAAAACACACACAAACACACACAAAAACTTGAGCTGAACTAGATCAGCCAGTCTGAGTTTTTGATGCAATATGCTTTAGTTTACGCTTTCATTTTACATCATAACTAACAAACGTTGAGTAACAATTTCTCTTGATCTTGTCAGCTTCCAGTATTGACCCAGCTCACACATATGGCTGAGCCCAACCATGGCTTTGTGCAGATGAGAAAAGGGACAGGTTCTTAAAATGAAGGTTGCAGCTACTTCACTCCTTTCCCGCTGCTTCAGCATTCTGCAGAGTTACGCCATGGTTTAGCTTAGCATTATATCCAAACCTGAGCTTATGGTTTGTCTTAATTCAGACAAACTACAAGCTGTATCCAAGGTTTTTTCTTCATTTATTCATTGTGCTTTGGGCGAGATAAACAATGATCCTGGCCTGGGTTTAGCTCAGATAATGCAGAAGCAGTAGGACCAGGGCAACTCACATTTGCACAAAGCTTAGGGTTTGTTTTTTTTTTGCTATATGTGAAAGGGGCTATGGTATAAACAGAATCTACCAAACTCTGCTTTGTCTAAATGTTACCAGCACAAAGATAATTATAATAGATAAACTTGTTATGTTAATTTTTGATGTCTTTGGCCATATTGTGACAATACTTTTAAAGTATATAATGATGGAGGTTGAGAGGTTCTCCGTACTTCCAACAACGAAATCCAAGCTGCTGTTAGCATATGATACAAGACCCTTTCACCATATGGTCTCTTCTTACTTTTTCTTTCAAACATCCCCAAGAGTATAGTTAGAGGATTGACTTGAATTGCATATCCTATAAGATATTTAGCACATAGTTAAATATCTCTTCAATAATCCTTAACATACCTACCGTCCCACTATATGTGAGCAAATGGATTCCTAGCACTTCCATGTCTCTGGCAAATAGTCAGAGTGTTTGCAACTTTTATTCTGGGTATCATATACAACAGGCACATCCAACTTCCAAGAGAATGCGATCTACTCCCATTATATTTCCTGCTTGGCAGGGAGTTGGACTGGATGGTCCTTGTGGTCTCTTCCAACTCTATGATTCTATGATTCTAAAAAAAAAAAAACTGGCAGTGATCTACCCACTGGATTGACCACAGTTCTTAAGCTTTTTGTGGGGAGGATGAGCCAAAGTTGTTTAGGTTTTTTTGGGGGGGGGGTGGGACATCAGGGTCCTGCGACCAACCAGGGACACCCCGAGATCGACCGGTAGATCGTGATCGACCTGTTGGACATCCATCCCTGATATACAACACCTGTGTTTGTGTTTACCAAATTCTTTAGAGGCTACATCTATTATATGTCTAGTACATTATTTACCTATATATGGCCATTGATACTCTATAGGCCCCCGACCTTGTGGGGGGGCCGGACTATATTTTTTGGGGGGGAAATGAATGAATTCCCAGGCCTTAGTTTGCCTACCCATGCTATAGATCAACACATTCTGCCTACTGAGGTTCATACATGCAGGTCCCACTATTGGAATGTTCGTTATCTGAAATCTCGCTTATCTGAACACAAAGAATTATACCCAAACCTTACTACACAGACATCTGATTCAAATATCTGAACAGCTGGAGTTTGCCCATTTTCTTCCTTGTTTATGTTTTGCTGGTTGGCAACAGCCATTTTGGGCAGAAACCATGGAGGGAGGGGGATTGAATAAATTGTTTTTTTCATATGTTTGGCTTTTGCTGTTTGGCTGCAGCAGTTTCAGGCAGAAAGCATGGAGAAAGAAAGCATAGGAAATAATGGTAACCATCAGCTTGTTATGCAAATGCTGGCCTAACAAATGATTTCCTGGAAACACTGTGTTTGGAAAGCAGGACCTGCATGTAATCTTACCTGGAGCACTTGCACAAGTAGAATTTTGAGGAACTAAGTACCGTAAATATTACCCAAAATAGAAATGTTTAGCTGCTGATATAATCAATAACAATTGGCATTTCTTAACATTGACCAAAGGCCTTTCAGTTGGTAGCAAATAGGTGAACGATGTTGGTGTCAGAAGCATCTCATAAAGGTGGTTCTTCCAAAGATAGGGGGCCACCACTGAGAAAGCCCTATCCCTTGGCCAATGCACCACATACTTGCCCTGGTAATGGGAAATCACAATGTGTCAGTACTTGTTACATTTTATTTACTAATGAATATAAAATGTTAAGAAAAATTAGACAAAAGCAACTTTAAATTAGTTGAGGAATGCCAGCTTTATACTCTTCTCTTCTCTTCTTCTTTTTCTTCTCACTCCTGTGTCTTAATATCAGGTACAGATGATATTCCATGGCCAGCATGATGGTTATCTGCTGCAAAAAAAAGCTTCATCTGCTGGTGCTATTTTTTCAGTAGAAATGTTTTCTATTTTCTTTAAAAAAGAATTCCAACCTATAAAGAAAAGAAAGAAAAAACTGCTTATCTAAATCTGATGATAGTTATCAGTTCAAAATTAGGTAGTGAATGTCAAAGATAAAAGAGGTTTAGAAATGGGTAGACTTGAAAGAAGTCAGAAATTGCAAGGGTTGTTCCAAAACCCCATCATTTTTTAGTAGAGTAGATTATTATACTTTGTTGTGAATTGGGAGCATTTTGATTAAGTTTTATGGAGTTACACCTCATGGAAGTTAGAGAAGAGTGAAGCAGATAATAATTTATTCCCGGAAGGCTGACATAAATCTTATCTAAAGACTCCTAGCTGTAGCTAAACGTGTTAATTTCCTTGCCATCACTTGCAGCAATAGATGGTTTTATCTAACTTTATAATCTGTCTGAACAAAATAGTCCCTGGGCCATACAGTTTATCAGAATGCTCTTCTGTGGATTTTAAAGAAAAAGTTTATTCTAAAGCTTTGTGCCTTTTTATTTGCATTCGTTTTCAATTCTGTTTTTTATTTTTTAAATAGTTAAATCAGGGGTCAGCAAACGTTTTCAGCAGGAGGCCGGTCCACTGTCCCTCAGACCTTGTGGTGGACCGCACTATTTTTTTTGGGGGGGGAGAGGATGAACGAATTCCTGTGCCCCACAAATAACCCAGAGATGCATTTTTAAATAAAAGCACACATTCTACTCATGTAAAAACACGCTGATTCCCAGACCATCCGCGGGCCGGATTGAGAAGGCGATTGGGCCACATTCGGTTCCCAGGCCTTAGGTTGCCTACCCATGAGTTAAATGGTAATGGTTTTGTCTGGCCAATGCCATGTGCTAAGAGATACAGGTGTAGTGGTTAGAGTGTTAGACCAGGATCCAAGAGACTCCAGCTGGATCTAGACTAGGGGTCAGCAAACCTTTTCAGCAGGGGGCCGGAAACCTTTTCAGCAGGGGGCCGGTCCACTGTCCCTCAGACCTTGTGGGGGGCCGGACTATATTTTGAAAAAAAAATATGAACGAATCCCTATGCCCCACAAATAACCCAGAGAGGCATTTTAAATAAAAGCACACATTCTACTCATGTAAAAACACGCTGATTCCCGGACCGTCCACGGGCCACATTTAGAAGGCGATTGGGATGCATCCGGCCCCCAGGCCTTAGTTTGGGGACCCCTGATCTAGACATATCAAAAAAGTGTATCAGGAAAACGCATTGTAAAAAGTGGGAAATCACACTTGCAAGAGACGGAGCTCCACAGTGCCACTTGGTGTCACAGTGTTATAACACATATAAAATGCTTTTTCTTTACTAATGTAGCTCAGGTTCCAATTCCTCATCTTTCAGCCTTACCTAGTCCACAGGGTTTATGTGAGGCTATAAAGGATCAAATGAGGGTGGGTAAAAAAGTCACACAGGCCACACTGAGCTCCTTGGAAGAAAGGAAAGTGAACAAATACGGAGTGATTATGCAGTTCTGCCTCTACCTCTGTGGCAGTTTAGGTGGGATTACACTTACAAATATTAATGAGCAAGTTTACTTTAGTTGCAATGATAATTATTCAAAAACAGTACAGCAGTCCACAGAAGAGAGAAATGCACAATTAATTTAAGACATTAACTCTGCCATAGTGTCAGAGAAAAGTAGTCAATATCCTCAGCCAGTCCAGTTACTACATGCTTAATGATTTTATTTTTATGCCGCTTTTCCACAGTTCAAATCATGCTCAAGGTTGCTTACTACAAGAAGAAAATAAATAACTGCAGCATAAGTAGTGATAGACGATAAATAAGACATTTAAAATACACAACCAAACTGAACCATTTCCACATAAATTGCAAGATCTAAAATAAAGATACTAGAAGCCTACAGCAAAAACCACAACAAAGCCCCCCATACCCCCAGCCCAAGAGTCCATTCAGCAGCCCCAGCTTTTGTTGTTCAGTCGTTCAGTTGTGTCCGACTCTTCGTGACCCCATGGACCAGAGTACGCCAGGCACCCCTATCTTCCACTGCCTCATGCAGTGTGGCCAAACTCATGCCAGTCGCTTCGAGAACACTGTCCAACCATCTCATCCTCTGTCGTCCCCTTCTCCTTGTGCCCTCCATCTTTCCCAACATCAGAGTCTTTTCCAGGGAGTCTTCTCTTCTCATGAGGTGGCCAAAGTACTGGAGCCTCAACTTCAGGATCTGTCCTTCCAGTGAGCACTCAGGGCTGATTTCTTTAAGGATGGATAAGTTTGATCTTTTTGCAGTCCATGGGACTCTCAAGAGTCTCCTCCATAATTCAAAAAGCATCAATTCTTCGGTGATCATCCTTCTTTATGTAGCTGGAGTCAATCAGAGCCCCACCCTTCCAGGCCAGGTGGAAAAGGCCTGCAAAGCAGAGAGCAGGTCTTCCAGGACTCACAGTCAAGATACTTTAATCCACTACCAAGCCAGAAACTTCAGAGTTGCTTCTTTTCAAATGGCTTTAGTCCCAAGGCAATGGTTCAGATTTACCGGTACAATTAGAAAACTATCATCTTTGAGAATTCTTAAGAGAACAGATGAGGTCCCTGTGGACTGGAGGTGGGCAAATGTTCCCATCTTCAAAAAGTGGGGAAACGAGGTTCCAGGTATCTGTTGACTGGTCACCTTGATGTCTAACAGAAAGGCCCTAGAACAGATAATTAAACAGTTGGGTCTGTGAGCACATTGAAAAGAATGATGTGATACCCTGAGCAGCATCAGGTCTGCGTTGTGCCAGGAAGTGGGGAGTTGCAGCTCTTTCCCCTCATTGCAGTCCTGATAAAAGTCCCTCTGAAACTACTCTCAGCCCTAGGAGGGAATAACCATTGGGATTATTTCGGCAAGCAGCTAGTCTTACGTAGGCAGTGATGCTGCTCCAGCTCTTGTCATGAACTTCATCTTCGCCACATTCATTTTCTCTTATCCACATGTCCGGTGATTGAAATTAAGTTTCAGAAATGGCCTTTCGGGGGGGGGGGGTTGGTGAAAACCTTTTGCCTTTATTTGCACATGGTTTATCTTGGTTATGACTTAAAATCTAGAGTGTGGCTACTGATCTGTGCTCTTGCTAATGAAATTATATCTGTATTTGCTTAAATGTTTGTGCCTTACACTGTAAATGTCAAGGCTCCTGCTGGAATACTGATTCTGACCTTTTTGCATAGAATGCAGATTTCCAGCATTTGGGAGTCATGCAGGTTTCCTCCCTGTGCTCACTGTGGAGGTGTAATCAAAATTAACAACTAGTAGCTTTATACGGCTGCTCAAACTCTTTTTAAAATATCCTTGCTCAATATATCTGCGATTGACGTGAATAAAGCTTGCATTAACTTTCCCTAGAGAGAAAACCAGTTTGGAACCTGGGAGTACTAGTAACTTAAGTTGCCTTTCTTCCCAACTTTCTCCCTTGCTCCTCGCCTTTAAACATAGGCCTTTAACATTTCAACTCATACAGCTTTCTCCAGGAAGAATATTCAGCGCTTTGGAATTTTTGCCTATAATTCAGTTATTAAAGACATGGCACATTTTATCATCTCACCAGACTGAAAGAATTCTTTAACAAATCATATCAACACCATCACAAAAAGGGAATGTATAGAAGAAAATGTGGCCTGTGGGGGTAGACATTTTCCCCCCACCAAAAATGCCTGTGGAAGTGATGCTACATGATGACATAGCATTTTTCTCAGGAGCATACACTCCAGGAGAGCATCTGGAGCAGCTCTGCCGCCACGTCAAGGAACGGCAAGGCTTTTTTATAGTTACAAAAAGAAAGCAACAACCTCAACCACCTTGTAAGGTATCAGGATGTAGAGGAAGGGGGTAGAAGTGGGAAGAGATTTGGT
This sequence comes from Lacerta agilis, assembly GCF_009819535.1. Lineage (NCBI taxonomy): Eukaryota > Metazoa > Chordata > Lepidosauria > Squamata > Lacertidae > Lacerta > Lacerta agilis. The sequence continues at coordinate 62,553,082 of NC_046316.1, read as the reverse complement.
GTAGCAATGGTTGCCGTTATTAAAAATTTTTTTAAAATAAAATAAAATAAACCACTCTTCATCTAAATGGGTTCCTGGACTTCGTACAGTAATAAAAATAGAATAGAACAGAGTAACACTAGTGTCTAAGAAGGAACATGGGTGGCGCTGTGGTCTAAACCACTGAGCCTAGGGCTTGCCGATCGGAAGGTTGGCGGTTCGAATCCCCGCAATGGGGTGAGCTCCCGTTGCTCGGTCCCTGCTCCTGCCAACCTAGCAGTTTGAAAGCATGGCAGAGTGCAAGTAGATAAATAGGTACCGCTCTGGCGGGAAGGTAAATGGCATTTCTGTGCACTGCTCTGGTTTCGCCAGAAGTGGCTTAGTCATGCTGGCCACATGACCCGGAAGCTGTACGCCGGCTCCCTCGGCCAATAAAGCGTGATGAGTGCCGCAACCCCAGAGTCGTCCGCGACTGGACTTAACTGTCAGGGGTCCTTTACCTTTACCTTTAGTAGCTAAGAAGCTGTAAAGGAAGAGTTAAATCTTTCCCTTGCCATAAACTTAATAGGAGGCATTAGGCAAGCTCCTCTTTCTCAAACTCAGTCCTCCTGCCTGCAATATGGGAGATAATTTGACTGTATCTTACAGAGCTGTTGTAAGGATTATTACTAGATGCTGCATATAAAGCACTCTGAACACTAGAAAGTCCTGCAAACATCATTGTATTTATTGGTGTTGCTGTTATTAAAAGTTTCATCCAATACTGAACATTTGTCGTATTGGCTCCTGTCACTAGATTTGTCTAGATCCATTTTATCAACTTCTTGGTTGCTACACTTACACTTATACACACCATTTAGTATTTCATAACTGGTATTTTAATACTTTTTTTTAGTTTTTCAAATTGTGACTTGTACGGAATAAATGTGCTTTTGCTTATTTAAAAGTTACTATAGACCACTTAAAATCTCTTAAGTGGTAATGTTAAAAGTATCCAGTTTATTTATAAGTGATTACCATGTAACAGCTCTCCCTTTAAACTTGTAAGTTCATCAGTATGTTCCATGCCCCAGTTTTTAGAGTAGGACTTAATAGTGCATTTTTCAAGAACTTCAGCCTTTCTCTAAGTAATTGTTCAGAATTGTTGGACATCCATTTTTTAAAAAAACTTTTGCTTTGATATGAATTGGTAGAGTTGGTACTGTCTTTAACAGCCTCTGGTAAAGGTTCTTGGCCTTTAACTGTAGATTGATCTGTATAGTGGTACCTCATGTTAAGAACTTAATGCATTCTGGAGGTCCGTTCTTAACCTGAAACTGTTCTTAAGCTGAAGCACCACTTTAGCTAATGGGGCCTCGCGCTGCCACTGTGCGATTTCTGTTCTCATCCTGAAGCAAAGTTATTCACCTGAGGTACTATTTCTGGGTTAGCGGAGTCTGTAACCTGAAGTGTCTGTAACCCGAGGTACCACTGTACTCCCTAAGGGGTGATTAGCCTTATCTATATCTTTGCCATTAAAGCCTTCACATGCTGATTTCTATAATCAGGCTACTATATGAAAATCGGAAGAGCTGACCAGGGAGGTTTTCTCCCCTTCTGTTCAACTGCCCTTGAACTAGTACTGGATTCACTGAACTCTCCTCTCAAACCCCTTTATTTCCTGCTAAAATCATTCTGTTTCCCCTCCCTCTATGGAGAGCAACGCTTACTGCAGTAATATCTCAGTTTGAAAGGTTTCCATTATTATGCCAGAATTACAGATTAATATAATTAAAGAATCTAGCTAGGTCATTGCTGGCAGCACTCGGGAGAAAATCAGTGTCTCGTTGCAGTTTGGAACTTGAAAGTTCATTATCCTTTACAGTAATGAGAGGCAAATATCATTTAGCAGCTCATTACCAAGATAAATACAATATGCGGCTGCATATTTTAATGCACCTTCAAAACCCAAATGTAAAATGTCACAAGTTAACGGAAGTTCTCATTTTAAGGGGATGCCTAATTACTAATTTTCTGACCAGTCTTATTACTTATTTAAGCCCATCCATATTAGATACTTCCATCTACTCTGACTCCATTGCCATTGTTCTGTAGTGAAAATATCTCTTAGTTTTTTTCTTTTTTTATCTCTCACTAAAGAAACCTCAAACAGACTTTATCATCATAACAACAGTGTAGTCATTTCAGTGCCTGCCTTTATTTACTCTCGTCTTACTGGGCCTGTTGCATGTCGATATCCCGACCCCTCCCGTGATAAATAAAACACACGACACCGTAAATAAGGTTAAATGGGCAAGAAAAGGCCACAACTTTATTGGTTCCGGATGTTGAGCGGTATTGGCTTTAGGCATTGGATCTAACTGGCTATATCCGACTCCAGTACGACGTGCTGGCTGTCCAGGAAGGGATAACCACTGCTGGGTGAGCCCCTGCTGCTGCACATCAGCTAAGGACTCACCCTGTGATCACCAATATGGGGCGTGCCTTAGGCCCTCACCTTCCACGGCTCTGGACACGGACACGCCGAACCGAAAGGGAGCCCAGGAACAGAGGGCGAGCTCTGGCCGCGTACCCACTTAAATGCAGTGGGCACGCCCAAGCCGGCCGTGCCCAGAGCTTGCCCAATAGTGCCAGGGGATGCAGGCATCCCATGTGCACGTGGAGGGCTCGTGCTTACTGCAACCCCCCCTCCTTTCTAAGGGCGGAAGGGGAATTCCTGAGACTTTAGCAGCATCCTGACACCACTTCCCAAAAATTTAGAAAGTGAAGCTTTCCCTGGCACGATAAAGAGGTGGAAAAACCTTCAGCTTGCTTGATTTCTGCATGCCTGGTCCTGTTATTAAAGCCAGACGAGTGGAGCTGTAGGCACCAATGGCAGTTCTGTTCCTGGAGTCAATAGCAGCAGCAGGAGGGGAGAGATGCAGACCAGGACTGCGGAGAGCAAAGGGTTAAATTCCACCCTCCCCAGTAATACTGGTTCTGATCAATGGCCCACACAATTTATTTGTGAAGGGTGGGGGAATGCATAATTGCCAACTGAATGCTTAATGCAAAATGTTGCATAGTCCTCTTTATTTAAGCAGGTCCATCTTATTTAAATATATATTTAAAACACAGAATGAGATAGCATGGAATGACATGGGCAGTTGCTTTGCAGTGAATGCTTAAAAATACCCTCAGCCCTGCAGTTTCACACGAGCAGGCTTCCCTGCATAATCCACATGGTTTCAGGAGAAGGGGGAGCACATGGCTCACTATTCATTCAGAATTTCTGCACTGCTTTTCCAAATGCAGTGCCAAGTAGAATTACAGATAAAATAAGATTAAAAACAGCCAATGGAATATACATAGGAAAACTTCTTTTCTTTTTCAAGCCATAGAGTTGGCTCTCTGGTCTCACATGGGGAGCGTTTAAGCAACAACCAGACAGTAAAAAGTTATAGAATACCACACACAGAAAGACAAGTAGGGATGGTGGGCAGATCCCTCATATGTGACATGAAACAGATTTCATTTATGGTGACATAAAAAGATTTTGCAGTTTATTTTAAGTTTATTGTTTGGTTCAGCAAATTTGATGTGCAGTAAAACAGAAAACTTAATATATATTGGAATGCAAAAAAAATGTACTAGGCTAATTAGCCACATACCTTACTTTAGAAAAGTGTGTGTGTGTGTGGTGTTTGCACTAAGCAGTTGTAGCTTAATAAAATTACCCAATTCAAAATTACTTGTAGAAAAAGAAATGCTCTACTACCTGTCCTGTTAAGTATTCATTCAATTAATGACTACCATTAAGAGTGAGGGTAGGAAGCATTGCCCTTACCCTGAATTGGCTTTGTGACATCTTCATATAAGTAAAAATTGGCTATGTAGAGTTGTGAGGAAGCCTATTTAGGTGTGGCCAAAGCTTCGTTTCTTTTATTTGGCTTTGTGATGCTGTCAGATGTCAGATCAAATCAGCCGTATGTTGATGTCATCACACTACTGATATGCAGATCCACTGTTAATGCTAGATGTGATTATCAGGCCACTCCTGGGGTTCCAGGGCCTCATCACCACTGACTTCTGTCAGCCATGGTTGTGTGTTTCCTTTATTTTTATTTTTCTCGAGCTCTGAGAGGAGTACCAGGCTTGCAGGGACCTGCCATTAGTTCCATCCCTGTTGTAGTATTGGTCCAGACCAACTGATTAATGAAAAAAAAGCATTAAAAATGCATTATATTAGGGAACATTGCTTTGTTAAGATGTCTACTGTAGGAATAATTGTGTATTAGGAGAAATTTGCACTAAAATGCTGATGAATTCTTATGAGTACTTGAAAAATTATAACGATTCTCTACATTGCCACAGAATGGTGTGGAAATGTCGAGAACAGAGCTAGTCAGAAGTAAACAAAACTAATTTCAGTGGGACTTACTCAGTAAGCTTGCATAGGATTGCTACAGTTGTTGGCTTCCGTCTGTCTCGGGAAACCAACCATGGGTGACAATGGAAGAGTGAACCTTAAGTTGGTATTCATAGAATCATAGAACTGTATGCGGTGGTTGATCTACATTTTGGGGCCCTGAAACTTAAACTGTTATTGGGGCCCCCTTCGCATCCAAAAATGAGATCTGGATAGCCACTGTTATCTTCTTCAATGATGTTTACAACAACCTTTATAACATCAGTGCTACTGATTCTCAGACTTTCGGTTTGTTGAAATATATACCAACAAAAGAATGATCAATTAGAGTTGTGCGACTCAAATTGGGTTCTACCAGACCTGTTGTTGTTGTTGTTGTTGTTGTTGTTGTTGTTGTTGTTGTTTTAAAAAAGGAATGTGAACTAAAGTCGCTTCTGGGGCCCCTCTAGGATTAGAGACCCTGAAGATTAAGGTTCATTAGTTCTATATTAGATCCATGCCTGACTGCATGGAGTTGCTAGGACCCCATGAGAAGAAGAAGAAGAAGAAGAAGAAGAAGAAGAGTTTGGATTTGATATCCTGCTTTATCACTACCCAAAGGAGTCTCAAAGCGGCTAACATTCTCCTTTCCCTTCCTCCCCCACAACAAACACTCTGTGAGGTGAGTGGGGCTGAGAGACTTCAGAAAAGTGTGACTAGCCCAAGGTCACCCAGCAGCTGCATGTGGAGGAGCGGAGACGCAAACCCGGTTCCCCAGCTAACAAGTCTACCGCTCTTAACCACTACACTACACTACACCGACAAAAGTCCGTATAGTTAAAGCTATGGTTTTCCCAGTAGTAATGTACGGAAATGAGAGCTGGACCATAAAGAAGGCTGATCGCCGTAGAATTGATGCTTTTGAATTATGGTGCTGGAGGAGACTCTTGAGAGTCCCGTGGACTGCAAGAAGATCAAACCTATCCATTCTCAAAGAAATCAGCCCTGAGTACTCACTAGAAGGACAGATCCTGAAGTTGAGGCTCCGGTACTTTGGCCACCTCATGAGAAGAGAAGAATCCCTAGAAAAGACCCTGATGTTGGGAAAGATGGAGGGCACAAGGAGAAGGGGACGACAGAGGATGAGATGGTTGGACAGTGTTCTTGAAGCTACTAACATGAGTTTGGCCAAACTGCGAGAGGCAGTGAAGGATAGGCGTGCCTGGCGTACTCTGGTCCATGGGGTCACGAAGAGTCGGACACGACTGAACGACTGAACAACAACAACAACAACACTACACCACCATCAGTCATCTATTGCCTTGCAGTGCAGGATTAACAGCTATTCAACAAAGTTATACTCAGAGCAGACCTATTAAAATGAATGAATCTAACTTAGTAACGTCCATTAATTTCAATGGGTCTACCCTTGAGCAAAATCTGAATACTATCCTTGCAGCGTATCTGCTGGAGTAAGTAGGTAAGTGGGTATAAGATTGCAGCCACAGAGATGTTGCACTTTCTGTGAACCTCAAACCTATAGTGAAGACCAGGGCTCTAAATTAATGAAGCTGGTGTATGGGAAATACATACACGTTAAAGTCTTAATGACCCATATGGCTCATTGTCATAATAACAAAAAGCTTTATGTTATAAAAAGTTACAGCGAGGGAGAGGACATATCTACTGTGATCCCTGAGCAAAAGCGTAGGTGTGATTAAATGCAGCCCAAGTTTCATAACTCTCAGGGCTGTGGGACTAGCAAGTCATGCTTGGCTGTGAGAGATTCATGGCTTCCAACATGATTAAGTTATGGGTCAGCAAATCAGTAATTATAGATGAATTGTTTAAAGACGTTGATAAACAGGCTCTGTCAGTTCTTCCTGCATGTGCTACTTCTCAAATGGGAGCAAGTACTGCTAGATTAATGGGTTGTTCCTCACATGGAAAGGTGTCTGAGGCTTAGCAGAGATTATCAGCCACCGTGTACAATTGCATTTGGGAAGGGCACTGTCATTAAAATGATGGCTTCTGCCGTTGTCACTTATTTTATCGATCCGGGCACAAGAAGGAAACATCCGTTCCTCATGCAGACATGAACATTTTTAGATAGCAAGACTTGGCGTACATTTTTCTTGGTTCGAGACTGTTTGTGTTTAACAACTTTTCTGAACTTGTTCCGGTTGCAAAAGAGCAATATATTAACAATCAGTTCATTAATCACTCAGTTTAAACGTGGCTGCCATTTCTCACCTGTGTATTCCCTTTTCAGAATTAGCAGAGATGACATTAATTGAAAATCCAACATAGGGTGTGTGGGGAACCTATTTTTTTGCTTGAGGGATGCATTCTGTTCTGGGCAATCCTCTGGGGACCACATGCCAGTGGTGGGAGGGGCCAGAGGTAAAAGCAACAGATGTTGCTAACAGTAGGCTAATTCAGTTCTCTGTGTGGGGAGAGTCCTAAAGGACCAGGAAGAGGGCCCCACACCTGGTATGATGTATACATACCCTCCAACATTTCTCTGATGAAAATAGGGATGTCCTATTCAATAATAATAATAATAATAATAATAATAATATTTTTTATTTATACTCCACACATCTGATTGGGTTGCCCTAGCCACTCTGGGTAGCTTCCAACATGTATAAAAACAGAATAAAACATTAAATATTTTTTAAAAAATCCCTATAGAGGGCTGCCTTCAGATGACTTCAAAAAGGTTGTATACTTGGCTTGGGGGCCACATAACTCCAGATCCTCCAGCATTTCTCCGATGAAAAGAGGGGCATCCTAAGGAAAAGCGGGCCATTCCTGGATCAAATCAGGAACCGGAGCGGGGGGGGGGGAGGGCTTCTGTAAACCCAGGACTATCCCTGGAAAATAGAGACACTAAGAGGGTGTGTGCACAATCTGCTACAAATATGAAAGACCACCACTAGTCCAAGTCATCCAGTGAGCTTAATGGCTGAGGGAGGATTTGAATCTTGGTCTCCCAGATTCAGACCTCTACACTACCCTGGCTTTGGGTTCATGGGGCAGACCAATTATCTCCAGCAACGTAAGTTTCTCTTAGTAGGTTTCAGCTGACACAGAATTCAGCGCAGACTTGGATGCCTCATAATTCTTTTTGAATTCTTTTGCAGCCTACCGGTATGTCTCCTTTGGAAGTTACAGTTCCATACTCCTGTTTTCTGGCAGTTAGACCCAAAATGGCCTGGGGCACACAGGTGTGTAACAACAACTTAAAGTTCAGGTGTGAGGCACACACCTATCAAAGTGCTGCAGACTTTCTCCAGAGTTCACACACCTTGCGCTTGTGTCTGATCTTTCACGAAGTATGTCTACATACACGCAGACACACAGATCTGTGGGACTTTGTCTCTGATTTCCAATAAGCTAGAGGCCAGCCTGAATCCCACAGGAACCGTGAACCACCAACTTAAAGAAACAAAACTTCAGTTTCCAAGAAATTACGTGTAGGATCAAACAAGAAAGGATTTAATGCTAATGCTACAACATTTGCACAACTTAATCCCGCACTCCGTGGTTTGCCATGTAATTGCACTGACTCTCTTCACAAACATTGAATTAGCATCACTGTTTAGTGTGCATTTCATATGGTAGTTTTCCAAAAGTGTAGTTCTAGTATTTGAACAGTAGGAAGAATATTGTTTTCTCCCTTTATGAAAGGGCATTTGTTACATGTGCAGTATTTAATTTCTGGAAATGATCAGAACAGCAGGGGAAAGTCTTGGGAAAATGTTAAAAGGTATGAAGACATAAGAATGCATCAGAACTGTGTGGCATTTGTGCACTTGGCCCCAGTAGTTGCTATTACTGAATCTATATGAGTTTCTTCAAGATCTTCAATATGTTCCAGCCCTTTATCACCCCTTCTCTTTTTTTATGTAAAAAATTCTGTTCTCGTAGCTGTTCACAGATTTTTGTCTCCAGTGATTTTCGGTTGTTCTGCTTGCTTCTTCCACCTCATTTCTTGAATCAATTATATATTTTGACTTCTTCTCTGAGCCTATCTGATTTACTGCAATATATTCACAAAAGGCCAAGTTTTGAAGCAGCATTAAAAAAAAGTGGTAGATTCTCAAAACAAACAAGATGCTGTTCAATTCCTATTCCTATTTGCTTCCTTAGGAGACTTTATTTAGTTATTGAATTTCTATCTTGCCCTTCCTTCTGAAGGAGCCCAAGGCGTCATGCTAGCATTTTATTATTCTGAGTTGTTAGCATTGCCATTCATTTTTCTGATTTTCAGTTGGCTCCTCAAGGTGTGTAGAAGTTAAATCTCTAAGTGTGGTGAGTAGATGAATTTTATTTCTAATATAGAAGCATGAATGTGAAGGTTCCTGTCATTCCACGTTTTGGTGAGGATCCATTTGAGCTGTTGATAACATGAATACAGGATATGACAGACAAAGGGAACTAGACAAGTTCATGAAGGATACGCCTATCAACGGCTACACCCAATAAACGCATGCAATCTTTTACTCTAGAGTCATGATGTGACATGGCAAAAACTGCCATTTCCAGGAAGGGGAATAAGCAATGAGGCAAGAGCTTGAATGTGTGATTTATACTAGCCATGTTGGGAATGAGGATGCTAGACTATTGGTCTGACATTCGCAGAATGGCTCTTGCATTAAGACCCTTTACTAATTTGTAATAGGTATGGGGGCTTGATGATAGTCTTTGGTATGAGAAAATGCTCCCTGTTTGTAGCTCTGCGTAATCTAAGGGACACTGCCTCTTCTTGTTTTACCATGAATTGGTCCCTGGATTACGCTGACATTTTTTTTCCTGGCACTAGAGACTAATACGGCTTCTTATACCTCTTGTTCCTTTGATTAGTTTTTTCGATCTGATCCTCCCCTCCTGAGTTGCCATGCACTCAGCCAAACCCAGCAAGAATGAAATGAAAAGGAAACTGAGTTCTGAAGCCCCTTGCAGTATATATTTTGAGGGTGTCCGCACAGGTCTTTATTCAGTTAGTGCAAACAGTTGAACAAAATAATCCACAGAAGAAAGGACACACACACAGAGACAGACACTTCGGGTTTTTTTAGGGCGAATGATCTCCCAGATTTGAGCAATCCATATGCTCCTGTGGAGTTGCACAGCAAGTACCGTAAGGTGAATTAAGGATGTCTGTAGAACTCCTGCAGTGTAAGAGGTCTGTAGTGCTGTGTGAATGATGTTAAAACACTGGCTTGTTTTATGCAGTACAGTGGTACCTCGGGTTACAGGCGTTTCAGGTTACAGACGCTTCAGGTTACAGACTCCGCTAACCCAGAAATAGTACCTCAGGTGAATAACTTTGCTTCAGGATGAGAACAGAAATCGTGCAGCGGCAGCGGGAGGCCCCATTAGCTAAAGTTCTTAACCCGAGGTACCACTGTATATATTTATGAAACATGCCCACTCATTTAGTCAACCTGTCACTGTCAAAATTAAAAGAGGTGCTGATATTATAGCATTTTCCACTGCATTTGTGAATGACATAGCCCAGCTTGTTTGGTTAATCCAGTCTGTTCTGATAATTAATAGACAGGATTATGCCACCAGTTTAGACCAAACAACGTCTAAGCTGGTTGCTTTTGTGAACTTTGACCACCGCTTCTCCTGCTGGGAGCCTTGCTGCCTAATCCCAACTGCACTTGTACTGGCATACTTATGTATTTCTTTATTAAAAAATTTTTATAGACCGTGGGTTTGCAGGGCGGTGTCCAACAAATTTGCATGTACTATAAAACATGAAATACCATGCAAACAATGCAGAATAACCATAAAGATGATGGGCTCATGATGATGATGATGATTTTGAATCCACCCATCTGACTGGGTTGCCCCAGCCACCCTGGGCTGCTGGGATATAAGGGGACTCTTCAATAAGGGGAAACGAATCTTCCACACACTTGGAGTGGAGCCTGAAAGCAGCCAGGCTTGGTATGCAGAAGCTTCGCTCCCTGTCATCTCCTGTTAAAAGAAGCATCTAATGTGAGAGGCCTTTACTGTAGATCCCGGAGGGCAGCTGCCATTCTGTGTATGAGACTGTAAAAATATTCCAGCCTCCTGCAAGGCAACTTTGTATGCCCCTATGGTAACTCAGCAGCAGAGCCAATTCACACCATACACCTGAATTATAATGATGCCACTTTAAACAGTCATGGCTTCTGCAAATATTTCTGGGAGCTGTAGTTTGTTAAGGGCACTGGGAGTTGTCCTACTCCCTGTCCCTCACGGAGCCACAAATGCCAGAGTTTCCCATGAAGAGGGTTTGATTGTTAGATCACTCCAGGAACTGTGGCTCTGGGAGCGATCTAGAGAACTCCTAACAACTCACACCGCACTTAACAAACTACAGCTGCCAGAATACTTTGGAGGAAGCCATGACTGTTTGAAGTGGGATCACAGTGCTTTAACTCTATGGTGTGAATGTGGTCACTGTGTCATAATTGTAATGGTAGCCATTGGTGTCTTATGTTATTCTCTGTCATTTTAGTTTATGCTGAGATCATTTTGTACTGACGTTTTAATGGGTTTTAGAAATGTGTATTTTAATATGTTGCACACTTAACCAGGTGGTGAAGAGCAGCGTAGAAGCAGATAAGTAAGAAAATGAAGTGTTACATCATCCCATTACTGGGACTTAGCTGAATGATGGTTTCTTTCACAGGCAGGGAATTAAGATTAGTGAACAACTGTGTCCTGAAAGCCAAATGGAGTCATAAAAAATACATTCACAACTCAATGTAGAGATCTGAGTGATTAGTATTAAAATCAAGTGAATGATAGTAAAATTTGACACATGTGCTTTTTATGATTGGGTTTCATCTTTAATGCCTTAAGAGGCAAGGAGTGCTGTAGTGTACTGGGAGGAGGGATGGTGAGGTGTGTGATCTATGTGCTGGCAGATGTGAGCATGCTCAGAATAATTTAACGTACTGATAAGACCTTGGGCTGAGGATGAAACATGAGTTAGAAGAAGACCTTGATGTCTGTAATACACTCTGCTTTATTTGCACTTTTAGAAGTACTGAGTACATTGTAACTCGTACTCTAATTAATACATGTCTTTTAGCTGCTTTGCTACACAACTACTTCTGAGGAGCTGTTTAATGCATACCATAAACCCTCCCTGCATTTCTCTTTGATGGAGATTTGCAGCATGCAGACAAATTAATTTTAAGCCTTTTGTGCTTCTCTGTTTGGGACTTGGAGATTTTTCCTCCCTACCCAGAAGTCTATCTTGTACATCTTTGCCAACTTTTTTTCACATTTCTAAGAAACATTTGGGTTTAATTTGTCACAATATAGGGAGAGTTATCATTGTCTTCCCGTTTTTATTATTTTATTTTGGAAGCAGTATTGAAGACGATAATCATCAGTTTCTCTGTGAGAGGTTTTATTAATTTAGTGCATGCTTACTTGTGAGCAAAACAAGAAAAGAATACTTTGTATGTATTTAAGATATAGTTTATTACACTGCTATCTCATACAAGGCATAGAAGCACTGTCAATCGATTATTGCAAGAACTTTCAGTAATTACCTTTGTTCCTTAGTTCCCTCCCCTCCACTGATCATATAATATAGTCCAAACAGGTGTGTTCAGTACCTATGAAGCTCTTAGTGTCAGTTAATGTCAGTGGGAATTGTCCAGAGACTCTGGGATGGGAGCATGCTGATATATATATATATATACAGCTGTGAATAGCTAGTTCACAGGCAAGATTTTGCCTAATGTTGTAAAATCGGCTGGGGTTTCTTCTGAAAAGGCACCACCCTCCTGCTTTCCTGTCTGTCTTGGGACCACACAAGACATTGCCTTCCATTGCTTCATAGCATTTTGTCCACCGCAAAGGCGGTGCCCCCATTTCAGCTGTGAGGTGGGCTCGGTGTCCCACCTACTGCTTTCAATTTTATCAACATTTGGCATTTAGCCCTTGTTGTTTGATGTGAAGCCCCAACACTTTGAATTGTGCTTGGAAATGTATTGGGAGCTTGGGCTTTTTAAACACACACATGGGGTCTCTTGGGTTTCAAGGGATGTGGCCTCTGGCATGCTGAGTAGGTTATGCTGCTTGTTGATAGAGGGTTGAAGTGGTAGGTGGGAGAACTGGAAAAAAAGCACTCAAGAGGGACATAAATATGACTTTCTATTGCTTCTTCAGAAATAATAAAGGTGCTTCTCTAATAATAATAATAATAATAATAATAATAATAAATTTATTTATACCCCACCCATCCGGCTGGGTTTCCCCAGCCACTCTGGGCAGCTCCCAACAGATTAAAAACAGAATGAAACACCAAACATTAAAAACTTCCCTAAACAGGACTGCCTTCAGATGTCTTCTAAAATTGAGTTCATTGTTTATTTTCTTGACATCTGATGGGAGGGTGTTCCACAGGGTGGGCACCACCACCGAGAAGGCCCTCTGCCTGGTTCCCTGTAACCTCACATCTTGCATGGAGGGAACCACCAGAAGGCCATCGGTGCTGGATCTCAGTGTCCGGGCTGAATGATGGGGGTGGAGACGCTCCTTCAGGTGTACTGGGCCAAGGCCATTTAGGGCTTTAAAGGTCAGCCCCAACACTTTGAATTGTGCTTGGAAATGTATTGGGAGCTTGGGCTTTTTAAACACACACACACACACGCACACACACACCACCACCACCACCACAACAACAACAACTTGGAAGTATTACAAGAAATATTATGCCCATGTTCAAAGAGCTGAGGGATGAGATGGTATGTTATATATTCTGAATGAAATTTCAGTCTGAGTCATAAATCATTTAACTTCTTAGAACACTATGACATGGTTGGCTGTGTTTATTTTAGATGGTATTTAAAACTAAACATAGCATCTTTCATTTCAAAGTGTTTCTTGAATTCATATTACCCTTTTGCTTCTCAATCAAAAAAAAGAGAAAAAAAAGATAAAGGCTGAAATATGTTTGAGAAACACCAAAGCTAGAGAAAACACTGGGATTACAAATTATTTTCCTTGACACCTATGATGAATCTTTCATGCTTCACACTTTATTGTTTCAGTCCTCATTTTATCGCATTATTCCTCCTTTTTTAGGGCAGCAGGTTAATTGCTAAGCTTAATGGTAAAAAGAACACACATTGTCTTTTATTCCCATATGTTGAAGAACTTGCCTTAAGGGAATAGGACTGCAAGAAAGAAAAGTTCACAGCACTTGTCATATTTATATGGAGATGAGAAAATTTCTGGTAAGGGCATAACATTTATGTGTTACATTTTTTTACCCTTAATCCAAAGAGCCCAAGGAAGTGTGCATGACTCCCCAATAGGGATCCTGAAGAATTGCGACAAAAATAGAAATGGGAGTGAAAATTGCCAGTGTTTGTTATTGGTCCCATGTCTGGAATGAAACCCTGCGAATACCATTGGTATTTGCAGTTGTTGTTGCTTTTGGTCTGCAAATGATATGTAATTGATTACATTTTCCCTTTTCTTAGCGTTCTGTTTCCTTTGTATTGAAATTAATGAGATGGAAGAGGATAATGGCAGCATAATTTATGTAATTTGCATAATTAAACACATAAATTACCTAAGTGATATAATTTTGCTATGGTAGATAGTGAGTAATATACTATTTTACAGAATATAGACTGCAGCAGAACAGGATGAGTGCTGCATACAATGAATGTGAACTGAACTGAATTTCTTTCCAATCTTTCCTTCAGACTAGGATATCTGCAGGGTTGACTTCTCCTTTTCTATATTTTTGCCCATTCACTGTGGTCTTCTACATTGGCTCCCAGTATGTTTCCAAGCACAATTTAAAATGTTGGTGCTGACCTTTAAGGCCCTAAAAGGCCTCAGCCCTGTATAGCTGAAGGAGCGTCTCCACCCCCAATGTTCAGCCTGGATGCTGAGATCCAACAGCGAGGGCCTTCTGGTGGTTCCCTCACTGTGAGAAGTGAAGCTATAGGGAACCAGGCAGAGGGCCTTCTTGGTAGTGGTGCCCGCCCTGTGGAACGCCCTCCCATCAGATGTTAAGGAGATGAATAATTATATAACATTTATGAACACCTGTATAGACAAGCTTTTTAAGGTTTAATATTTTACTATGTTTTTATATATGCTGGAAGCTGCCCAGAGTGGCTGGGGTAACCCAGTCAGATGGCCGGGGTACAAATAAATAATAATAATAATAATAATAATAATAATAATAATAATTATTATTATTATTATTATTATTATTGACACACCTTGTGGTGCCACATGTGCCAAAGGTTTGTTCAGAAGTGGTTTGTACTAGCTTAAAGGGTTCTGGGTGGTTCAGTCCAGTCAAACTTGACTATGGGGTGCGATGCTCATCTCACTTCAGGCCAAGAGAGCCAGTGTTTGTCCACAGACAGCTTTCTAGGTCATGTGGCCAGCATGACTGAACAGCTTCTGGCACAACAGGAAACCGTGATGAGTGCCAGAGCGCACAGAAACGCTGTTTACTTTCCTGCCACAGTGGTACCTATTTATCTACTCGCACTGGCATGCTTTCAAACTGCTAGGTTGGCTAGGTTGCTCCGTGTTTGCAGTCATGAGATTGTTGTCTATCACATGACGGTATATGTTTTCATTCCACAGTGTGGGAAGTGATGGAGACAGGATGTTTTGTGTTACTGTGTTCTGTGAAGTGGGACTATTGTCCTTTGTTTCTTTCTCTCTTTGCTGTGTGATGAGAAAGAGGAAGGAGCTAAGGCAGAATGCTCCGAGTGTATTATATGCAAATAAACGTAGATTAGCTACTGAGGTCTGTTACGCAAACTGCGAATACTCTGCGGGTCCCTAAGTGTGCTGATGCTTCTTGGTATCAGTCGCTGTGATGTTCAGGCTGAAGAAAGCTTTTGAAGCTCCCGAACGATCGACCTGGAGGGAGAGAACATGCCAGTCAGGTATGTGTCTCTACCAGGGTCATACACGAGAGACCTTCCAATCGGCAAGCCCAAGTGGCTCAGTGGTTTATACCACAGCAAAGCAGCCCTTGCCCTGTGGAACATTCTCCCCACTGAAGATTTTCCTGTATCAGAGAAGTGCTTCCAACATGTATGGGTGCTTTTTTAGATTGTATCAAATAAAGCATTTTGAATCCTCCTTTTTATATATATACAGAAGGACTTGAAATAATTGCCTCTTGTGAAGGCACCCATTAAAACAAAGTCCACAATTTCATTGTGTTTCTGAGGTTAGGAAGCACTTCTCTTTGCTTTCTTGCCTGTTTTGCATTGTGGCATGGCTCCCAAATTCATGTTTAATTTGTGTTATTGACACATAGGGGCTGATTGGTGCTGTTGAAGGATAAAGGCTAACTGTGCTGTAATCCTAAGCATACTTACTGGAAAGTAAGTTCCATTGAAATAAATGGATCCTACACCTAAGGTGATAATTCAGGACCGGAGGACCAGACACTACTGGCATAAGCAATCAGCATCTTTCTTTCACACTTTTATTTAGAAGAGATTGATGTAAGTGGCTTTTATTAAGCAAACATTGCTGCGTTACAAGAGTATTTGATTTTCAGAGGTGATGTGAATGGTTGATGATGAGAATAAATGAGCGAAGGAAAAATTGGGTGCTAGATTTAACCGTGAAGCTTTGCTCTGTGTTTATCTCTGTGTGCCTTTGCTAGCTTGAATGAGATTGTAGTGAAAATGAAGTATCAAGCTGTTGTTGTGTAGATTCCCCCCCCCCATAAACACTTACTGCTGGGATTATTGTTTGGTTTTACAAATAAAGTGTATAACATGAAACTTGATTTTACTCAGATGACCTTCCATCAGTCTAAAGCAGTGGAAATAATGCTTTAAAGAGCGAAAAGCTTATTTCCAGAATGCCCCCTTTTTAATACCATTTTGTTCTTTTGCCTTATTATGATGTTGCAGCTAAGGATTGCCCTCTGGAGTGGTAAGTGTTGCAGCTTAGTATAATTACCCCTCTTTTTCTTCCTGTAACATTATGAAAACCTTTCACATCTCTTTTACCTACAGTAGATCTGTTGTATTTCAATATGAGTCTGATAGTCAAACCATATCTGCCCAAACATCTCTGAACAGAAAATGGCAAAGAGTTACTAAAAACTCATTCCAAGATTGTGTTTTAATTGAAAATCTTTGACATTAAAGGTGGGGGGAATGGAGAGACATAATTTTTGTAGTAGAGATTGCTCTAGACCTTGGTGACATGAGCGATGAAATATGCAAGAAAAAGCAGGAGGTGGAGTAGCATGAGGACTGGACTGAAATACAAGACCAGATTGATTCAGAGCTTGGCTGAGATAAGGCCCAGAGAGGCCTCTGAAAACAAGGAACAGGGTGATATACTGAGATTTACTTCTGACATCAATTGTAGGGATAATCCATTGACTTCTTCAGAAAGCCTCTGGTACTGAGTGCAGTGGAGGATCGGTAACTGCATTTTGGTCCAGATAACCTGATTAATTCTAGGTTAGTATTTTATGAGTATAGTAGATTATTCTTTGTTCAGTAAAAGAGGGTAAGGAAATCTATGAATCCCAAACATTTTCTTTCTGGCTACGTTAAAATAGCGCATACACACACACACACACACACACACACACACACACACATATATCTTGGCAGTGTTCCACCTAAACATTAGGAAGAACTTCCTGACAGTGAGAGCTGTTCGGCAGTGGAATTTGCTACCAAGGAGTGTGGTGGAGTCTCCTTCTTTGGAGGTCTTTAAGCAGAGGCTTGACAGCCATCTGTCGGGGTGCTTTGATGGTGTTTCCTGCTTGGCAGGGGGTTGGACTGGATGGCCCTTGTGGTCTCTTCCAACTCTATGATTCTATGATATGCATAATTGGTGGAATCTTTCACAGCCTGAGGACAGTCACATTGTGCTCATTTATACACAGAGCTCATTTACATGCAGGAAATCACACAGCAGTTCCCACCTGTAGAATGCAACGTACGTACATATATTCATGCAAATTTTCTGTGAGTATAAGGGATTTAAAAACTTCCAATTGCTTCTTCCCAAGAAACACAGACCTGTTGCACACCACTTGCAAAGGCTTGATGGCTTTGTGATTGTTTAGTGTGAGCGCTTGTACAAGCCTATAGTGAAAAAGCGCCTGTTATTTCCCCCTCCCACATTTCAACAGCTTATGCATGTGGCTCTCATATAGGAATTCAGTATTAGAGCTCAATGTCATGTCCGCATGCTCAAGAGTGCTAAGGGCCTCTCTAGAATTCAAAAGGTAGTGACACAGAATCGCCCCATCACAGAGTATGTGCAGTGAATAGCTACAGGGTCTCAAAGCCTCTTGATTTCTAAATAACTAAGCAGTTGGAGTTACTTCTCTCTCCCCCCTCCCCGACCCAATTACAGTGTTCAACCTCAGACCTTCTATATGCCAATCCTTCTGCTCCCTATCTTTGTGCAGTACACATGCAGACGTTTAGCTGCTGCACTGAAGAGCTAATTTTGTTATTTGCGGGCTGCTTTAAGCTATTTGAAGAAGGCGGCATCGTGCTAGCAACTTGGTATAAATATATCCCCATGAGCAAGGAACAAGATTGTAACCCTTGCAATTTGGATAGGGCATGGTTGACATACCCTAACCCCCACCCAAAAAATAATTGGGAAGAGGTATCCATACTCTTCTCAGTCAAGTGGTGCCATAAAAGTCTACTCCATAGCACACAACATCAAAGAAGAATATTGTGTTTCATCTTTATAGATGTGTTTTTACTGCTGATTTGTGAGTTGAATGGGAGGGTTTGTATTCTATTTTTATTATTTTCAGAACTGTTGTCGTGTAAGTTGTCCTGAGTGTTGCTCACAAAGGCAGCCTAAACACATTTAAAATAAAATAAAGTATTGGGAGAGTTAGGGGTTGTTGTTTTTTTACCAGACTGGGCTAAAGTAATTGAAAAGCAGGTAGTTCATTACTGGCTGAGCAGCTTTTCAATAGCAATTTAGAACTATTCAGACCATTGTTTGTTATATAGATACAACTATGCAGGGAATATATATGGGATCGGGAGAGGAATTCATTTGGTCCACTTTTCACGGCAGGCTGACCCAAACTGATACCCCGGTAGATGTGATACCCAGTTCTCTGCATTTTTGGTGCACTGCACAAAGTCTGCACCATTTATATAAAAGATGCATACAGATGTGCTTTTACTGGAGAATGAATTAAAATGTGTGCATTTGTACATGAAACATGCTCACAGACAATGGAATGGAACACTGACAGAACAACTCATGGCTGAGTGCCAGTGAGACCTAAATAGGATGGTTTCAGCGGCTGAACCCAGCCAAGCATGTATCAGCTTCTCCCCCACCCATGCAACTCCCTCCCCCCATTAATATAAGCAAGACCTACGCCAACCCTGCTGACTCTTCTAATGTAAATTTGGGAACAGATAAATCAACAAATTCCCTATTTTTTGTTACAAGTATCAGCAGATTAATTTAGGTCTTGATTAATGTTTCCTGTGGTGTAGATGCTGCCACAGACTCCCAACCAGGGGTGCCCACTTGAATAAAATATTGGAGGAGATAGGTAAGCCCAGCCCCATATAATCGATCACAAGATGCAGTGCACACACACCATTTGAATGGCAATGCACATAAACTTTGCGGGTGGGGAGGGTGCTCAAATGTTTTATTGGCAAGGCAAAGGGACCTCGGCCTCTAGGAGGTGGCTCCTATGCCTCCAACATTGTTGTATCCTTAAATATCTCTCTAAGAATATAATGAAGGTGAATCATAATCATAATCACAATAATGATTTATTTATACTCCGCCCATCTGGCTGGGTTTCCCCAGCCACTCTGGGCGTCTCCCAACAGAAAATTAAAAGCACAACAAAACGTCAAACATTAAAAACTTCCCTAAACAGGGCTGCCTTCAGATGTCTTCTAAAAGTCAGGTAGCTGTTTATTTCCTTGACATCTGATGGGAGGGTGTTCCACAGGGCGGGTGCCACTACCGAGAAGGCCCTCTGCCTGGTTCATGACACTTCTGCAGCTGAACCTAACCTGGGATAGATCCAGAACTGCTGTTCTACTGGCATTGCAGACTTTGGCTTGTGCAACGGGACTTCCCTGTCTTTTCCTCCCCACTGCAGTTTCCATGCAAAAGAAGAGCAGCTACAAATTAAAAAAGAAATTATTTCTTGTCACATACAATATATAACAAACAAAGAACATTTTTTCATACCCTTCACCTAGATACAATCATCAAATTACCTATTCATATTATATATCCGTCATTATAACACTATCTTTCTATCTCAAAACATTGAAAACCCAGCTTTTGTTTGTGGGAGTAATAAATTCTTTCTACTGCCCTCAATAAAAAGAGTTCCAATTTGCCACAAAGGTATCTTGTTGTTCTCTCCCCGCTTTTAGTTCTCAGATTATTAGTTTTTGCTATCAAGGGAAGATACCCAAACTTTCCCCATCCATTTGCGTATTGCTGGTATAATGCAAAGACACAAATTTCTTGAACAGAATAGCCTCTTATTTATTTATTGTTTAATGTATATAGCAGCCCATCAGTATTTCCTGTGCAACCTACAAATAAGTAGGGATGGGTGAATCAATTAATTTTGATTTCTTTCAGTTTCGTATTTCCCCCCCAATAGAAATCTGCTTCTCCACACTTCCATATCAGTTTGCATTGCAGCAGGGACGAGTCTTTTAAGTGTGAAGTTTTCTTAATATGCATATTCTTGCCTACAATCTTCCATATTAAACACATTTTTTGCAAATAATTTCCCCTAATATAATGCATTTTTATATATCACTTTTAGTAATAAATGTGTTTGTATGCATAATTTACCCCAGAATATGCATTTTTGCATAATGACTTGGTTGGAGAGCTGCATTGCCAGATTCGGAGAAGTGTGAATTTTATAGGATGGCAGTGTCTCAGTTTGCAGATGGTCTTGGAAACTGTGAATTAGGTAGATTTGTCTTTAAATGTGAACTGAGTCAAATTTAGCTCCCAACCCTACAAACAAGTCAATAGTAAAACACAATAAATAATAATTAAAACAAATAAAAATTTATAAAGACAGGGCAGGGACTTTCTTGCCGCAGAGATGGCATAAAACAGTTTATCGCTTATATGGAAAACAAGAATTAAAAGCCCAGGATGGCACTGAAAAGACTTTAGCTAAGCTGTCAGGCACGGCTTTCTGAGGAGGGTATTTCATAGCTAAGGTGCCACTACCAAAAAGGTTCTCTCTGTTGTAGGGTGGCATATGTGAGGGAATATGGTATTATTTCCCAATATTCTGGCTTCTGAAAAACCATGTATGGATACTGTGACACTCTGACTCTTAGTTATGAAGTTTATTGAATAAACTTGAGGAACATACTATCCTTCAGCAGAATCTGCTTTACAAGGCTTTTGGGGGTAAATAGAAATGGGCAGTCTAGCAAGTTTTAGGGTTATTCATCATTTGAATACGACTCTTCTCCACTGCTGGGTTTGTAATGCAGTGTTATATGCACTTGACCCTGAACTTGCACAAGCAGAGCAGACTTGCCACAGCTATGGAATATACCCAGAGAGTAATGTTGGCAGGTCTGGGTTTGCTTTCTCAGGTGTGTTCCAGTAATATGCATTACAACATCCAAATGGAGCGTAACAGGGCTGTCTCGTTAAATATCTGTTGGGGTGAGGAATTTTGGATGACATTACACCAGCATGAACATTGTGCTGAAAATAATGGAGAAAACCAGACACCCACATTTCGTGAAGCTTTCAAAAATGCTGATCTGTTCTAGAACCAAATTAATTAAGGCAAATTAATGTTTTTTGCCAGTATTATTCCAAGCCACTTATCTTTACTGTTTATTCACTTATCTCAATGGAACATGCTTCCAACCAAATACACCAAATGTTACAACTGTAGAAGTCAACTGGACTATTAAAGTGTTTGAAGCTGGAGGTTTCCACCTTCACAAGGGTTAGATAGCAAAAGTGTATATTGAAGCAATATACGTAAATGCATTAAGGGAGCAATCCAAACCCAAGAGCCACTGGGATGAGTGGAGTTTGGAATAGGCAAGCTTCTGGCTAAGTCTTCTGCTGTTTTCCCTCTGCCAGATTTGGACAGGCTCAGTTGGCAGTAACCTGTCTCTATAGTAATGGAGTTTGGTGATAAGCTAAACCAGCATCGTTTACCCTGGCATAAATTTGCTGGCCTCTACTAGCTGCCCATCTGCATTGAAGGGTCAAGCTTCAGTAAGGAGGACAACTGTGGATGTTGACTGAGAGTGATCAATGCTTTATTGAACACTAACACACTGCTGATCGGAGAGGCTTCTACCTCTGTTTTCCTGCAGCTACAGACCTATATCCTGGTATTTTTCTTCCTTGTTTCTTTGGCTCATTTGTTTATTCAGCCCATTTCCCTGCTTTGCTTCAAGTACATGTACTTGTTGACATGCATCTTTAATGGAAATTAATCAAAACAATGTGTTGTTGTTTTCTTTTTAAACAAGCCTGATATTTTTGGACTATACCCAGATGTATTCAAGCCCATTGAATCACTGCCCATTCATCATAACTCCTGTGACGAGCATGAAGTTAGGAATAGTAAGTGCATGAAGAAGAGAACAGGATCATGCCTTATTGTCTTGCTCACAATCCCACACTTTGACTGAATCTTCTGCACATAGTTTGCATGCCTGCAATCTGCGTTCACTTGTGTGTGCTCTCTCTATCTCTCTCTTTGTGCTGTTTCTACCCCGCAAAATGTCTGTGTATCTATAGACTTCATGTGAGAGCCCCGATCAATGTGCTGAGGTCTGTGTAAATCAGTTTGTAGAGCGGGACCAGTGGGTGTGATCCTTCTAGGCTGTGTTTACAGTGGCTTTTCAGAAAGTGTGCTACTCTTTTTGTTAAGGGTTTTCTATGAAGCCTATATTCAGAACCGACCTGATTATGACCAAAGCTGGAGCAGAATATAATGATGAAACAATTTTCCCGCCTTGGGTGTCTGCCTCTGTGTGGCATATGTAAAAATGTAATCCAGTCCAGTGTGAAGGGTGAGATGATGGACATGGTGCCATTTTGACTACTGTTGCTGTTGTTTCAGATAAAAAAAGAAGTCTCCATGCTGGCTCCACCTGCAAGAGTGCTGGAGACTTAAAAACTTCTTAGCAAGCTAAAGTGGGAAATAATGAAGAACATATATTTTTGATTGATTTAGAACTAAAAGACTTGTGTGTGCTTCTCTTTTGTGTGATTACTGTGACCAGTAACAGTTTCCCTACCCATTCCTAGCTAGTTCTCAAATCACCCTGGACTGTATCAAACATTCTTTGTCTGAGGGTGTGTTTTAATGTTGCACAATAGAGAAATACAACACAACAGTTACAAGCAGACGAAACTCATCATGTAGCAGACCATGCAATCTACTAGCAACCTGCTTTTTGCATTCTCTTACCCAGTAACGTTCTGCTGGTGCAAAACAATTCATCAAAACAATTCATACCTGCAGTATGTGAAGTATTTTCCATGCACTTGCCTTTATAGTTGTGCATATTAGATGATTCTTACCCTTGTAGCCTCCCATTTATGGCATTGCATATGAGGCTGCCTTTGAAAATAGTCTGGAAATGGCAGTTAAAGCACAGCATGGCTGCAAGAGTAGTGGCTGGGACTGAGCAGATTATGCCAGTACTTTATCATGCACAGTGCCTCCCAGTCAGTTGCTTAGCCCAATTTTGACAGCGGATCCTTGAGTTGCAACATTTGCCTTAACGAGAACAGGTATCAGAAAGCACAGGTTAGTCATAGATGGCAGCATGCTGTTTGGCACGAGTGTTTGACCTATTCTCATTTTTGTAACAATTTGATTAGATTTGCAAATGTTATGCTTGCTTTTAACCTAAACAGCAGCAAGAGAGAGTTCATTTTCTCCCATTCTTGTTGAGGTTTCCATTCACTTCTACCAGTGGTTGGATCAGGGCCTTGCTTGGAATAAAAAACAATGGAAACAGAATGAACAAATCCCTGGTGGTGCTGGGAATCTTTTAATGTTGTTGGTTTTTCCTGCTACGAATTGGGAAGGAAAGGGTGGTATGTTGAAACTACTGTACAGTCGTACATTGGATCTCAAACGCCTGGGCTCCCGAACAAATCGGCTCCCAAACGATCGAAACCCAGAAGTAACTGTTCTAGTTTTCGAGCAATTTTCGGAAGCTGAATGTCCAGCGCAGCTTCTGCGGCTTCCGATTGGCTGCAGGGAGCTCCTGCAGTCAATCAGAAGCTGCACTTTGGTTTCCGAACATTTTGGAAGTCGAACGGACTTCCGGAACAGATTTCGTTCAACTTCCAAGGTACGACTGTAGTGGCCTTTAAAGTGTCAGGAATACAGGAATACTGGGAGCCAGTGTGGTGTAGTGGTTAAGAGCGGCAGACTCGTAATCTGGGGAACCGAGTTTGTGTCTCCACTCCTCCACATGCAGCTGCTGGGTGACCTTGGGCTAGTCACACTTCTTTGAAGTCTCTCAGCCCCACTCACCTCACAGAGTGTTTGTTGTGGGGGAGGAAGGGAAAGGAGAATGTTAGCCGCTTTGAGACTCCTTCGGGTAGTGATAAAGCGGGATATCAAATCCAAACACTTCTTCTTCTACAGTTCCTATTAGCCCACTCAGAACCACAAGAGACAACACTGAGCCTTTTGGGCCTACTATTTTGATGAAATTAGAAACATAGCGACTGTGGAAATGGCCCCATTCAGTACTTGGCTGACACAGTGAGTGATGATCCTTTCCCTCTCCATGCAGTTGGGAGCTGGAATCTTGGCATACGGGGCACTGGGTGTATTGCGTTCCAAGCCAGCTGGCAGTTCTGAGTTGGACAGCTCTCAATTCCGGGGGGGACGGGGGACGACAGAATTGCTTTATTGCTGCTCTCTACAGAAAAGATGGGATGCTTGTTGATAAATGTGCACTTACTCCCTTTTTTTATAAGCTGTTGAGAGTTTTATAGAAAAAAGAATAACTGTCATCCTCTGCCACATTTGTTTCCCCTGCCCCCCAATTCTCAGACAGATTTCAAAAGTATCTGGATATTGTGCATTGACAAAATAAACAGACCACAGAGAGGGAGGCCTTATTAAGTTCAGAGCCTTCTTTTGTTATTACTTTTCCTCTTAGAGTTTGGGAACGGGTCAGTGATGGACCACCTAACCAATTCAGCTGGAAATCATGAAATGGTTCATGACCTTCTGGAACAAGCTTATTACTTTCCTTACTGCCAGTTGAACTCTATAATCAAAGGGTCAAGCAGTGTGTCTCCAGAGACTTTCATCTGCTTGCTGCTCTGTTAATGAAAAGGTTCCCAGAAGTCTTTAGAAAGCCTTGCATCTCCGCAAGATCATATTCCTATATTGCTATATCTTGATGGGACCCGGAGGGGGGGGGGAGAGAGAGAGAGAGAGAGAGAGAGAGAATAAAATAATTCCTTTTTCAAACCCATGCCTTTTCCCTTTCCTAATAGCTTGCAACCCACTTGAGACATGTAAATGAAATACTTTGCCCCAAAAGTTACTGCCAACTGGAGAATGTCCCTCTGCCAGAAAATAATATGAATATGTAATGCAGATTCATGACAGAGGCCAGCTTGGCACGAATTAGGCAGTCCTATGGCACTGCATTGGAGAAGCATACTTCATCCCTGTTGCTCCTGTTACCCACATGCAACTGTTACGAAGCACAGCTCTCTGCATCCATCGTTATTGCCATTCTGTGAAGTGGGCAGCGGAGAGCAGTTTGTAGTGCATCTGGAAAACCCAATGATCTCTCTCCTAGCTCAAATGTGTGTGATCTGCAATCTGTTTTGAGCTGCAACACTCTGCCAACATTAAATGCCCCCTGTACAACAGTGGCATCTGTTCCACACTGCTATTAATATCTGGCAGTGTGTGTAGTTGTCTTTCTTCTTTCTTTCTTTCTTTCTTTCTTTCTTTCTTTCTTTCTTTCTTTCTTTCTTTCTTTCCCTTTATCCACAGCTTTTAGTTGCCTGAAGGTAGCACAAGCAAATTTTTGGCATCTGGGATTTTTGCTTTGGGTACTTGGAGTATTTCCCATCATGATATTTGTTCACGATGGAGTGAATGTGTTGTAGTTCATTCATGTGTTGCCTGTGTCTTTTGCCTGCAAATGGCTGAGTAAAATCAATCTCCTCTCCTGTTTTCTGAAGATGCAGTTATAACTGTACTTGCTATAACCGTGGTACCTCGGGTTACAGATGCTTCAGGTTACAGACGCTTCAGGTTACAGACTCCGCTGACCCAGAAATAGTACCTCGGGTTAAGAACTTTGCTTCAGGATGAGAACAGAAATCGCACAGTGTCAGCAGGAGGCCCCATTAGCTAAAGTGGTACCTCAGGTTAAGAACAGTTTCAGGTTAAGAACAGAACTCCAGAACGAATTAAGTTCTTAACCCGAGGTACCACTGTATCCAGAAATGGCTTAATAAAGCTTGTATACTGTGTTGGTGAAATCCTGCCATCACTTATACCTTATTAAAAATTATTGATTTCAAAGAGATCTGTGCATTAGCTACTGAATATGGGATTACAGCAAATATGCATTGGGGGAGGGAGGGGTATCCAATTATGATAAACCGCCTTTACTCAAAAAATTTACAATGATCAATTTACAATGCCATCTTGATTGATTGAGATTGTCTGTACATGGATGCATTAATATATTGCATATTTTGTACTTTATTCTCAAGGGTTCACTGCCTGGAGAACTCTTGCTGAAGGGTGGTCTCCAAATATAATAAATATAGGTGCATTTGTTCATTCAAACTTCCACTTATCAGGATTCCCATTCAAAATTAGGGGGAAATGGTTCTGTATGAAAGCAGGAAGATTTGCAGAATGTCATTTTTTCCAATTTGTTCTCTAAACAAAGTACAGCATGCCATGTACAATATTGAAATGTGCTCGTATCTCCATTCTCACTCTGTCTAGAAGAGGGATGAACATTCATTAGCACTGAGAATTTGTTATCCTCAAGTCTCCTGGAGTGTGCAATTATATGTCATTTTAAATAAATGTTTGGATTTTTTAAAGTCTGAAATCTGCAATATGCATTATGCATGTAAGCTTTAATATACAGGAAATTGTTGGGAGAGTTGCTAACATACGGGAAAACAGGCACTGTTGTAGGGAAAATCCTGAAGATCGTTCATCATATATTAGTGGTTTAGAAGCTGTTTGTATATACAAAACTGTATCTATCTATATCTGTCTGTCTATCTATATCTATCTATCTATCTATCTATCTATCATCTATCTATCTATCTATCTATCTATCATCATCATCTATCATCTATCTATCTAATCTATCATCTATCTAGACTTACTTCAAGAAAAGTGGGCATAGGGTTAGATCCTGAGAGTAAGATTCTGTGTCCACTTACCTTAGAGTAAGTCCCATTGAACTCAGAGACTTACTTACTTATGTCGTTTTCGAGTTTCACATACAGTGGTACCTTGGTTTAAGAACAGCTTAGTTTATGAACAACTTGGATTAAGAACGCTGCAAACCCAGAAGTAGGTGTTTTGCTTTGTGAACTTTGCCTTGGAATAAGAACATTTTGCTTCCTGTTGAGTGTGTTCCATTTGTACATTGAGTCCCCCACTGCTATGGGAAAGCATGCCTTGGTTTAAGAATGCTCTGGTTTAAGAACGGACTTCCGGAATGGATTAAGTTCGTAAACCAAGGTACCACTGTACTGTGTGCTCCATATTTACTATGAATAATTAAAAAAAACCCTGTAAAATTTGAACTTAAGACTGCCACAGTTAAGAAAATAGTCAATGTTGGCAATCTGTTTTATTGAGCAAAATTCGTTGTAGTCACTTTTCTCATTAGTTGAACATAGTAAACGTCAGGGTCCTTTCACTCACAGTTCTGGTGTCACCCACATATGTAAGAAGGAAATGTAATAAACATAGCTCAGTTTTATTTATGCCAGTGCCCCACCATATGTAGAGCACACAAGCATAGGCTTTATGGTCATGTGATCAGTCCCTGCCAATAAAAGCATGGACAAATTTGCATGGGCAGAGTCTATGCTTGTGTGAACATCCATGTCTTGCACTCTATGAGTTGTGCCCCTTTGTTGGGTAGGGGCTTTTCAGAGGGAGAAGAAAAGTATCTAATGCTTCATGGAGTTATGCTTCTTGTAGTAAGATGGTCAGGATGCAACATTTGACTGCTGTGGAACAAGACGAGTAAGAGAGGCAGTTTCATTCAGAGAATGTAGTTTCAGCAGATGACGCTGATGGAAACAAGGAACTAGGGGGAAGATGCTGAGTCAGGAAACAGAACATAAAGGCAAAGTAAGGAGTTGTGCATTCAACTAACCTTTACTTAGACCTTTTGAAATTAATGTCTACAGTCACAGATTAATGCTGAAATGGAACAATGTAAAAGTGACACTGACCACAATATGACTATTTACAGGTAGGTAGCCGTGTTGGTCTGCCATAGTCAAAACAAAATAAAATAAAAAAATTCCTTCCAGTAGCACCTTAGAGACCAACTAAATTTGTTCTTGGTATGAGCTTTCGTGTGCATGCACACTTATTCAGATACGCTGAAACGGAAGTCACCAGACCCTTAAATATAGTGAGGGAGTGGGGAGGGGTATTACTCAGAAGGGTGGTGGGAATGGGTGATCAGCTGATAGGTGTGGAAAACATGTAGACGAGAGTGTTGTATTTTGAGATAAGAACCTAAGAACAGCCTGCTGGATCAGCCTAGAGTTCAGCGTCCTGTGCCCATAGGAAGCCTGCAAGCAGGACCTGAGCACAAGAGCCCTCTCCCGTCCTTCGGTTCAATATCCTTATCCTCTATGGATTTGTCTAATCCTCTTCTAAAGTCATCCAAGTTGGTGGCCATCACTGCCTCCTGTTGAGAGCAAGTTCCATAGTTTAACCTTGCGCTATGCAAGACTGCCTTTCTTTTACCTGTCCAATGAATTCAGCATCATGGGATATCCACGTGTTCTAGTGTTATGAAAGGTGGAGAAAACTTTTCTCTATCCACTTTCTCCATGCCATGCATTCTTTTATATACTTCTATCAGGTCACCTCTTACTTGACTTCTCTCTAAACTAAAACACCCCAAATGATGCAACCTTTCCACTTCACGTAGACGTTGCAAAAATGATAATTACAATTTTCTTTAGCAATGTGCACATTAGAGTTAAACATGCACACACTCCTTTCTGAAATGGGATCTTTCTTTCTTTCTTTCTTTCTTTCTTTCTTTCTTTCTTTCTTTCTTTCTTTCTTTCTTTCTGAAGCTGCATGCAAATACCCAGTTTCCTGTATACTGTTAAGCACTGGAGCGTTGCATGCTGTCATCATGTATTCTAAAGTAACTACTTGTAAAAAGTTGTGTGTGTCCCAAAAGATCCAGATTTCTCGGTGGTTAATGAGGGATCGAGGTACATTAGCATCACTGACACCTTGCCATGATGACATTTATGGCAGCCTATGCTTGCTGGTGAAGAATTGTCATAGTAACATACAGCAAATGAGGCAATTGTTTTGTAGCGTATCCCAGTGATGATGCCATATTTATATCTCATTGTTTTTACATGTTGTATTATAGCAAGAGCAGCATTAATGTTTTAACTCCCATAACATGCTAGAATCCAGCGCTGCCAACTTGAAATTCCTTGCCGAGCTTTTTGGCAGCATTTGTAAAATGCTCTTAAAAGTGCATTGTTGCAGTTAGACTGTGCTCTCTACAGTCTCAATGTTAAAATTGTCTGAAGGTTCACTCACAGGGAGGTATGTTTATATGAATGGGTGCCAGTAGATGCTGGGAACCAAAGCAAGATTTGATAACACAGCAACCCATTTTAACTTCAGACATGTTTTCTATAGTGGTGGGTGCATCATTCTTTGGGCACAAAGTGCAATGTGGAACACCTACCCATACTTCTGTATGTGCCTATGATGCTTCCACCGAGGGAAGGGTTTTGAGAAATGAGTGTTTTACATTTACTCTGGTTTTAAATGGTTTTTATATGTTTTTTGGGGGGAGGGGTCAAGTACCTTTGATGGGGTTTTTATTTACTGTAAAAAAGTGACTGATAAATACAATAG
Source organism: Lacerta agilis (assembly GCF_009819535.1). Classification (NCBI taxonomy): domain Eukaryota; kingdom Metazoa; phylum Chordata; class Lepidosauria; order Squamata; family Lacertidae; genus Lacerta; species Lacerta agilis. The sequence continues at coordinate 62,523,524 of NC_046316.1, read as the reverse complement.
ATAGCTAAATGCATAATAACCTGCTGGATATCCTGTACTCATAGCGGGACAAGTGTTTGGTGTGCACAGAACTAATGAATTTTTTTAAATTTCAATTTATGGTGCCCTTCAGGATATTTACCCTACCACCATTTACAATGTAACTGAAAGCAAAACAGTAACAATCGATGCAGTAAACCAATTAAAAATTATAAGGAACAGCATTTGGCACGTTGTTTTGTTTTTGTGTTTTTAATGCAGTTGAAGCTGCAAAGTAAGAACTTTCCTTCTATTGTTTTAAGACATAGGATTCTCCCAATACTATTTCAGAGTAAGAAATCATTAAAATTCCTAATGGGATTTTAAAGGAGGTCTTAATTTGATGGCTGAAAGATGATGAAGTGGATGCCAGCCAAGCCCCCTTTATTCCCCCCCCCACCTACTTAGGGAACTTTGGACACGGTTGTGCTGTGGTCTAAACCACAGAGCCTAGGGCTTGCTGATCGGAAAGTCGGCGGTTTGAATCCCCATGGCGGGGTGAGCACCCGTTGTTTGATCCCAGCTCCTGCCAACCTAGCAGTTCAAAAGCATGTCAAAGTGCAAGTAGATAAATAGGTACCGCTCTGGCTTATTTAAATAGGTACCGCTCTCCCTGCTTATTTAACTTATATGCAGAATTCATCATGCGAAAGGCTGGACTGGATGAATCCCCAACCGGAATTAAGATTGCCGGAAAAAATATCAACAACCTCAGATATGCTGATGATACTACCTTGATGGCAGAAAGTGAGGAAGAATTAAAGAACCTTTTAATGAGGGTGAAAGAGGAGAGCGCAAAATATGGTCTGAAGCTCAACATCAAAAAAACTAAGATCATGGCCACTGGTCCCATCACCTCCTGGCAAATAGAAGGGGAAGAAATGGAGGCAGTGAGAGATTTCACTTTCTTGGGTTCCATGATCACTGCAGATGGTGACAGCAGTCACAAAATTAGAAGACGCCTGCTTCTTGGGAGAAAAGCAATGACAAACCTAGACAGCATCTTAAAAAGCAAAGACATCACCTTGCCGACAAAGGTCCGTATAGTTAAAGCTATGGTTTTCCCAGTAGTAATGTACGGAAGTGAGAGCTGGACCATAAAGAAGGCTGATCGCCGTAGAATTGATGCTTTTGAATTATGGTGCTGGAGGAGACTCTTGAGAGTCCCATGGACTGCAAGAAGATCAAACCTATCCATTCTCAAAGAAATCAGCCCTGAGTACTCACTAGAAGGACAGATCCTGAAGTTGAGACTCCAGTACTTTGGCCACCTCATGAGAAGAGAAGAATCCCTAGAAAAGACCCTGATGCTGGGAAAGATGGAGGGCACAAGGAGAAGGGGACGACAGAGGATGAGATGGTTGGACAGTGTTCTTGAAGCTACTAACATGAGTTTGGCCAAACTGCGAGAGGCAGTGAAGGATAGGCGTGCCTGGCGTGCTCTGGTCCATGGGGTCACGAAGAGTCGGACACGACTGAACGACTGAACAACAACTGGCGGGAAGGTAAACGGTGTTTCCATGCGCTGCTCTGGTTCGCCAGAAGTGGCTTAGTCATGCTGGCCACATGACCCGGAAGCTGTCTGCGGTCAAATGCCGGCTCCCTCGACCTGTAAAGCAAGATGAATGCTGCAACCCCAGAGTCATTCGTGACTTGACCTTTACCTTTACCTTTATTTAGGGAACAATCCTAAGGTTAGATCTTCTGGAGTGAGTGGCTTTAAGGTCCAGCAGATCTGTTACTTGGGCTGCTCCATTATATTTTTGCCAGGCTGCCCCTTCTGTTTCATCCTCTTCCTGTTTCCCTTATGTACTGCTAGCTTCCTAGTGGTATGCACCAGTCACAGGATTCACATTGTATCTGTAGCATTACAAAACAACTTGAGCTGTTTGGGATCCACTGTCTTTCTGATTGGGCTTGTTATTCAGGTCTGCATCATACCTCTTAAATCCAAAGGCCTGTTTCTCGCCTCCTATTGACTCTAGCAGGTAATCATAAAACAGAAATGGATGAAATTTGAAGGCAAGAAAGCTCTTCTAGGGCCAGCCAAACTGTAGGATTATTTTATTTTATTTTTTTGGTGCAGGGAACCTTGACATATTTTTCTAACTTTTACATTTTTTTCGCAGAATTGGATACAATTTGCAGGCATGGTTGGCCCCTCTGAAGGGATAAAGGCAGTGCTATTTTTCTAGAAAAAGAGCTGCCGGAACTCACCACGAACACCTCCCTCATTCTCATAGAATACCAATGGCGTCCAGATGAGAGGTGCTTGAACTGAGTTCCAATGAGTTCCGGCTGAATCCCTTTGCTCTAGAACCTTCAGTGAAAATTTGCCCTGTTGTACCTTAATCTTTAAATACATTTCTTTTTCACTCCTCCATCAATGTCCAAAACCCAAATCAGCTGAAAACACTGTCCTACCTCTAAGAATTTTATGCACAGCAGGGTCATCTGGATGCATGGAAGTTTAATTTCCTGGACCTTCGAATTCAGTCTACATTCGCACTCCCTCTAGGAGAGAAGTTTCTGCCTGTTGCAGAAATTATATACTAACACAGCCTTTGTCAACTTGGTGCCCTCCAGATGTTTTTACAACTCCCATCAGCCCTGGCCAGTTAGCAAACGCTGCACTTACATCACTTCTTTCTTTCTTTCTCTCTCTCTCTCTCTCTTCCATCAACAGAAGAAACCTTGCATGCCATAGATTGAGCCACATCTGGACTCCAGCCTTCTTTCTGCTCCTACAAATTTGCTTTACTCTAAGCTGCTCACTTTTACAAGAATAAACACTGCTATCCAATTACAGTATATGAAATAATATACAATTATGCTGAAACGCAGTATAGAAAATAATAAACAGAATCAGTTATTTGTTTATATAACCTACCATAGCCAGCATATGTAGCTACAGAAACACTGGAAGATAAAAGTAGAACAGGAACAAAGATTTTTTTTTTTTTTAACCAGCAGTATATGTTCAATTTAGTAACTAAATTCAGGTTTTCCCCAAATGCACACCTAAAGCTCAGTGTTTTCTCCATGATATGCTAGTTTCCCATCTGCTGAGAGTTTTCTGACATGTGGGGCAGCCAGTTGTGCCATCCTTGATGAGGCTGTTCCATGTGGTTTGGTTTTTAAACACATAGAATACTTCCAAGTCTATGGCCTGGTTCAGGTAATTGTTTGAGGATTCATAAACCACTGTTTAAAACAGCAGGAATGGGCATCAGGGCTAGGAACAGAGGCGGATTTAGAGCAGCATGAATCGTTCAGTTGCACTGGACATGGAGCCCCAGGGCCATTGTAGGGGGCACTGCAACTATGTGTTGGTGTTGACCTTTAAAGCCCTAAACGGTCTCGGCCTTGTATACTTGAAGTAGCATCTCCATCCCCATCGTTCAACCTGGACACTGAGGTCCAGCTATCGAGGGCCTTCTGGCGGTTCCCTCACTGCGAGAAGTGAGGTTACAGGGAACCAGGCAGAGGGCCTTCTCGGTAGTGGCGCCCGTCCTGTAGAACGCCCTTCCATCAGATGTCAAAGAGAAAAACAACTACCAGACTTTTAGAAGACATCTGAAGGCAGCCCTGTTTAGGGAAGTTTTTAAAGTTTGATGTTTTAATCAAACATCAAATATATTATTATTATTATTATTATTATTATTATTATTATTATTATTATTATTATTAAATAGAAGGCAAGAGGTAGGGGGCAGCGATGCCAGAACTCTTCCTTTGTCCCTCCTCTTGGCTCACTGCTTGCTGGCTTTGGCATAAATATCCTGCCCTGTAGGTAGCCAGAGTTCCCAGTTACAGCTGATCTGGGTAGATCTACCTTAAATGTACATTAAAAATCAGTAAACCAACAAACCACATTGAGATCAAGCCCTCATGACAGGGCATGCAAGAGAGGGAAGCTGTTTCTCCAGGGCTCCTGACACCTGAAACTGGGTTCTGCCAGCATTTTGAAGACATTACTTTTTAAGCAAGTGATTTTACTGCTCTGTAGATTAAGTGCTAGTCCTGGGTCTCTTGGTTTTAAAATGCTGTTTTAAATTTTTTTTAATGCTGGTTTCAGTGTTGTTTAATGCTGTTTTTAGTATTTCTTCATGCTATCTTTAGTGTTGCGGTGCTGTTGTTTTTAAAATAGATATCACAGGTTTTTTAAAATATGTTTTGTTGGCTGCTCTGAGCATCTCCACCAGAGGGGGAAAGCAGGCTATAAATTTTACTATAGATAAATAAAAAGCAATGGTGCTTGATTATTTCATGGTGCAAGTCTTTCTCTTTTATATATGCAGGCTATTATTTAACTTAAAAAACCGACTTCCGGTGGAGCGCCATTCCAATTCAGTCGGGTCCTCTCTCAGCTCCGAGGGGGGCCCGGTGTTTTTGGGCCAGGAGTGACCACAACCGCACTGTGGGCTCCGTTTAAACCTCAGGAAGAGCATCCTGAGGACTAGCGGGAGCCAAAAGTGCTTTCTTTGCTCTTGAGGAGACCTAGTAAGGTCTCCTTAAGCGAGCGGGGCTCGGGCACGGCTCTGTAGACCGATCAATTGCCTGAAAATACGAAGCGGCGAAGGCTGACGGAGATGAGCGCTTTGCATTTCCTTAATTTGGTTCTTTGAACATGTGCACATGTGTATCCTTACACATGCACAAGCAGATCTGGTAACAATTTTTTTGTGCTGAGGTGCTTCCCATCACACTATACATGCTTAATATTGAGAAAAATGAGAAATTTGGAGAAGTTCCTTTATGACATCTTCCCTGATTTTTACCTAGAAAGCTAGGGTGGCTGGCTACAGAAAGTCTCTGATTTGTGTACTTGCTAACTTTGTTTTTTAAGGGAAATTCTTCCTTTTCCCTTAAAAAGAAAAAGCCTTGTGCAATAATTTCTTTTTTAAAAAAAAATTCACTTAAAAGCAATACAAATGAACACTTGCCAGATGCAGAGTAGTCCCCACTGTAAAAGGACGTGTGGATCCAGAATTGGCCTCCACAGTTACTTATGAACATTTCTGATTCTTATTTGAACTTCTATACTGCGGGTGGCGCTGTAGGTTAAACCACAGAGCCTAGGACTTGCTGATCAGAAGGTCGGTGGTTCGAATCCCCACGACGGGGTGAGCTCCCATTGCTCGGTCCCAGCTCCTGCCCACCCAGCAGTTCGAAAGCACATCAAAAGTGCAAGTAGATAAATAGGTACCACTCCGGCGGGAAGGTAAATGGCGTTTCGGTTTGCGAGAAGCGGCTTTGTCATGCTGGCCACATGACCCGGAAGCTGTACGCCGGCTCCCTCGTTCAGTAACACGAGATGAGTGCCGCAACCCCAGAGTCGGACACGACTGGACCTAATGGTCAGGGGTCTCTTTACATTTATGCCCTATACCCATGGGTCTCAGGGCAGTTCACAGGATAAAATCAGAATATAAAACCACAAAATACATAATCAAATAAGAACACCAACAACCCAATAATCCCCCCAACAGATTTTAAAAGGGCATAGGATGTAGGTTAAAGACGTCAACCCATGCCCTGTGCCAGGTGGAGAGAGGCAGTCGCAGGGCCCTCAGGCTTTCAATTTCTGTTCTTATCCTGAAGCAAAGTTCTTAACCTGAAGCGTTATTTCTGGGTTAGCGGAGTACCGGTATGTAACCTGAAGCGTATGTAACCCAAGGTACCACTGTACAACTGTTTACTTACAAATGCATGATTGTTCAGGTATTTGAAGGGTGCCAAAAGAGGCACATGGTGGAGAATCATAGTCCCACACACTCCTGGAAGTCCAAGTCAGCCAGTCACAAGTTTCACTGACCTTTTTGTTCCTTAGCATTACTATGCCTGAGAATGTTTTGACATGGACGAGCCCACGACTCATTCACATCTCTGCTGAACCACAAATCTCACTGCCTCGGTGCCAGCACTAGATTTAGACTCTTGATACTTACATGGTCAATTGACTTCGATGCAGCAGCAGGCTGGAATTAGACACAAAATTGGCTTCATCAAATGGGAAATATTTTATACTAGTCCTGGATTCATTCAGCTGATAAAGGTCTGAGAAGTATGGTTTTGATAATGACACTGGGGATAGAGAGGCACAAAGTAAGGCTAAAATCACTAAATCAAACCTGTTATGGGAAATCCCAGCCTTCTCTTCATAGATTATTAGTATTGCAGTCTCACTACATATTTGCGAGTGGCCACCATAATTATAAAAGGTAGTACAGAGAGACTGCTACAGAGACTATATGGAAACACATCAAGTTGGTAAGACAATTTGTTTATTTAATTTGTGGTTCTATGTGTTCAGTTGGGAATATGTTCCACTCAAGGCCCGGGGCCTTACCTTCAAGTAAATACACAGAGGACTGGACTTCCTAAGGACTCCATGCTCTTTAGGTACCATGTCCCAAACACTGCTCATCTTCCATGAGAAAACATTCTTTATTTTTTCATTCCATGTTTTTATGCAATGTTTGTTTGGATAAATAAACACCCCACCTTTCAGTTTTAGTAATATAAATTCAGAAGGCAAGGATGCAGAGAAAAGTAAAGTTGAATACAAAAAGAAAAAACTGTAAAATGCAATAGCAGAATTATAAAACAAGCCAAACAAGATGAAACAAGATAAAGCAGCAATAAAACCCAACAACATAAAAAAAAAACCTTTGATATGGCTATAAAAATCCATCCTTTTAGTTTAAAAGTTCAGGGGGAAAGAATTGCTTTAATCCACCACCTTTCTAAAGTAGCAAACCTCTCTGGGGAAGAAGGTGTTACCTGTGTCTGGCAGCACGACAGAAGAGGCTTTCTCCCCACTTGCCGCCCACATTACTTTTCAAATAGGAATCGGGGAGAGATTTCTTCAGGTCAGTTTTTCATGCTAACCGAAAGATAGCTATCTTTCCAAACTTGCAGTTCTCCAAATTTTGTGGTGTGGTTCTGCAAATAAATACAGTGGTACGTCTGGTTAAGAACTTAATTCGTTCCGGAGGTCCGTTCTTAACCTGAAACTGTTCTTAACCTGAGGTACCACTTTAGCTAATGGGGCCTCCTGCTGTCGCTGCGCCACCGCCGTGCAATTTCTGTTCTCATCCTGAAGCAAAGTTATTAACCCGAGGTACTACTTCCGGGTTAGTGGAGTCTGTAACCAGAAGCGTTTGTAACCTGAAGTGTTTGTAACCTGAGGTACATATATTAGGAGGAAGTATGCCTGACACCATGGATGTTAGTGAGAACAATGTACAAAAATGCATTATGCCTAGCTTGGAGGCTAGCATGCCCTCAACTCTTCTTGATGATGGTGGGCCACAGTATCTGTCCATACTGTAGTGGGCCCAGGCTGGCTTCCAGCATATGAGCTGAGTGGCCACATTGTTAGGTTGTCCACTGTACCGGTCCAGCCCTAAGCCATGCTGAACTGTGAATGCTGTAACCCATAAGAGTGAGGTCATTTAAATCCATTTCCAGTGTTCGGGGGATTCTTGCTTCCCCTACGTCCTGCTCTATCCTGTGAGCACAACCAGAGCATGGAGAACTATATAGCCAGAGGGTCTCTCTCGAAAGAAACAGAAGGACACACACCAACCAACTGTATTTCTCTCATCAAAAACAAAACAAGGCAAGTGCAGTTGTAATTCCATAGCATATTTCATTCAATAGTGTGTGAAGTACCATGAAGTACCATACTGCCACTAAATCAAAATGTCGACAGTGCCAAGTGTTTCTTTAATGGTCCTACCTTGCCAAGCTCAGAACTCTATTTTTTTTTCTGGTGAACCACTCTGGTAGACCAAGAGTTTGGAAAGACACCTAGTTCTGAGCATTTTAATTCAAGACGTTCGGCCCAGTTCTTTAAAACAGCCTTGTTCTGCCAGCTTCTTCCATGCAGCAGCACCATACAGTAGGGTCTGCTAATGTTAAAGAGTATTATAATAATAAGCTATAATAAGAAGAGAGGATTGTGAAAATAAAATCCTGTTTTGTTTTAAATCTGTTGCTGTCAACAGTCACAAAGCTGGAAAGAATGTAGTCTTGAGGTTTTATGGGAAATGAAAATGTTTAACAAATATATCAATGTGCTCGCTTATTTCTTTTCTTTTTATGTTTTCTTTTTGGTAATTAATGTAGTCTTTGGGCATTGCATCTTCTTTCGAAGTCACTGTGTAGTCTGAGATTTAAAATATCAGGGTGCTTGCTCTGTTTTCTTTTCTTTTTTTTGCCCTGATACTGCTTTTACATTTGGGACATATTTGTTCTTTCTATAGCTAGATTAAAAGATTGAAGAATAACATGCCAATTTTCATATTACCAGCATGAGAAGTATATAAACATGCACATATTTAAACTCATGCATAGTGTGCATCCACACACACACACACACACACACACACATGTTCACATTTCCCTCCTCTGTAACAGCATAGAGATGCATATTCACATGCTCACGTTCTCTCTAAGAAAAAGGCCACTGAAGAAACAAAAAGCACATGTATGTTTTCACAGTCTCTAACATTGTTAGTGCTGCTAACCAGAAAGTATATTACCGGTTCAGCCAGGAAGACTGTTCTATCAGATACCAGTTTCAGAGTCTGAAAAGACACTAAACCACAGGTGCTGAGTTGCGCCTGACATTGAGTATTCTGTCTCTTCACCTGCCCTCCCACAGTCCAGGACACCTGTATTTCTGAAATTCAAAGGTAGCAACCTAATTAAAACCACCACTTACCACTTCAGAGGACATTCCTTAAATAGAAAGTGTTTTCTTCTTCTTTTAGCACACTTTAAGTTGCAATCCTGTGCCCACCTACCTGGGTAGACAGGTGTAGGTTTCTTTATCACTGTTACCCCCCTCCTTTTTAAGTCTGAGAAAATGTGGACAGCTAATGTGATTTTAATCCCCTCAAACTGTGGGTCTCTTTTTCTGTGTGGCTCCACATATCACTGCACTTCCCCCTCCTTCAGCAGATACTGAGTTCCCTGGCTACTGTGATTACCCATGTTATATGCCATTGTATTCTTGGAAAATACTTTTCACTTAGCATGCTTTTGAAAACCCACCCCACATCTAAAAAGCTACATCTTCCTGCAGAATTTGTATCATGAAGCTCCTCTTTTCACACGGACCAGGGGTGGGGAATCTGTGGCCCTCCAGTGTTGTTGGACTTCAACTTCTGTCAGACTTAGCCATCAAGGGCCGCAGTTAAGGATGCTGAGAGTTACCGGCATGTTCCAGCAGCATCTGAGATGTGACATGCTCCCAACCCCTGATGCAAACAGAGCCAAGATCTACTGTCTCCACTGAAGCATGGTTTTTCCTTTTCTTTGCATGCATCATATGGAAGTCATATGTAGACTTTATGATAACACTTTCTTCCTGACCCAGGGGCCCTTTCTCTTATCTTCCACTACACTTTCCCAGGGCTGTGGATATTATAAAGTTGGGTTTCTGAAATGCTGAGCATCTGGTTCTGATTTGCACAGGTGTAAAGCAAGTGGAGTTAGGTAACGGAAAACCTAAAATCAAAACACACCCCTAGTTTTATCCCATTTTAGGGCAAAATAAATCTCACTTCAATCCATTTACATCCTAGCTAAGGCAAGGACTCTGAAACAGAGGCTCCCCCTTCCCATTCTATCATAATGACTCCATCCCTTGAGAATGTGATGTTTTGTGCTAAAGTATTCTGAATAAGCATGCTATGTGGGAGACAAGTATGTAATTTGGGGGTAATTTTTTCTGCGTCATGCATTAGGCATTGTTTCAGTTTTATTGTCTGCTAATGTTGGAAGTCAGCTGAGTTCCCCAAGGTACAAACTCATTATCTACTCAGCATGAAGGTTCCCTCTACCTCCAATGCATAGTCAAAGAGAGTGTGGAATCTTGTAATGACTTGGCTCATCTCCAGAAGCTCATTTTAAAAGACCAGCAGTTGAGACATGAAGTTTCCAGAGGTGAGCTGTGTTTGATCAGCTGTGTTTGGGCATCACAGACGCAACATCAGCTGTGATGTCAAGCATGCTGTGAGCACATGATAAAATGTTTAAACAGGATTCTCTCCTTGGAGGATGACTTTGACCTGTTTTCATGAAATATTCAGCAGTGTGAATGTATATTTTAAAAATTCAAAGGCTTGGCTAAGGCTTTAAAGCCGCTTATATTTATATTACATTCCAAAAGGAAAAAGTTGTGCACCTCTGCTAATTTCTCCCATTATTATTATTATTATTATTATTAGTTTGCCCAAGGCAACATGAAGCAACTTGCAATCAACCAAACAAAAACCCATTAGATAAATTAAAAACAAGCAGGGTGGGGGAATACATTAAAAACATCCCACTCACTTCTAAAAGGCCACAGATGGTTTTGCCTGGTGCCTACAGATATATAATGATGGTGCAAGGCAAGCTTCCCTGGGGAGAGCATTCCACAAACGGGGAGCCACTGCAGAAAAGGCCTGTTCTCGTGTTGCCACCCTCTGGACCTTTCATGGAGGGGGCATATGAAAAAGGGCCTCAGAATTCAGGGTCCAGGTTGGCTCATATGGAGAGAGGTGATCGTCGAGGCACTGTGGCCCTGAGCTGTTTTAAGTTAAAGAGAGAGCCAAATGATTCAAATGAAAAATTAGACTCAAAGTCCAAAGGTCTCCCAAATTTTGTTGTATTTTGTTGTGGGTGCTTCTCTGATGTGTTGCAAAACATTTTATTTGTATCAGCATAGAAAACATTAGCATTTACTCCAGTTGAAACAGTTGCAAGAAAATATCCATAAAATAGCATAGTCTGGTGGCATATGATAGATCAAACTTGCTGGGTTTGGTGGTCAGTGGCTGGAGGGGAGATCACCTGGCCGCATTATGTATGTATACTGTACAAACAGTTTGAGGAACATTAATTTGGGAGTGTACTCAAGGGAAGTTCAGTGACAAGTTATAAACTGAAAAACTGGAGACAAAGCACAACAGACCGTGTAGGCATTGGGGGGTCCCATATGCATGGCATTATCTCCTGCCTAATATTTGTCCACTGGCTGTCAAGTAGCTGTAGGGCTAAGTTTACGGTGCTGGTTTGGGTGTATAAACCCCTGTACAGCTTGAAACTGTGACACCTAAAAGAACATCTCATTGCACTCTGCAATTGGGGGCCTCCTGCATATACCATCTTATCAGGAAGCCATTTCCACACAATGTAGGAATTGAGCGTTTTATGTTGTGGGTCCCTACCCTTTGGAATTCCCTCCCGCTGAATATCAGACACATGCAATCTCTGTTGTCTTTTCGGCACCTACTGAAGACCTTCCTCTTACAACAAGCCTTTTAAATTGAGATCCTTCCCAGTCCGTATCTGCACTGCAATTGTTTTTAGATTATTATTATTATTATTATTATTATTATTATTATTATTATTATTATTATTTTGCTTGTGTGTTTTCCAGCCTGGGCTCCTTTGGGAAGGAGGATACGATATAAATTTAATAATTAAAATAATTTGTTTTCTCCACCCCCCAAAGATTCTTCTAAAAAATTCCTCTTGGTTATTCATTAGAGACTCTTAGTTTTTATTTCTTTGTTTATCAATTTTCTTTTCATAGCTCAAAGTTGACAATTCACCTTTTCTTCCCTTCTGTTCCACCTTCCTTTCATCTTACCTAAACTATATGTCCGTGGGCAGGGTTTGCCTTCGGTTTTCTTTTGTTTTTGAAGAACACCAAGTGGGTTTCATGTTGTTACAGCTACTTGGCTGCAATCCACCTTTCTTGTGGTGAGGAAAGTCATTTGCTGTAAAGATAAAATTCCTTTCATGGAAAAGTGTATTTCTAGAAGAACTTTGATTTCCAGTGTGTAGTTTATACATACCTTAGCCAATAGCAGTAGGAAATACACACACGCATGCATAATAAAATTTATGTAGCTTATTTTGACTGTTCCAAAAAAATATACCAGTAATTCTTATAAAATCATTTACATTACCTCAGCATTACATTACATCAGCCTTATTATCTCAATATTGTAGTGTAGATGGAGGATTGAGACCAAAAGATCTCAATCATTGCTTAGTCATTTGGTGACAGAAGCGAGATTTTAATCTGAGACTTCTTGTTTCATCACATCATGTAATGTTCTAAGGCTGAAGAAGAAATATGATTCAGTTCACATTTGAAGGTGAATTTACAGAATCTGCACTTTTCATAACAATTCACAAACCAAAGCATTACCATTCACACTTCTCTGAATTTCGCAGTGCAGTTCTCCAGATAGAAAAGACAAACCACAAGCTGATGTTGAGAACTGAATTTAAGACTGGAAAAACAAGAAACTGAGAGAAACCCAATTCAACATGTTCACTCATTCCTCGCTATGACTAAGGTGCTACACTGAGAGAAGCCGGCACTATCAGTTGCTGGAATGTGTACATTTTGAGTCGACCATGGGGCACATTCTGTCTGATAATTAAAAGTCTTAGGGCCTTCCAATTAAAAGAAATGCACAGTTTAGTCACTTTGTACATGTGATTTTGCCGTTCTTCAACGGCTGTAAAGGTTTCTACATTCGTCAACGAAAGCTGACACCCTCGGTTTCTAACAAGGTTTGATAAATTGCTTATCAAGGTTTCTGGGAGGTATATTGAAAGTGCATCATTAATAAAACTCCAGAACAAGATGGCAAGTTGCCTCCTTTGTACAAATCAGAGCGGAATTCTTTTGTGTGTGACAGAAGTTATTCATCTGCACATAGCACCATTATACCTAATTAGAGGGATGGAAATATCATTCCAGTAATTTGATTGTCTGAAACTATTTCTCGGTGCCTTGTAACTCTGGAAAAAACAAAATGCCTTTAGGACTACAGATGGTGAATATGTGGCTGTTCTCATTTTTCTTATTACAAACAAATAGGGGGTGCTTTCTGAAGTATGTACACATGCTTAAGAGAAAATCTTGTCTTCTCCAAAATGTGTTGCAATTTCATTTCAGTTCCCTCAATTTACGAATAGAAACTATTTCCTCTGATGGCACAAAACAATATGTAACATGGCTGAAAATTTCTCCATGTTGATATTTTCTTTTCACTTTTGCCTCATAATGTGATCTTTGGATAAAGGGTGGTATACAAATTTAATAAATAAAATAATAATAGTAATGATAATATTTTTTAGAGGAGGAAATAATATGTGATGAGAGATTCCCACAGATAGCAACAAAGATCATCAGAGAATAATCCTTACTTAGGAAATAAATACCTTTAACTGGACCAAGCAATATATCCCAAATAATAATGGGTCTATGAATGTTGTTTGTATTAATTCTAACTTAATGCAAACAACATTTGCATTAAATTAATTCACTGCCTCACCGCTGCTCCATATGAGCTTTGCCCCACTGAGCACTTTTCTTTTTTTCACCTTCCACACAAATATAGTTGTAAGATGGGGAGATTTTACAAGAGAGAATTCATAGAATCAGAAGTACTGTTGGAGAACCCTTTCAATGTTCCTGGCATTCTCTTTTGTTAAGGAGATAACTAGCTACATAGCTGGAAAATTGATTTCTGATTTAATGCAGTCCACTCATTTTTAGCTCCATTGAAGTGAGCCTTCCTGTACACTTTTTAGAGAAACAGTAATTATGTGGTATACAGATTGTCGGGGGGAAACAAATAAATCGAAATATTTGAGCAGAGGCATACCTTTCTCTCTCACTGACTCTGGGTGCTGCAGAGACATGGTAACTATCACTCCAAGTCTTTCTGTGACAGTTCACACATACAGTCATAAAGTGATTCAGCTATGTACACGTGTAAACCATCCGTTGCACTAGTATCCTCCCATTTCTTCTACATGTAAGGTGTTCCTGACCAATTCTTTATTTGGGATCATCCTTATTTAAGTTCTGTGGGTTGAAATAATGCCTGGCGTTGACAGTCTGAAGGTACAGAATTAGTTGTAACATAGAATGTGATGCTTTCTTTGTATCTGTCAAAAAACAAACAAACCCATGTCTCCATTAAGTATATTTGAAAGTGACAGCTGGAAGATGAATGTGATGGGTATATATGACGGAGTGCTCAGACTTTGGTGAATTTTATTTTTCCTTTATTGACATATTTGCCTTAAATGATTAGCTTGCTCCCCCCCTGTCAAATAAAACATTTTTGGACTTCGCTTAGACTGGGGGGGGGGGGATTAAATAGAGATGTCTTGTCAAATACCAACTGTTTTATTGGAGCAGAGCAGTGTTGTTAACGATATTACAGTTACCACAGTGTCAGTCTTTCCATTATAAACCCCATTTTCAGAATTTTACAGCTCGGTTGTAAAAGCCTGTCTGAAGTTGAAAAAGGGCGAGCCAAGGCTCTGTGTAGGAATGGAGTTTTTTGAATCTGTGTTTTTCTGGCGGTTCTTGGGTTTGTTTTGTTTTTTGGTGGGGCTCTTTGGATTTTGGTACCATTCAGCATTGTAAATTACTATAGTCTCATAAGGGTTATGAAAGTAGCAATGGTTAGTGCTGCTTTGAAGTTTTGTAACAATATTAAGTTTGCTTCAACTGACAGACTCGGCACGCTGTGACGTTCTTTATTTGTGGTCATTCTCGTCAATGGTATAGCATGCCACACTGCCGGCTGAACACTTGGTACCTATAAATCCCATAATTCAGTAGGAAACAAAGTGGCCATGTTTCTGCTCATCCATTCCCTCTGCCCTTGCACCACTTCTCCCTTCTCTTAACTTCTGTTATGTGTAGAGGGGCTTTAATTGTAAGTGCATGGTGCGTGTTGCACCATTGGAATCACTCACTGTAGATATCTATTGTTTTCTGTATTAGAGATGTTTGCATGGGCAGCAGTGGAGTTGCCAAATGTCAGCCTTGTGTTTTGAAAAAACAATGTCCAAAGTGATGGAGAAAACAGCCATTTCCCCACTTGATCAATTAACTGCTCCAGACACCCACATAGATATGTGACTGAGGACTTTTGGGTCTATATACCGGTAGATCTTCTCCCCCAGGCAACGTGAATCTCCGTCAGATATGTGACATTTTATTCTTGGAATAGCCTGCCACGGATGGTTCTGAAAATGTCTAGGGAAAGAACAAGGTCAGGAACATAGAAAGCTGCCTTATTTCAAGTCAGACTGACTGGGAGCAGCACATCAGGGTTTCATAGGAGTCTTTCCCAGTCCGACCTGGACTGTTTGCATGAGAAGCATGTACTCTACCATTATGATAATTGTCTTGTATCAGGCTGGCTTAAAGGTATGCTCCCAGTATTCAGCTTGCAAGGGAGCCTTTCTAGCCATTCAAAGATTTCACTGCCTGATCTTCTGTCACTCATGTTAGAAGCATGTGGAGTAGTGGCTGTGCTTTCAGCCTTGCTCCAACATGTCACCTTCTTTCAATAACCACATGTTGTGCCTGGTTGTGTGTTAGGAAGGCTCACTGCCTGAGCTGTGTGTGATAAAGACACCCAGACCACCAGGTGTCCTAGACCTTACTGATGAGTTTGGAGCTCATACACTGGGCTTTCTTTTGCACACAACCACATGAAAGAAGACATGGTGTTGGGGAAGGGCTAAAAGCACTCCTCTGATCCACATGCTTATCCCTTGCACCTGAGTAACACATTGATAGGGTGCATCAAGCAACTGTTGAACCATCTTGAAAAACCAGTTGAAATCATTGGGATCTCTGCCTTTGAGTGCAGTAATGTGAAACTACCCAAGTAATAATATACTAAATGCATAATTTTATAATCCATGTTGTTGATCTGGGATAAGGAAGCGCCAAATTTTCTCTTTACCTTTCTAATGTTTCTTTCTTTTTTTCTTCCTGCAGCGGCCTTTGAGTCCTTGCTTCGCTTTGCTGAGAACCATACGACTTCTCTGTTTGAGACTGTCTACAGATCCATGTCAAAGGAAGCAGCAGAGCCTGTCAAAGAGCTCTTTACAGACATCTCTCTCTACCTCTTGGGCGCTCAGACTACAGTGGAAAGTGTCCTTTTCCGGTTCTTCGACAGCCTCTTCCCTTTGGTTTACAGCCGCCTAATCAACCCAGGCATGGCGAGTCTGTCAGAGGAGTATACAGAGTGCCTGCGGCTAACGCGGCAAGATATAAATCCATTTGGACTCTGTTCTAAAGAAACAGTTACAAAGTTGGAAAAGTCTCTTTGGGCAAGCAGGACATTCAATCAGGCCCTGGGTTTAGGCATTGAAGTGCTGAATGCTACTGAACATGCCACGTTGACAAAGGAATGCAGCAGAGCCCTAGTGAAGATGCAGTACTGCCCACATTGCCAAGGTCTGACTCTGATCAGACCCTGTGAAGGATATTGTCTCAATGTCATGAGGGGCTGTTTTGCCAGCATATCTGAACTGGACTCTCAGTGGAGGGAATATATCTATACCCTGGAGTATCTCACTAACGAAATGGCTGGATCGCATGATCTAGAAGCTGCACTTTTGGGTATCCGGAATTCAATCAATGACGCCATTTTGCATGCCCAGCTGAATGGACCCCACCTGTCTGCAACTGTAAGTATTGTGCTCTGATTTGTCTTCAACTTCCTGCTGCTACTTTTAACCTTTGGCGTGTATGTTGTCTCTAACCATTGTTTACTGCTACTTAGGCAAATACCAGCTGTTGATGGGGCCTTCTTCCTTTTTCCTTTCTCACATGCTTATCAATATTAGGCAATTGGTTGAAAGCTCACATGGAGGAATCTTTTAAAAGGAAATATAATAATTATAATTTTTATTTATAGCCTGTCCATCTGGCTGGGTTAAAAACACGATAAAACATCAAACATTAAAAACCTCCCTAAACAGGGCTACCTTCAGATGTCTTCTAAAAGTCTGATAGTTGTTTATTTCCTTGACATCTGAAGGGAGGGTGTTCCACAGGGCAGGTGCCACTACTGAGAAGGCCTTCTGCCCGTTTCCCTGTAGCCTCACTTCTTGCAGTGAAGAAACAGATCTCAACGATGGGGGTGGTGACACTCCTTCAGGTATACAGGACCGAGGCCGTTTAGGGCTTTAAAGGTCAACACCAACTCTTTGAATTGTGCTTGGAAACATACTGGGAGCCAATGCAGGCCTTTCAAGACTGGTGTTTTGTGGTCTCAGCGGCCACTCCCAGTCACCAGCATTCTGGATTAGCTGCAGTTTCAGGTCACCTTCAAAGGTAGCCCCACATAGAGCGCATTGCAGTAGTCCAAGCGGGAGATAACTAGAGCACGCACCACTCTGGCGAAACAGTCCATGGGCAGATAGGGTCTCAGCGTACCAGATGGAGCTGGTAGACAGCTGCCCTGGACACAGAATTGACCTGCGCCTCCATGGACAGCTGTGAGTCCAATATGACTCCCAGGCTGCACACCTGGTCCTTCAGGGGCACAGCTACCCCATTCAGGACCAGGGAGTCCTCCATACCCACCTGCCTCCTGTCCCCCCAAAACAGTACTTCTCTCTTGTCATCCTCTGTGCCCTTCCCAAATCTGCTCCAGACTGTTTTGGGGAACCCAGAACAGATTTGGGGTGTGTGGAGGGAGGAGAGAGGGGGGGAGTTCCATCGCATAAGCAGAAGCCCTTGCACTAACAGGACAAATGTGTTAGGTTCAACTCTTTACTTCCAGAACTTTCCATTGGCACACTGAGGGACTGTCCATTTAAGACATTTTCACAAAAGTTTTTTTAGTTATAGGTAGGTAGCGGTGTTGGTCTGCCGTAGTCAAAACAAAATAAAAAATAATAAAAAATTCCTTCCAGTAGCACCTTAGAGACCAACTTTGTTATTGGTATGAGCTTTCGTGTGCATGCACACTTCTTCAGATACACTGAATAAGTTTTTTAGGTGAAACACTTTCTTTTAATTTCAGTTATCAAGATTTCAGAAACTCAGTTCTGGAAATGAGAATAGTGCTCAAAATAGAAAATGTACCGTACTTTTGCTTTGTGGAATATTATTACCCAAGGAATAAGACTGTTCCAGTGCAATATTCCTTTTTTTTCCACCATGCTGTTGTTGTTTTTAAAACCACATTGCCAATATATAATACATGAGCCCATAAACTGAAAAGTCCTATATGAAAGATTGAAGTATAGGTCAGAAATTACAGGAATAGGAATAGCTAATGAGGCAGCTGGCTATTCTTCCGTGAAGCGCAGCATGACTGTCAACATAGCAACATGGCAACTGGACTCAAAACAAGGATTAGGCTAATCTGGAAGAATGCAAAGAAAAACAAATCACATGGCTTTAGACAGGGTAATTTCATTGCATAACTTTGGTTATTCTGTTGGTTAGGGGTATGAAAAGACTCGAAGGCATAGAGAAAGAAATTAAGACGGGAACTGCTGTTGGTCTACCTGGATGATATTTTACCATAGACGATATTCTACTATAGACTTGCAGCTGAAATAACAATGATAGAAGTAAGAGAATCATAGAGTTGGAAGGGACCCTGAGTCCAACCCTCTCCAATGCAAGAATCCTGCCCTGGGAGGACTCAAATCACCAACCTTCTGGTTAACAGCCAGACACAGTGACTATTGCACCACCTGACGTGTCAAATGTAACTATTTTCTAGTTCTGAGAGAGATCATATTTATTTCATAATATTTATACACTGCTTCGTTGTTTCTTTTCATGAAAAAACCCTCACTGTAGTTTGCAAAGAGTATACTACAGATACTACCAATATGCGTTTATTTAGTATATTATTACCCTACCTTTCTTCCAAAGAAGTCACGGTAACATACATGGTTCTTCCATATATGGGAGGCAGCCGCAGCTGAATGGTTGAGGCCATGGTCACTCAGTGTTCTTTGTGGCTGAGTGAGGATCTGAAGCTGGGTATCACAAATCTTAGTCTGGCACTCCAGCCACCGCACTATAATAGACTGAGATTTAATCTTATTTTAAAAGCCCGAGCCCCAACTGCAGCTGGCTCAAAGTTGGCCCACAAGGTGGGAACCAAAAAGATTGCCTACCTCTTATCTAATGGGTTGGGGGGGGGGGGGTTGAGCCCCTAACAAATTTTAAATTATCCTAGTTAGCTTCAGTTAACTGTTAATTTTGATTCGTGACACACAAAATGAAGTTCTCTCTCTCTCTCTCTCTCTCTCTCTCTCTCTCTCTCTCTCTCACACACACACACACGGTTAAACTATGGCATTCTCTGCCACCAGATGTGGCAACGATCACCAACACAGATGGGTTTAAAAGGGATTTTAACAAACTCACAGTTGAGAATGCTATCATTGGATATTGATGGCTACATTCTCCAGGGACATCAATTGTTCAGGTGCAACACTGTGCAAGTACTGTTCACCTCACATCCTGCTGTGGCCTTCTGGTTGGCCATTGTAGGAATCTCAGTGCTGGAACAGATAGGTCTTGGGTTTGATCCTGTAGGGCACTTCTTAATATTCATAACTTAGTGCATTATACCCAATGTTTATGTTATCTGTTTGACTCAGGGCTCACCCACTCATGTCCACTGTTGTACAGAAAGATCCAAGGCCAGAATTTGATACTGTCCTCTGAATTAAGATTTTAGAAAACCATTAGCCTGGAATAGCACAGATGATAGAGCATGAGATTCGTAATCTCAGGGTCGTGGGTTCAAGCCCCACGTTCGGCAGAAAATTCTTGCATTGCAGGGTGTTGGACTACATGACTGTCTTGGTCCCTTTCAATTCTACAATTCTATAAATCTGCAATTCATTTCTAACTGAGGCTGCTTTACAGACATGAGTCAAAAGCTAAATTCAGCTCATGATGGAGGCTGCATCTAGCTAGCCAAGAAGCATTCTGAGAGCTCACAGGAGCAAGGAGAGGCAGCCTTTTCCCTATGCCATGGCTTGGAGAGTATGCCTTGAACAGCTCGTCACTGTGACCAAATAATTTTAAAGCTTTTAGCTGGCAGAATCCAAGAGCTAAATTCATAATCTGTTTGGTTTGCTGGGGTTTTGAAAAAACTGGTACTCGCAGAATAGAATAGCTGGTTTAACATTTAAGTTAAATTAAGAAATGAGCAGATCTGTCCATTTAAGCCATTTCCCCATGTCTTTACACATAATCCCACTCTATTCCATTTCAGCACTTTTAAAAATATATATATTTTAAAATATTTATATTTCAGAAGTATTTTAATATATTTCCATTCCTGCTTCAGGAATTGTGTGCCTTTCTTCCATGAAATCCACTTTTGCAACCAACTGTGCACCTGGTATAATTCAACGGGAAATATGGTAGTTATGGAAAACATCTTCAAATAAAGAAAACAACCCCCCCTGGTAGCTTTCATTTACCCTGAGGCAGCTTTCATTAACAGCCGTGCTCACTTTTTAGGAAACGGTTAACATTTTTGAAATAGCTAGGCAAAGGCTATGCATTAACATAAAGAATTCCTTTTTTGCTAATTGAGAACTTGGCAGTGAATAATGGAAAGTTGGCTATTTTTACTTTGTTGGGGAAAAAGGTTAAGTAAAGCATTTACTGTACTTAGCAGAAGTGCTCGCCACACTTGCAAGCAAAGGGGTGGGGGGATGGGAGACGCGCTTTATGTTGAACTGCAGAAATATCTTTCCCATTGAAGTCAAGGGAGATTTTTTAATACCTGCTTGTGGTATGTGTGAAAGGTTGCCATTAAGATATTAAACCACTCTTGGGCTCAGTGCATTTCTCTTTAGTGTGCCGTGCCATTTGTTCAATGACGCTGGCTTCTGCCCAACTACTTCAGCTAATGTAGGTCCTCTACAGTCTGCAGCCTCAGCAATCACAGCCGTTATTTTATGTTTCATCGGCTAGAATCTTCCTACTGGAAGAAATCCCCCATGCTCCGTGGTGCCAGATAGGTTGACTTAGCTTGTTGACCCTTGCCATCACTTTTCGAGACTTTTGCTTCTCTTCCTCTGTGCTATAGAGTTATAGTGTCTCACCTCGTTTTTTATTCTGCGGCAGTACACACCTTAGTCCACTTTTTTCATTTGTTCTGTTCTTTTTCTGTTTTATTATCTTGCCCATTCCCAAAGGCTCAGGAATGGGTGACAATTTTTTTCCACCAAACTAATAAGACCACTTTTGCATTTTAAAGTGCATTTTGAGCCCTTCTCGTGTAAGCTGTGGCATGTGTAAAAATGTTGATAATGTGGGAAATAATGTAGAAAAGAAAAACGAGTTGTGTCTTCTGACCAGTTCACATTATTGACTGATTTAAGCACAAATCAAGGCAATGTCTGAAGAACAAGAATCTATCACTCTCCACCCCCCTCCACCACAAACACCACCCACTATATAAAATATTTCCAGCTGCCTTTTAGTTGAACAGCAAGCTGCACTCCCATAAAGTGTGTGGAACGACCAGCTGTTTGGGGTGGAGGGATCTGAGGACAGACAAACAAAGAGTGAGACGAGGGAATGTAAGAAGCCTCAGTCCCTTTAGACAAGTTGCTACAGTGGAAAGGAGGAGAGAGGTATTCACATTGAAATAGAAAATAGGGAGTCACTGCCCCAGTGGAAAAAGTGTAGCAAATGATCAGGGTCTGGCTTCAGGTAATAGGAGATGTTCTTGAAATGATTCCTTTAAACAGGCAAACAATGATAATCCGAAACAATATTGGAATTCTGCAATGGGCTATGAAGAACAGGCAATGTTTTGGGGGCCATATGGAAGTAGTGGGTGCGGCCAGAGGTAAAATTAGGTGGGGCAACAGAGGAAACTCTTACCTTTCTACATTGCAGCCTCCTAAGAATCAGACATTTCTCCACACACCCCTCTCCATCCAGGCCTGCAAAAGGTTCAAGGACACATTCCAGCCAAGCAAAAGTTCTCAGAGAGGGCATGGAGCAGGAGAGTTGCCACCTGAGGAGACTCTTGAGGGCAAGTAGGGTAGCCTAGAGGGCTTTGTTGCTCTTAAGGATGAAGCCATGGATGAAGCTGCTGCACCTTGGCTTGTACAAAGAAGGATGTACGGGGCTACATTTTGGGAATCCCAACAACTAGCTTTGCCTACAGTGTCTGAAAGTGGTCTGACCTCAAGATTATGAACACCTGAGTAAAGCATGACAGATATGAGTCTAGCAAGAAAGGCAGTCGTTGCCTCTCCTGATTCAGTCATGAGAGAGCAACTGGTTTCTAGGCAGAGGAACAAGGAAAGAAACAGCGAGAGCGTAGTTCATGGGACAGAGTTTGTGTCTGTGGATGGGCTTCATATCCCTGCTCAGCCTCTAATTCACTGGGCCGCCATTGGCAATTCATTGCCTCACTTCAGTCTTTAATAACAATGATTTAGCTCACAGAGTTCGAATGAAGATTGACAGTTATTTTACAGGTTAAAACCACTAGAGATGGGATTAAGAAGGAAAGCAAAGTAGGAGATGAATAGACAGAATGAACGCAGTACAGTACTGGTGGGGCCCATTGTAGGCATTCCAGTGACCCACTTTTTCCAAAAAGCAGAATCTCCCTACATATAGATGCTATGTTATCATTCCTTGGCATTTCTTTTGCTTTGCTTTTCAAGTGGTAAATTTACTACTGTTAACATTTTTGTGTTGACAGACTTGGAGACAAGTTTTCCAGCCTAGCTGATGGTCACGAAACACTGACTCCAAATAACAGCACTGTTTGTTTGCTTCCTTAAATCCTGCATAAGCAAGTTTATATATAGACGGCATTACTTTTGTTTTAATGGAGTCATTAGTTCTTCCACCCATCCAAATTGAATGTTCTCAGAAAGGGTTTCAGACCCATTTCTTTACAGCCGTAATCCCAGAATTCTTTGTGGTTGACATAATTATGTCATCAACCTCAGCAATCTAGCTGCTCTATTCCCAGTGGATGTATAAACATGCTTCAGCATTGGACAGAGTCAGTTGTAAAGCTTTTGAGCTGTGTAGAGCAAAACTAAAAGAAGATGGCCGTGGAGGAGAGCGAGTGGTAGCTCCATTTAAGAGAATTCTGCTCCTGAGTCAAGCTAGCAGGCAGTCCCTCTCAGTGATTTTGCCTTTACACCTTAAATCCATGCTGGTTCACTCCAGGTTCACTTGAGGTCCTGCTTAGCGTCTACATTTACACAGAATAAAAATGAATCAGATTAAAAGAAAGTAAAAAAAAAAATCTCTGACAGCTCATCATGCCTAACTCAAACTCCCCAAAGTTAGCTCAATATCATTCAAAGGTATCATTCAGAGGGTATTCTTGATGATCTCGGCCTTGGATTTTAGGAGATTATGACAGGACACATAGAAGCATTTGATCTCTATTGCGTGTTAATCTTAAAACTTTTGGGGCTTTAAAGTCAAAACTTTCAATTCTTCATGGAAGACAAGGGAGCTTACAGATGCTGGAGCACTGATGTATATTGTCCATCTGGGTTTTTTTTAATTGTTCCCTGTCTAGGAAGGGAGGAAGAGTCCATTTTAAATGGAATTATACATGGAATTTGATAGTTCCAATTGAATTGAGCTTCGCTCGCACTTGGTTTTTTTTTTTAAATTAAGCACTCACTTATGTCTGAGGCAATCATGCATTGTCATCAAAATTATACACATGTAAATTATATGTATAATTGGTGTAAATGAATCAAGACTTGTTCTGTCCTATCTGCATCATAATCTTCTTTCTATGTACATAAAAATGCAAGGCTTTCACCACCCCTGGATTATTTGCAGTGCCACATCACAATCCCGGAATTGCATAAAGTAAGGGTGGGGTAGGGGAGAGAAAAAGGAGACACATTTATGGCATAGGAGTAAGAAGAGAGGAACACTGAGAGGGGGAAAGTAGTGTTTTAAAACAACAGCAGACGTAAAGTAGGGATGGAGGTAACAGAGGAAACCAATTGCAGATCTTTGAGTAAAGTTGTTGTTGTTTAGTTGTTTAGTCATGTACTTCGTGACCCCTTGGACCAGAGCACGCCAGGCACTCCTGTCTTCTACTAGTTTGGTCAAAGTACCTTCATACAATGGGATGTTTTTTTCTCTCACACAAAGCAGATGAATAATGGAATTGCATTTCTTTTATCATGGTATTTCTAAAATGCTGGAATGGTCGTCACTGGACAGAATTAGGGATGTGTATTAGATTGGGTCAGGTGTTCCCTGGGTCAGCTTGCTATGGCTGGGTGGGGCTGTGCCCTAGTCAGAACATCTAAGTCTCAAGAAGAAACTCATGAAGGTCCAATACATTTGCTCCAATTAAAGGTGATGTTTCACTGTCTCTGAACTTGCCAGACCTCAGTGGGGCAAAGCTTTCTAGTCAATCAGATGTCAGGACCTTGGAATCTGGTGAGAAGGAGGTGTGTAGCCTGAAGTCAAACTCTAGAGCAGCAAAAAAGGACCACTGGGGCCAGATAAAGGTGTGTAGTCAAAGTAAGGAAGAAGTCTAGATTCAAGGCAGCAACAAAAGGGTAGGAGATCCAGAAGCAGGTATGTAGACTAAGGTAGCCCAAAGTGAACATCTAAAGCAGTGGTCAAGGAAAAGGACCAGGCTAGAGAAAATCTTCATGTTAGAGCCTCAGGAGGTCAGGTAGACTCGGTTTCAGGGAACACAAAGCCCTTCTGGTTCCAGCCGGGAATAAGTTAATTCATCTACTTGTCTGCACAACATCACCTGACTCCCCACACCTATCAAGATACATTTGGCCCTGTAAAGCCCTTAAGGGAAAGTCAGTTTATTAGTCCAAGCAACTTGTATTGAACATGAGGGCTCTTGCCTCTTTTTCCTAATGGCTGCCTTGGATCATGACCCTACTTGCCTTTGATTTCACTTCTGCTTCTGCCCTCTTCAACCCTCCACTGCTGTCATGTACTTTTCTGCCGGTGTGTGTGTGTGTGTGTGTGTGTGTGTGTGTGTGTGGCCTCTGGCCTTTTGCTTCTTATCTGCCTGACCACCAGTCCATCTCTTGCCTCTGGCCCTATGCTCCTTCTCTTCCATACTTTCCAAAGAGGCATTTGGCTAACTTACAGGCTTCACAAGGGATGGCGGGGAGCCATTCCTAGAGATGGGAAAATACTGGAAAGGGATCCTAAACTGCCTTTGTGCATTTTGTTGAATTGTCTCGGAATAATGAAATTGCATTTTTGAGGCTTGCTTTTAGGTTGTGGCTTCCTAAAACGATGTATTTTAGCTGCAGTAATGTTTGTAACTTGGGTTTTCCTGAACCTTTAAAAGAGCTGATTTGTAAAAACTTTGCATCAGCACTCCCCCCCCCCCCATTTTATGAACTTTTCACTTATCCAGCTAGGGACCAAAATTAGTGATTCAAATGGTCTGCTAAGTTTCATAAGTAGTTGTTCAAGATATGTCAAAATTCGGAACGCTCCAGCATATTAAAGATTCACCAGAATGATTTCCCCACTAATTTAAGACAAAGGGAAACTGACTGGGATTACACTCATTATCTTGGAAAAGAGATTGGCAAATCAGTACTGGTATATTCACGGGGAATGGGGTTATCAATGGCTACCAGCCATGGCGGCTATGCTTTGGCTCCACTGTTGGAGGCTGTAATGTTCCTGAATATCAGCTGCTCAAAGCCACTGGAAGGTAGAGTGCTCTTGTGCTTGCATTTGGCTTCCTGGTTTCCCACAAACATCTGGTTGGCCACTGTGGGAACATGATGCTAAGCTAGATGGACCATTGGCCTGATCCAGCAGTCTCTTTTTAGGTTCTTCTTTCCACTCTATGTCACTTTTGCACATGTTACATGCATTCTGTCCATTCTGCCCCATTTTCACATTCTGTCTCCCAGTTTTTTAAATCCTCACGATTGCAGAAAAGCGCTGTTTAAGTATATATGATTAAAATACTTTTCTGTCAAAATACGCATTTCAAAGTGCCTTTTGATTTATTCATATGTTTGGGGAGATACAATCTGTGCATTAGTCTGGGAAGTAAGGATGACCTCAGTTAGAATTGCAAAGATAAAGTTCTTCAATCATCCCTATCTCTTGCCCAGCTCATAACTTCCATATGTTCTAGAGGTGTGCCGAAATGGCCTATCAAAATCCACCCTATTTGAAAGAATTTGGGGTGCGTGTGACTTTTCATTACATTTCTCCAGGAGGAGTAGAAATTCTCCCAACAGTTTCTCAGGGCTGGGGCTCACTATTAGCAATGGCAGTTGCTCTTTTTTTCTTTCCTAAGCCCCCACCCACTGCTGCTGCAAGTGGCTGAAACTGTGTTGGCGGAATGGCCACAATTTCCCACAATACTCTAGTTGGGAAATGGCAGCTGCTGCCGCTCCCCCAAAAGTTGGACAATATTTGGAGAAGAATTAGCAAAGTAGCATTTTCTATGGTGAGGTGAGAAAAATCTAAGTAATATTCTCAGAAAATTGTCTTCTGGGTAATTTTAAGCTCAGCTCTAATTAGTTCACCCAAAGATCTGAAAAGAGCCTATACTCATACAAATTGTATGGTGTTTATGTAGAGGTTATAGCCGTATACTGTATAGGAGACCTTGCAAAAAGCAGAGTCTTCAGTGATCCTTACAGGCTCCACACGTTATCCTTATATAGTTGAACGCATCTCTGCCCTGACTCTGCCTTCAGTCAAATGCATGAAGTCTGAGAGCAGGGCATTCCAGTTCCCTCCCTCCATGGATTCACTGAAGGACTAGCCTCCAAGAAATTCCCATTATCCCTTCAAGATTTCCATGTTCATTTGTTCAGAGGCTTCATTATAGCTTGGCTCTGCCGATCAGCTCTGGACAGAAAGTAAATTACACCCTTGCAGAGTGGGATTAAGATGACTTTGTGAGAATGAAAGCCAAGCCATAAGTATTGATCTTGACAAATACACAAAATAAAAATTAATTGCACAGGAGATGTCTGCTATACTTTGGCATCTGACGGGCTAGCAATTCAAAATTATCAATAATATATTGCATCCAATTACAGCAGGGAGAAATAATATAGTAGATGGACTTTTCAGTCATTTTATTAAAATATGCTAATTTTAAGAAGTGGTATGAATAATAATTCTTTGCTTGGATTTCTTGAAGCTTAAGGAGATACAGTACTCCAAATTAAGTAAGATATTAAGTAAGATAGATGATATTTATTATGGCAATGCAGAGTATCTATTTTATGAAATATTATACTATTATAAATCGGTGCATTTTTTTTATAAAAACTCAGCTGCTGGTATTCATATCTTGATAAAAGTGTCATGGGTGCCAGCACAAAATGGCTACCATGGAAAGAAAAGAAAGACTACCATCACAAAAAAGCACATATGGTAATATTTCTTCCTATCTTTATCCTCTAATATTCTTCATACCTGACAGTAGCATTAGCAGACAGCAGAAGAGGACTGCGGGAATTGAGTCAAGACCATAACAAGACTTTCTCCCAAGTCCTAGCATTGCCACCAATGAAGATAACTGGATGAGAGAACAAAATGCTTGCATAACCAAATGATTGTAGGTATGGTCAGCATTAGGAGGCCTGGTGCAGCTTTGTGAGTCAGCAGGAGCAATCTCACCCCTGCCATGATTATGAACTCCTTATGTCAGGGATGCAGACTTTTTGTTCTTCCAGGTGGCGTAGGGTCATTACTATCAGTCCTGATCAGCAACATCTGGAGAAAAAGAGGTCCCACCCCTCTTCTAGGTTCTTCATTGCTTTTCCTTTCAAAGGAGCTGCTTCAGAAGGTTGCCTTCTTTTGAGGTGTGCCAAAAAATGTTGGTCAGGCATCTATCAGAAAAAAAGTATACGTGAACAATCGTAAATAGGGTAAACCTGCATAAATTATTCCAGTTTAAGTTAAAATACCGTAAATTACTCCAGATCCAAACTCCATTCAGGAGGAGGGTCTGAACCAGCCTAAGCCTGGCTGAAGGAAAACAAGCCTTTAAAATAAATGTTTCACCACCCTTTTTGCCGCCTTAACTTACAATGGGTTGCTGGGGCACGTGACTGAGCTGAATGGGCTTGAGACCCAGCCTAAGTCCTAAGCTTGAGCTTGACAAATGTAGATATCCACCAAACCTGTTTGAGGTTGATCAGTAGTTCAGCTTTATTTATTCAGCACAGAGGTAGGTAACCTGTGGCATTCCAGGTGTTGTTCAGCTCCATCTCCCATCAGCCCCAGCCAGCATGGCCATTATGACAATTAATTATGATAATAAGAGTTGTGGTCCAGCAATGTCTGAAGAGCTACAGGTTGGTCACCCCCCTTTTTAGCACATAAAGATGGCATCTTTTTAGCACATAAAGGTGACATCTACACAGCAACCCTATGATATAGATTTGGTTAACATTTATTTGCCCAAGACCACCAAAAAATGGTTTATGCCAGTGGTGTCTAAACTTTTTTCAAAGAGGGACAGATTTGATGAAGTGAAGGGTCATGAGGGCAGACCAAAGGATTGAAGTTGTTGAGGTTTTTTTAGGATTTTACCCCAGGAAATAAACTGCCACAGGGTCCAGATTAAACTGACTGGTGGGCCACATTAGGCCCCCAAAACGGACTTTGGACATGCCTGCTTTATGGCTGAGCAAGGATTTAAGCAGGCTTTCCTCCATGTGAATTAAGGACCCTGTCCGCTGCCCTGCACATCTTTCCCAGAAACAAGATAATCTGAGTTTTTCAGAGTCTCAGTTCTGACTAGGATGGTAATTCAGGTGGTTTCTTGAGAGCACATAGAATCGAAGATGCAATTCCAAGAGCAAAATTGCATTGTCAGTTGCTACATCCCGAGGTGAATAGCTCAAGAACTTGGAAATTTCAGACAGGTCATACAACCTTAGACTAATGTGCAGCAAATCTTCCAAATCTGAAACGGAAATAGCCACCCTGTGAAGAACGTAACTTTGTTTAAGAGCGAATTCGCAGTACTTGCCAGCTGGTAATGAACAGCTTTATTAAGTGGGCCGAACAGCGTTTGTAAAGTACTCCTGGACACTTTGGGAGAATGCTGAGAACAAAGCTTAGTCGCTTCTTTCCCGAAGCTCACACAGTTCAGATAATCACCATGTGCTGCCAGCAAGTAGTGTAGCAGCCAATCACTCTTGAGGTGCTACAAATAAAATAGCGCAATCCATCATGAATTTGCAGCTAGAGAAAATAATAGTTTTAATGAATTATATGCTAGCAATGGAACTCCAGCATGCATTCTCCTTGGAGTGTTTCAGTTGCATTCTTTGGCCATGTGCCATTTTTTCCCTTGGCTAGCCCTGCGCTGAGAAAATCCAGGGATGTTGGTCGAAGGCTTGCTGCAGGGCAGTGGACAGATACTTTTCCTCCTGCTGGTGGGGATTCCCAGCATGCACTGGAAATCATCTTGGCTGGTTAAACTGTTACCTTCCGGCTCCATTCAGGACACAGGAAGCAGTGTTGCCCTTGAACCTTAAGTCACTTGATTGTCAAAATAAATATTCGCCAAAACAAAAAGGCCTATATCACATGGGTGGCTGAGTGCTTCCTCCTGGTGCTCTAACCTGATGATTTAGCACCAGGTTTCCCAGGAACATGTAGTGCACTGTTTGTGAGATGTCCCCCCCCCCCGCCACCCTATCCCTTTCCAGCCTGCCAAGTGGCAAACGAAATGCAAACAGAAAGTTTAGAGTATCTAATGGATTCTGCGTTTGGGATTTTTGCTGTGGCTTACTATAGCGTCTCCCAGCTGCTGCATAATTATGTCTGAGTAAATTTTTATCAGATGTTTAAAAGTGTTTTGATTCTATTGAGAGAATGTATTTTGTGTCGTTAATTTGTTTTCTGTTGATTTTACATTATAACCAATGCTGGGCTTGTTTACAATGAATGGTGGGCTCAAAAATAGAATGAAATAATATAAATAACACACACCAGTGTTTGTTCTACTTGGAGTAGACCCATTGAAGTCAACGGACCATTGTTTTCAGTAGGTCTACTCTGAGTATGGCCTAGTTGGCTATAAGCCAGTAAATTTCAGTTGGCACTTCTGTCTGTTGCAGCAAATTGTTGGTCTCATAAATTAACAAGGCATCAAACAATGAATTTAGAGTGTTGCTGGGTTAGGGTCCAGTCCCTGATGAAAAATGCAGCCCTAGCATATTGGCAGCTAGACTGCTTGTTATTCATTGTAAGGCGCCTAGCTATGGGAGTGTTAGATGTTTGACAGCATTGAATAGATTCCAGTCAGCCATACAAACTACCTCCAGTCAAGTGGAAAAGACCATAAAATTGTTTTAGCAACAGCTAATTCTCTTGCTGCTTTTGGACCTTATTAACTCTTTGGTTGCCAATGTTTATATTTGCTGCTTAATATACCAAATATGTTGTTGCTTATATTGTGGAGCACACTTAAATGAACTTGTCAAATGAAGTAAAACTGGTTTTAAAGCTGACCTCCCTGAACAATATTTCTGTTGGTGCAGTCTCCCTTATTCTGTGCTTCTAGCACGGTGGTACCCAACATGGATTCCTCCACATGTTTTGGACTACAACTCCCATCATCCTCAGTCAATGTATTGAGGATGGGGCTGAAAGGAGTTATGGTCCAAAACATCTGGAAGGCAAAATGTTCACCTCCCCCATTCTAGCACAAATGTAACATGGAGTTATTTTTGTGTGTATGAGGAGCGTGTGTTCGTTTTAGAACTAAATTGGAAACTAAACGAATGAGCCCAATTCATTTCAGTTGCCTGATGCAAAGCTAGCAGGTTTGCTACATGCCGTGGGAATGTCAAATAGTTTCCAATGTGGCAAATTGTTACAATCAAGCTCCCATGTTCTCTCATCCAAAGGAAACAACTTCGTAGTGCTGCTGCTGGAACCTCTCACCACTTGGGAAGCGAGAAACGTGTAACACTGTGTTATTCTGGATATCGTAGGCAGATAATAGAAGTGGAGATAATTGAAGAAAGCTATTTGTCTCCTTCATTATGCAGATACCGTCTTGTCATTTAAAAACCATTCATAGGTTTCTAAAGCGAGTCCTTTCTGTTTCTGCTGCGTCCTGTGTAGCTTTAAACATTTCGAGAAGTGGTCTCCTGGCACTTCCCTGGAGAAGCTATTATGCAAGGTAATAGAGTTCTCTGTCACTCTTGATAAAGGTTTCTGTACATGAACCATATTCTACACCCTGCATTTGTTTTCTTATTATCTCTGCTTATCTTTTCGCATCTGACCTCTTTCACCTGCCTCTTCAACTTTTCACCATAGCTGCTGACAATTCCCATCACCTCATCACCTCCTCTCTGTCACCTCCTTGTTTTCTGATTACATCCAGAGTGTGTGACAAACCCTGTATAGCATCCCTATGACACCCATATTTTATTGCCACTGCTGTTTAAGGATATCTTTGGCCTGGAATTGCTCAGCTCCTGGTCCTGTCCTAGGGGTGGGGGAAATTAGGTTTGGTTCATGCTCCTGCTTCTCCTCCTGCTTGTACTAATTTATTACGTGGGGCAATTAACACACAGCGTTAAAAATAGTGTGAAACAACTTACAATCACAAAAATAGTGTGGGTCCTAAAAATATACATCTCAGGTTTCAAAAGCCAGGGCTAAAAGGTGCGTCTTGAGCATTCATTAAAAACTGCATAACGAAGTTGCCAGATGCTTCTCTGTGAGGAGGAAATTTACAGTGCCTGCTTTTAATTTAAGGGACAGAGCTGCTTTTAATTTAAGGGACAAAAGAAGGTAGAACACTGGAGATTGGGCTTCCTTTGGTTGACAGTGCAGAGTTAATTCACTTCACCGGAATACAGCCCACTTCTAAAACCTGTGTTGTCTATAGACTCAAGGTGTTGGAAGCACAAATGGACCCATACCATTGCCAATTTTCATTATGTATGTGTGTATTTTTCCTACCTTGTTGTGGCGCCATTTGCAATCACACAGGAAGTATGACTATTGGAATTGTGAGCCACTCACTGTTTCTCGATGTTGTGTAATGTATGAAGCCTCTTAAATGGCAGAGGTCCATTTAAATCCCTTATCAGCCACCACTATATATAGGGAGAAAGTGCAGTAAATCCGTCCTCAAGTTGCTTGGATAATGTCAGCTCAAGGTTTAGCTTTCATCTTGTTTCAGATCTTAAGAGCAGGGAGCTATGATTGGGAATCTCAATCGAAACAGTCTATGAATAGACAACAAGATGCATTTGTTCACACAAAGAATTTCAAACATGCTTCATGGTCTATCAGGAAGCTTTAGAAAGATACAGATCAATAATGAAACTACTCCAAACCCTTAGACAATTTTGAAATACATTTCTATATATTTTTTTTAATTCATTTGAGTTTCAATCTACTATCTGCAATGTTCTCCATGAAAATCATTTTTTTGTAACTTATGTACATTTCAAGCTGTGACTATCCAATTTCTGAGTCAGAAATTCTCCCTATTCTCTTCAGTATTTGTATAGAGTTCAAACAAAACTGTATAATGGTTTCTGACTTGTTCCATGTGCACAAAAAAGAGCAAGGGATATATGAAAAATATCACTAGAGGTGCCAGTTATTTCTGTTCCTCTGCCACAGTGAGCTTTTTTTTAATGTGCTGTCTTCCTCTTCCTGATTTGAATTCTGCTGTTCTATATTTGTACAGCCTTTTAAAGGTCTACCTAGAAAAACTCAAGATTTTAACACATTTGTGGTGCAGCAATTAGTTTTAAATCATGACTTTGTTGTTGTTTAGTCATTTAGTCGTGTCCGATTCTTCATGACCCCATGGACCAGAGCACGCCACTACCTCCTGCAGTTTGGTCAGACTCACGTTGGTAACTTCAAGAACACTGTCCAACCATCTTGTCCTCTGTCATCCCCTTCTCCTTGTGCCCTCAATCTTTCCCAACATCAGGATCTTTTCCAGGGAGTTTTCTCTTCTCATGAGGTGGCCAAAGTATTGGAGCCTCAGCTTCAGGATCTGAGCGGGAGTTTCCTATGACTGTGTACCTATCATACATTGAAAACACATGCAAAGCACATCCCTTCCCAGCAAGAATCCTGAGAATTGTAGTCTGTTAAGGGTGCTGGGAACTTGATCTCTGCAAGTGGGAAACTACTGGTAGTTTCCAGGATTCGGGGGGGGGGGGCTTTACATGTATGTTGTATACACAGCCCATCTTTACTTTTGTGACTGTGCCAGTCAGGTGCTATAAACAAAGTGCAAACAAGGAGGGCCAGTGTAATGTTTCTGGGTCCAAAAATAGGTACCAAGAATGAGGAATTGTTTTATAGAAAGAGCTTTGTTCAGAGGAGCATCCAAGACCCTCCACTAAAACTTAAATTAAAGGTCTAAGGTGCTGCCCAGGGCAAATCCTCAAATTGCCAAGTCCTTGATACTAAGGGAGTGTCAACAAGTTACAAGCTCCACCATTACAGCCAGCACCAAGGGGCAGCATGGTCAGGCATCCACCAAGGACCCCATGTCAGAAGTGGGCCCACCAACAAGAGCCCCCTAGACTTGCTGTTGCTCTGTCTCTCAGCCGCAGACCTTCCCCATGGCAGCAGAGGTGTCCCGTGCAAGGCTAATGCCCCTGGCAAATGTCTTGTTCCTCTTGGAGGAGTGTGCAACTCCCATCATCCCTGACCATTGGCCATCTAGGTTGGGGCTGCTGGGAATTGTATTCCAGCTTCATCTAGAGAACATCACGTTGGCTAACCCTGCCCCATTTGTGCAATAGGAAGGCAAGACTTCCATATGAAGCTAATGCTCATCCTCAGTGCAAATTGTAAACAAACAAACAAACAAAAATCCATCGTGTACAGATTGGTACTTGTAAACATCTACAGGCGGATCATGATGACCTGCTATGGCAGCAGTGGAAATGGAGTATTTTTGAAGAGATTCTTATGACAAATATCTTTTCCAGATTTGACAAAGTATAGATATTCATTCTCCCTAGAGCTTTTTTTATTTTTAGTCATTCTTTTCTGTTGGCCTTGCAGTATCCATTTCTGATGAATGCCTGTATCCATCAGGTCTTGCTTTCTTTTGTCACATTTTCTTCTTCCTTGGGGCTTGAATATTATGTTACTAATGGGATAACTTGGGAACTTCAAAATCCAGCATACCAGTTCATCCTGAAAAAGAACAGGAGACAGCTAGCACAGTTTTAATAAAGTTTTAATAAAGTGGTCCTATTCATATTGTGCATTTAAATCACTCTCATACCACTTTAGGTGTCATGGCTTCTTTCAAGATATCCTGGAAATTATAGTTTGTTAAGGGTTTGGGAAATGTAGCTCTGTGACAGGTCTCCTAACAGCTCTGAGTTTATTAGCTCTCATCCAGCCCTCCACTGCATTTCCCGCCTTTTCACCTTTTTAGAATAACATTTTGAATGTTGGATTAAGGATGAAACTAGACAGTATATGGGAGATAGGTGAATTGTTCCTCAGGTTTGTTTGTTTTCTAATGAAAAAGCAGATTCTGAGGCAGCAGTCAGAAGTGGAGGAAAGGCAGGTGGGCAGGTTGCTCAATCATCAATACACTCAGAATTGCCTCCCCTGAACTGCTTCCCCAGCTGCATGGGAAAAGTTATAGGGGTCTCGCCATTTTCACCACCAAGTAGCTTGAGCATGTGGAGGGGGGGGGATTTGGGGCAGGCAAATGGCAGAGAGGGTGAAGTATCCTGCCTCCTAATCTTTCTTTGTTTCTGACTGCAACCTCCACAGCTGCTTTTTATTTTAAACACACACACACACACCCACACACCTGGAGACTGATTCATGCATCTCCCACGTACCCTCTAGTTTGGCCCTAAAGTGTAATTCTCTTTTTTAAGAAAAACAATTCTATGAATACTTCATTCAGGCAGTAGGATATTTCACATACTAGACTACCTGAAACACTCCTGCCTTCATACGATAAGGGTCTTTAGTAGAATAGAGGCCCCCAAAGACCTGAAGATATACGATCTATATAGAAATACTGTTGCGTATGTCCCTTGCTGCTTCTAAAATTTGAACAGTCTGCTTACTCATTTGGACGTGAGAAATTCATTGTTTCTTAGGGTTATATCTTCTGGGACCTTGGATTCATTTACGACATTGGGGAATTTATTGCCCATGCAGGATTTCCAAAGCTGCCTTTATTCTCTTTAGCTTCTTTTAAAACTCAGTTTCGGGATTTATTTATAAACCTCCGTACCTGTTATTTTGAAAGTGTGAGGAACTCCCTACTGTTGAGGGAGGGAAAAGATGGCACAAACAGCTAACAAGGGATGCATGAAAGCTGTCAAATATCATATGTCATATCAAATATCATATATCATATGGAAGATGAAGCAAGCTTGTTTTATCCTGCTCCGAAGGGTAGGACCCAAACCAATGACTTCAAGTTAAAAGAAAGGAGATTCCCATTAAACACTAGGAAAAACTTTCTTATAGTAGGAGCTGTTCGACAGAGGAATGGACTCCCTTGGGGGGTAGTGGGCTCTACTTCCTTGCAAGCTTTTAAGCAGAGGTTGGATGGTTATCTGTCATGGGTGGTTTACTTGAGATTCTGGCATTGCAGGGGGTTGGACTAGATGACACTTGGGGTTCCTTCCAACTCTACAATTCTATGATTCTAAGTCCTAGCACTCTTTTTTTCACTCCAGAGCTATACCTGCAGAAACCCACTCTTTAAAGCTGAAGCACAACAAATGGCAATTCAGGTTTTCCATGGACTACTGTTTGCTCTGATTTGGCAGTAAAGAGCGGGTTTTCATGGGGAAAGCTCGAGAGAGAGAAAATAGATCACTCAGACACAGAATTTTAAAGTGTAGGCTGCTTCAAAAGCGGGGAGGAAAGTTAAGAGTGGATAAGACCTTATTGACATGGGAATCATCATCATCATCATCATCATCATCATTTATTATTTATACCCCACCCATCTGGCTAGGTTTCCTCAGCCACTCTCGGCCGCTCACAACAGAATATTAAAAACACGAGAAATCATCAAACATTAAAAACTTCGCTAAACAGGGCTGCCTTCAGATGTCTCCTAAAAGTCAGATAGTTGTTTATTTCCTTCACATGTGATGGGAGGGCATTCCACAGGGCGGGTGCGACTACTGAGAAGGCCCTCTGCTTGGGTAGAGTTCCGCACAAACTCAACTGTGTCTTCCCACAACTCCCACTCATTCTGATGGGGCTTGCAGAGAAAAATTTGCTACTGCTAGTTTTTCAGCCGTGCTCTGCATTCCTTCCCATGTCCTGCTGTTATTAATTACTGACATTTCATATGCTCGTTTTCTTGGTATTGCCTTTGGCTGTGTTCCTGCTCATGAGCACTGGGGATCTGTCAGATAGCTTGCAATATTCATGCTTTGTTTTCACTTGCTTGGGACTTTTTATACATGTAGCTCTGATAAACGTAAGACTACTGTTGCTGTTGCTGCTGTTGAATATATATATATATATATATATATATATATATATATATATATATATATAGGGCCATTTAACACAGCAGTCTTCTCTCCCCTTCTACCCCAGTGCTTTCGATGAGCCAATCCAGTATGTCACCATGAGTAGTGGTGTGACTGATTATTTCACAATGGATATCATTAATTGTGCCCCCCCCCAAAAAAAAAAGTAATGTGAGAAGCTAGGCTGCCCTGAGTGACCTTCTATAAAATGATGGATCATCCACTCCCACTGTAACAACTGAGGTGAATTACCTAAATGGAACTAAGAAAAAGGCTCAGTGACCAATTACAGTGATGTAGCTTTATTGACTTCATTGACTGTGCTGTTGTAATCCCATTGACTCTTACACTAGTATTTGTGTTCTTTGATTTGCACATTAGGCTCCAGATGTACAGAAGCATATTGTTTTGGAAATGTTTTAAGATGACAAAAGCTTGCAAAATATCTGAAAGGAAGCCTACCACCCACACAACATACCCAAGTCAAGGTGCTTTTTGAAGAAGTTCAAACTAAATGCTTGGAAAATGAGTTCCTTGAATACGCCGTGCCTCTGAGGAGATATGAGCTTGTTTATTTCACACTTAAGACACTTTTGCTATTTTTTTTCTAAAACAGACCTTGTTTTCTTTCTGTTTGCACTTTCAAGTTTGCTACGTCTATTCATGTTAGAGTGGTGCACAAATTGCCCCTCAAGGTCCTTCACACTTCTATGAGGGCACCAGATTTCTCCATGGGAAGGAAAACTTCTCCAGCAGTTTATCAGGGATGAGACTCACCAGCAGCAATGGTAGTAGACAGCTTCTTTCTTCCCCTCCCCCACCCAAGGTGGTGTTTTGTTTGAGGGCTTTTGGTGGTGCGCTGATGCCTGCACCCTAACCATAATTTTGCATCCTCCAGTGCCCCAGACCTAGTGTCCTTCCAGGGTACTCTCTCTCTCTCTCTCTCTCTCTCTGTGTGTGTGTGTGTATGTGTGTGTATAGAGGAAGAAATGGTAGCTGCTGCAAAAAAATGATAGAGAATATTAGAAATAAATTAGGCAAAATGACCTTCCTTTGGGGAGGTGAGAAAAAAGAAAAACCTCAGAATTTTTTTCAGGAAAAAAAAACCTGAGAAATTTTGACTCATCTCTGATTTATATAAACATTATCTAGGATAGTTGTGTAATGTAGCAAAGAAAGGTGGAAAGTCACATAACCAGCATTCAAAATGTTTTTATTCCTATGGCTTTACCCATCTCAGCATTTTTTCTAAGCTATAGAAAATGATACTGTTATTTCTCAGTGCAATATTAGGTTTTGTTTAGCAACAATGGTGAAATGTTTACTTTGGGTTTCAGCATTCCACTGAACATTTCATTATGTATTGATATGCCCTGTCTCATGTGCTCAGGGCAGATAGCAACAATCTTGTCAGCTTTATCACCCAAAGGGCTTCACAATCTAAAAGCACAGTTATTCCAAGATTTAAAAAGCTATAATAATCCTTCATGCTCATCAGGTGACGCTAAGAAGCCTGGACATCTCTAACACATTTCTTGTTCTCTTGGTGTAATGGTTTTCAGGATTCTTTAGGGGAAGATATGTAGTATTTTCCTATATTTTTTATATTACTCTTCTACATCCATTCCCCACCCCCTGAGAATGCAAGTTGTCATCACACCATTCCATTTTAACACAATGTTCTTCATAAAGCTTTATGGTTGGATCAGAACAAGGCGCCGAGGTCTGCCAAGAGAATACTTTTGCCAGCATCAAGTTTATAGAAGCGTGATGCCCATCTGTAATCAGGATTACACTCCTGGACAGAAATTGCAATGGGACCTAAGGGAGAAACTGAAGCTTGTAAATCCAAAAACATAGCTCACTAAAGGGTACCATTACTTTATTTATAAACATGCGGGATTTATGACCTCACTTGATCTACAATTGGGAGCTCATAAATCCAAGATGCGTAATAGCAAAGATTTTCTTGAGATGGTTTTTGCATATTTGCCACCATCATGTGCCATTTGGATCTGATAAGCCTGCGAAGGCAAAACAGTGCACAGTGTAGTCAGAAATGGGCAGTGTTTAGACTGTAGCAAGAGGAAGACTCTTCTTGGTTGTTGTTTTGCTTTCCACACTAGAGAGCAGATTCAAACATTTGTAACTGCTTTAGCATTTTGTTTTGGGGCCAAGGTGGATGGAAGTGAGTGGCCATATTTTGCAAGTATGCCTCCCGCTGTTGTTGTGTTAATGACAAGTCTTTGTCTTGCTCTCCGCTGGGCTGTGGTTAGGTTCACAGATATTCAGATGCTCGACTTAACTGAAAAGCAGAAAATGAGGAACATCCCATGTTAACTTCTTGGAAAGATGCTTTCCAACACTGAGTGGAACAAATAGGAAAACATGGCCCAGTGAATTTGATAATAAAATGCTACAACCTCTTTGTTTGCTCTAGAAATTTCTGCATTCAAAAACATTCCTGTTCCAGTTACAGTGTATGTGTCAGGCAAGGGCCGCTGTGACTGTTATGAAGGAGGAAATGTGAGCCCATATCTGAGGGATCAGAAGATACTGTACTTTTCTGTGTCCCCCCCCAAAAAAAAGAATGTTAAAAAATGGTCAGTGCATATTGGTGACGTGTGATTGGTTGGTTCCACTAGCCGGAGATTGTCAGTGGTGTTATTGGTGGCTGAGACAAGGGCTGGTGTCTATTTGCTGTTGCTGCACCAATAAGGTGGGCGATTAGTGGCTTATGGTGGTGAGGGAACAGCTGATAGGCGGCTCTTTTGGTGCATGCGTGGTAGCACAGGTCAGAAGCTCAACAACTCTGGGCAATCTCCCCCCATTTTCTTAAGTTTGAGTTCCCAAAAATAGGAAGCGTCTTATACATGGGGGCATGTTATACACAGAAAATATGGTAGATTTGAAGAAAGTTCATGCCTAGATTCCAACAATTGCACAGCTAGAAAAAAAGAAGTCCAAAATCCCACTGGAGAAGCCCAATCTCTTAGAAATACCTTCAGGAGACCTGCTTTGGGCAGTCATGTCCTGATACTTGAAAGAGCCAGCTTGTCAATCCTAGTGAAATAGGCACAATCCCATTGGCCTGGGGCTCATCCACATTTCGCTTGTCTAGAAAGCACGGGTCCAAGAGTTTTCCGCTTGTCCCATGCTTTCTCGGCACTTGCCCGAGATGTTTTCCACTTGCCTTGCCACTTTCCCTGGGAAAACCTGCTCTTTACCGCTGAATCACAGCAAATGTAAATGTGTGGAAAGCCCAATTGACATTTGGTTTGATTCAGTGGTAAAGAGCAGGTTTTCCTGGGGGAAGCAGAGAGACAAATGCAAGTGTGAATGAGCCTTCAGTGTCAAACACATTCAGTTTAATTCATAGCCTGTAGCTATATACCATATATACTTGAGTATAAGCCTAGTTTTTCAGCACATTTTTTGTGCTGAAAAAGCTGCCCTCAGCTTATTCTCGAGCGAGGCGGGCGGTGGGGGCGGAGAGAAAGAAGCCCTTTCTCTCCGCTTGTGCTGCCACCCGCTCTCCCCAGTCAACCATTCCTTAAGAAGCATACAAGAACAGCGGTTCTTTACTCTCCCCAGGCAGCTTGTTCCATTCCTGAACTGCTCGCATAAATGCAAACTTGCCAAAGGAGGAAGAGGAAGGAGCAGCCCAAAGGGCTGCTTTTGGGCTGCTTGTTCCTCCTCCTCCTCCACAACGGCAAAGGTGAACCGGCTTATACTCGAGTCAATAAGCTTTCCCAGGTTTTTGTGGGAAAATTAGGTGCCTCGGTTTATATTCGGGTCGGCTTATATTCGGGTATATACGGTATGTGCTTTTTCATACTCAAAAGGAAGCATCCTGGCATGATCTGGATTGGGACTACAGCGTGTGTGGAGAGTAGAATTTTACTCCATCTTTAAACCTAGCCAACCCTCCACTTATAGCAATTGCAGGCACCAGGGGAAGCTTTTATTTTTACTATCAGTAACTGTGGAGGGAGATTTCCAGGGGTTCTCGACTATAGGCCAACTGTGGGGTCAGGAATTTGAGTCAGCTATTGAGCAATGCAGAAATGTTCATTTCAGGGCAAATATTGAATAAAAAAGTGTAACTGCTGTTGTTAAAACTGGCACAATTATTCAGCTGCTGTGTTGTGCCTGCTTTAAGATTTGGCCTTATAGCAGTTTTCTTTCATTGTTCTCATAAGGAATCATTTCAGGTAATTTGTGCAATCCCTACAGTCTATCTTCATGTGCCATAAATTCCTGAAATGGGGTAGTGATATATGGGCTGAAGGAAGATTCTGTACAGGCACTGAACAAAGGAATGTTTAAATTTGGAGCTGTCATCCAAGAAACTACAAAGGTACCACTCAGATGTTTCAGATTTTTGTTAAAAACGAAAAGGTTGCA
This sequence comes from Lacerta agilis, assembly GCF_009819535.1. Lineage (NCBI taxonomy): Eukaryota > Metazoa > Chordata > Lepidosauria > Squamata > Lacertidae > Lacerta > Lacerta agilis. Next base: position 62,482,742 of record NC_046316.1, on the reverse strand, counting down.
GAAAAGAAACTTCTTTTGTTTTCAAAAGGACACATTATGCTGCTGATCTCTCCCCACCCCCCACCCCCATTAAAATATTGACCTGGGGATATAAGAAGGCAGCAATTTCTATTCTGATCTGTGTTCTTTCCAATCAGCGCTGCTTCTGCTCTGCTGCAGTTTGGTTTCTGCCAAATACCATGACATTTGGCTTGCTGTCCACTATTTAACATAAGTTACGTCTTGTGTGCCACCATTTACATAACTTACGTATTTTACATTCATTTCGGTGTAAAAGAAATGTCAGGATAATGTGGAAAAAAATTCAGTAGGTATCAATTGTTGACTGAAAAGGCAGTGATATGAATGAAGACCAGTCATATTCATTTGACTGATTTCTGTTCCAGACCACAGCAATTTCTGCTTCCTTTTCCATTCTTGTTGGGATTCTCTGATCGCCACCACCCCACCCCACCCATTATAGCAGATCAGAGCACATTCCAGTCAGTCATGTTATTTAGATATTCCCAGCATTGGAAATCAATTGTAAGCATCTTCCTCATCTCTCAGACCTTCTGCTCAATGTGTGAAGGTCTGGAGGTGGAGCCAGAAGACCGAGGGGGGCAGGGCCAACTTGCACAGCCCTGCTTTCCCTCTGTGCATTCTTTGAACTAATTTCCAAAGAGACCTTTAGTGGCTCAGAGTTGTCTCTGCTCTTTGAATAGCAAGGATTGCTATTGGTGAAAACACTGTCTGTCTATAACCACTGCATAACTCCTAGGCTCCATTTTAGGGAGCCAACACAGCTAAATGGCATTTTAAAAAATGTACTCCAAAACTTATTGGGCAATATAAGTCTTGCTTGGGTGGAATTGGCTCTGACAATGTCATTTTGAGATGTTTGACAATCCAGTTGGCTTTACTGGATGCCACTAACAGCTACTGTAAATGGTCTGGTATTGAATCAAATTCACTGAATGCCAGTCTAGTTAGAAGAAGCCAAAACAAAATAGCTCCAAAGCAGCATTTTCCCCCCAATGAAAAAGGTTTGTCATGCATGTTCTTCCAACAGCTGTTTTTATTTTAGGTTTCATTTCAAATACATTCAACTAAATGCAACGCTCAAATTCATCATCAAAGGTCACCAGAAATCCACAGATTCCCCCCCCAAAAGATCATTATCAAGTTCTGAGCAATTGTGTGTTTTATTACTTTCATATTTTACATTTCTGAGTTTTCATTTACTACCCCAAAGGCAATTCAGACTTATAAAATAACAAGGCTTGGCATGTTTTACATTTACTCTTCTTTTCAATCATTACAAGGATTCTATATTAAAATATTTCTTAGGGTTTTAAAAAAATATTGCTACCATTGCTGAGGAAAAATATACTTTGCCTACCCAAGAGCCCTTACATTTTGGCCTTAGGCACCCATGACTGCAACCCAAGCATACTTACATGGGCTGGGAGTAAGTTCATGGAAACTCATCAAAACTTATTTTGAGTAAATATGGCCAAGATCAGGGTGTATGGCTGCCATTTACCAGTGCCATTGGACATTGTGCTCCTTTTAAACCTGGTCTGAAATAATTTGTGGCTTTTCAGATGTTTTCAGCTTCCATCAGGCCCAGCCAGCATGACCAATGGTAATGGATAATGGGAGTTGTAGTCCAACCACATTTGAAGGTATTTTCACCTGTGTTTAAAACTTTCAGTGATTCTTTTTAAAGGGACTATAATACCTCAAGGACCAGCTCTCCCTATGTAAACCAACTTGGACACTGCAATCATCTTCTGAGGCCCCCCTTCGTGTGCCTCCTCCTCAAGAGTTCCAGAGGGTGGCAACACAAGAATGGGCCTTCTCTGCAGTGGCTCCCCGTCTGTGGAATGCTCTCCCCAGGGAAGTTTGCCTAGCGCCTTCATTATACACCTTTAGGTGCCAGGCAAAAACGTTCCTTTTTAACCAAGCCTTTGGTTGATTTGATTGACATCTTATGCCCTTTTAAAATGTGGGGTTTTTTGGGGGGGGGTTATTGGGTTGTTGTTTTTATTTTGATTATATAGTTTGTGGTTTTATATTCTGATTTTGTTCTGTGAACTGCCTTGAGACCTTTGGGTATAGGCCAGTATATAAATTCAATGAATGAATGAATGAATGAATAAAATTTATGAATAAAAAAAATGATACAGCTGCCATCAAGAAATATTCCCTGGGTGACCTGAAAATGAAACAGTGTTAAAATATACAATATATAATAATTAAAACAAACAATTAAAATAAACAATAAAAGACAGAATTTTCTTATAACAGAGAAAGCATTAAAAAAAACCAGATTTGAAAAATCAGGGTGAATAAAAAGGTTTTCAGCTACCAATTGAGGAAGATGTCACTACCTGCTTTGGCAGACACCCATCTCACTTAACTTTGCAGAGGCATCTGCAACAGCAGCTCCAAAGAGAATCTTAAGTGTTCAGGGAGGACAATAGGATACCAGATGATGTTCCTTGTAACCTGGTCCTAAGCTGTTAATGTTTCCCTTCTAGGTTAGAACAATCACTTTATATTTGATGCAGCGACAGACTTGGAGCCAGTGCAGCTAACTTTCTGGCATAGTATGTAGGGTTTCCATATTTCAAAAAGTGAAAATCCGGACACAAAAGGGTTTTGGGGGGTGGGGGGCAAAGTTGGGCAAAGTTTCTGAACCAAGTGCAGTTTCCATTTTTAAAGGCAGGCCCATGTGCAACTGGGTCCATATGACACAGTATTGCTTATCTGCACTTCATTTTTATGTAGATTTTTTTGTGGTTCTGTAGGAAAATGAGAAACACAAATCAGAGTTGCTTTCTTCGTGATGTGGAATAGCCAAAACAGGTAGTGTAAGATCAATGTATTTTGTATGCAGTTGGCACTTTTACCCAAATGTTCTACAACTGCTCATTGCTGGTATCTCACTTCAGGTCAATGAACTAGCTAAAAGCTTTGTTGAAGAACTTTCGATTCAGAACTACTTTACCCTCTCTCTGTCACTCTCCCTTATTCATTTTTTAAAGCAGTTAACTCTCTTTGTGGCAGTGGTGGAAGGTATACACTGAAAAACATTCCACTGAAAGTTAATATTGTCAGAAAGGATGACCTGAAGCTCTCTGAAAACAAATTTAACTCACAGAATCCTGTGGTTTCTTCAGTCCTTTCTTTAGTACTTCTTAGTGACCTTTTGCCAATCTGAGAGACATCATATTGTGGGATAACTTCTGGATGCTTACACTTTGCTTTAAAGGTTCCGTGTTGGAAGGCGGGCAGCGTACAAAGGATTGTAATACAATATTCATTCTGCTGCTGTCCTTTTTTTAAAAAAAGAAAAAGAAAAGGCACCTTTCTGCAGTTCAAAGAAAAGGAAGTGTTCTTTGTTGGACAGAGCTGCCCCTCTCATGCCAAAATGAAAGTAAAGTTCTTTTATGTGATTTCTGCAAACTCCTATATTATATGCAGTCACTCAACTGTCTCACCCACCCTGGGCATGATATGATCACTTGTGATTATCTCATGACAAACAGAAATGGATTGCAGTAGTTGAAAATGTCACAGCCACACTGTCTACTTCCTGAACAAGCCAAGAATTCCATGCCCATTTCTGGAAGGTCAGACATCTTCATAGATCCAACAGGCAGCAGATTGTTGTGACACTCTTAAAATGCATCGGTCTGTTATTGTGGGCATGAAATGAATATACATATCATTTATTTGCAGTAGGAAAGTTTCCAGGAATATTCTTAATACATATTAACAGAGGCACTAGATAACAGGACAGGACAAACCTACAACCTATCAACTTAGGTTGTAATGCTGGGGGTTTTAAGACTGTTTGTGATATAAAAGATGGGTAGTTAAATATCTATTCATCTCTAGAACTTTCACATAAAATGTGATTTTGTTCAGTTTCAAGTAATCAATCATTCCTTGAGTCTTGGAAAGAAAATCCATGGAATCCTTTTGAGGGATGTTCTGACATTATTCAAATCATATTTTCCTCCCTCAAGTTTGGAGTTCTGAATTACCTGGCCTTATTTCTAAAGTGGAGTCAAATGCATTAGAAATTTTGATTATTTCCTTTAAAACAATAAAAATCCAATTTTTGTTCATGTTCCTTTTGCTGCTGCTTTCAGTTCAGCCATATGTATGTTTGCATAACAATATTTTTTGTGAAGCATTTTATTGATTCACATGTGCAGTTGTGTGTATAGATAAGAAAACCACAGAAAACAAATCTTGTGGTTTGTACATATGGTTACATCAATATTTTATTTTAGTTTTTGGTATTGTTTTACTAACCTGTAGTAGTGCAGGGATGCATCAGCAGAACACCTCACACAAAGAAGCTTGATAGAATAATAAGCACAATCCTATAAATCACTTAAAAAATAATACACATGTGCTCTAATAATTTGGATAGGAAATGGATTCAAATAATGTCAAGCAACTGAAAGCTGTGCCAAGGAGTTCTTGTTTTAGAAATTGTTTTGAAACTAGAAATCCTAGCTGTTCTTCCCATGTCCATAGAATCACATGAGGGAAACCAGAGACACACTACCCATCTCTGCCACTTCTGTTGTTTCCCTGTTGCCTGATCCTACTGCCTTTTGTCATGACCTCAGAGTCCAGCAGTAACTTGAACACAGAAGCTGAGGTACTGATTGAGGAGCCACTTGGCCCGAGCCAGCAAGAGTCAAGCATATTCACCTTTAAGAGGCTCACACTCCATGGAGCTGAGACACAAACACAGGCAGCTTGCCCAGTACAAGCTCATTCTAGACTCAAGACAAAAAATGTAAGTCTCCACGCTGCTCGGCAAGTGGGTGGAACCTGTGACATTTGGTCAGGCTTAGGGACTATAAAACAGCTCAGTTGAGAAGTAGCACTAGTCAGAACAAGTTGTTGTCGGCTACCTGGGCTCTGTCCAGAGTCCTGAAAGACCCACTACCAAACTCCCTTGTCTCCTGTCATCCTAATCTTGATAAAACCCTGGCTGTCTGTTTGTTACCTGTCCTTCCCTTTTTGTTCCAGACTGTTTGCTGGATTTGTGCCCTCCCAACTTCACCTTCCACACACTGGAGGGCAAGCGTCTGGAGCAAGAAGCCTGTATAATTGTAGAGGCTCTCCACACAATATAGAGCTGATATCACATGGAGCTTTAAATCATGTGGTGCTGCCTCCATGAGTACAACATTCTCCCTGCTGCGGATGTTTGCCTTCCAGTTCATGGAAGGTAGTGGGGGGTGGGCAGGTGGGCAAGGCAGAGAAGATGGAGCTAGCTAGAGTATCCCTGTTCTCCCTCTGATCCCACCAGGAGAAACATCCCTGACTAAGGCTGTATGGAAGCTGGAAAGTAAAGCCCACAGATCAAAATGGAGACAATCTTCTCTTAGTGCTCCTATTGTGGAATGAAAATATTTAAGATTCATGATCTAATCACTCTTGGTTCTTGTTAAGTTAATTTATATAGTGAACTATATTATAGTAATGTAATTCAGATAACAGCATATTATGCTTGTGCATTTGTGTAAGTGCATCAGCATAGGGATGAATGATTCATTCTAGTGGTAGATTGCTTTTTAGTATTAATTCAAGCAAAGAGCCAGTATTTCCAGCTGGTAAAAAATTAAATTATCCCAGAATTTATGCTGGTTGAGACTCTTTGCCCACACATAGAGTAATCTGTAGAAGCAACTGAAGGTGGGGGTTAGGGAGTCAGGAACAGGTAATACCAGTTTCTAAATATATTATATATTCATTTAGGAAATGTCTACCTCACCCCTCTTTTGCCAACCCCAATGTGGGTTCCAAACATATGAAATCAAATATGCAAAGCATGTGTCAATAATATGCTAAACACCGAGCAGATAGACACCAGTAATATAATCCAGATAAAATTTGAATGCTGTGGGATGGTTCCATAAAAATTATTTCAGTCACAGAAAGCTTGGGAAAATAAATGGTCTTCAAGCTGCTGCCATAAAGACACCACAGTTGGTGCCAGCTAGACCTCCAAGAGGAGAACATTCTACATTCAGGGTGCCACAACAGAGAAAGCCTGTTCTCCATCAGCACATAATATACCAACCCTGTACACAGAATGTTGAGAAGAGTTTGGATGCAGCACTAAGCCAAGCCATGGTTTAGCTCCAGGTAGTGTGCCAGCAGCAGGAGCATAGTGGCTGAACCCTCACACTTCCTAATTCATGCCACTGAGGCCTCACTGACTCAGCAGCGGCTCACAGAGTGAGGCAAAAGCATGTGTGAGCACAATTCAAAGTGTTGGTGCTGACCTTTAAAGCCCTAAACTGCCTCGGCCCAGTATACCTGAAGGAGCGTCTCCACCCCCATTGTTCAGCCCGGGCACTGAGGTCCAGCGCCAAGGGCCTTCTGGCGGCTCCCTCACTGCGAGAAGTGAGGTTACAGGGAACCAGGCATGATGCCTTCTCGGTAGTGGCGCCTGCCCTGTGGAATGCCCTCCCATCAGATGTCAAAGTAATAAACAATTTTCTGACCTTTAGAAGACATCTGAAGGCAGCCCTGTTTAGGGAAGTTTTTAATGACTGATGTTTTAATTTATTTTTAATCTTTTGTTGAAAGCCGCCCAGAGTGGCTGGGGAAACCCAAACAGATTTCTTTTTTGGGGGGGGGGGTATAAATAATAAATTATTATAATATTATTATTATGGCAGACACTCCAGGGGCATCATTGCATAGCCATATTTAATTGGCTGTGTGATGACTTGCTTGTTCCTAGTGGGGAAATTACCTTTCTTTTTATTTAAAAAAAGTTGTCATGCCAAATCATTATTTGACTATGGCTTGAAGTATTAAAAAAGTGAGAGTACTTTCACAAAATATTGGAGGCTGAAATCTAGCATAAGATAATACTTTAATTATTTGGGGGGGGGTGGAGATTTTCATCTGCAGCAGCAGAAATGCTACCTAAAATATTTCTCTTAGTACTAATCAGCCTTCCAGTAGAGATTGACAGGGGACAGAGTTGAAAGGTCTGGACAGCAAAAGGTTTCAAAGGGTATATGTATTTCAGAAATAGTCAGAAATCTATAGTTTCAGAATATAAGCTGCATTGACTGTGGGAAATTCAATCAAAATGAAGCAGTTTTAAATCACATGGGAATTGAATGATGTTTAAAAGCTTTATGTGATGGGCTTATGATGGTTTTGTGTGCATGCATACTTAGAGAGGTGGGGAGGGAGGGGTGACATTTCATGGCATGATGACAGGAAGGGACAGGAAGAGAAGGTGTCATCTTTCTTGTTTCCTAAATACTGACCTTTGGGTCAAATCAATAAGTTATTGCAGTTAACACAGACAGGCACACTGCTACTGAATACCATATATGTCATCAACTGAGCACCTGATGTACATAAATGCAGTTAAAATGTCTCAGATTTTTCTAAATTGGGCTGTAGTTTACTCAAGAGGTAATTCAGTGTCTTGTGAAGGTAAAGACTTAATACCAAGGGAGTATTTTCAGCTTCACCCATGCCAAAGATAATAAAATATTGTTATAAAATAATACAACACAATAAAAGATAGATGCACGTGAATAAAAATGCATTTCAATTAGAGTTAAGGTAAAAATAATATTATCATTGTCACCTCTTTGTCTGCTTCTGAAGCAGCCTCATGACAATGGGTGTGAGTCATAGGCAAATTACACACTTAGATATTTAGGTTTTCAAATGGGCAAATTGGGAATAAGCCATTTGCAGGACATGTTGGGGACTGATAAGTATAGCTATCATGTGATTTCTTGGCTGGCCAATTAAGCTTTCCCTGTTGTTTGAATGAGGTACCTGCCAATTTAGGCAAGCTATCAAGTAACAGAGAGATACTGAGTTAGTTCAGGCATAACTATTTTGGTCTAATGCAAGCATTGTGCTTCCACAATCCCTCCCTCCTCTTGTATGCCATAGCAGGCAACTTCTAGGATTTGCAAAGCCATTGCTTTCCATAACACCTGAACTGGGAAGCTGTGGTTTAATCTTGGTTTACAAGCCAGGATACAAAAACAAACTCTGATCCTGGTTTCGTATTCTGGCTCAATGTCATGAGAGAGAAACTCAGCTCAACTGACCTTGTAAAGGGGGAAGTGATGAGGCAGTGAGTAAGGCAAAAAAAAAATCTTGTTATGTGAGGTGGAGTAGTACACAACCAGACAGAATCATAATACTGTGACGGTACCGGTATGTGATGCTAGAATATGGAGTGTTGGCAGGGAAATAGTTAAACAGATGACCCAATCGGAACCCAGAGGGAGGAGGAAGGTGGAGTCAGAGGGACTATAAAACCCACTCTGGGGGAGTTGGTGGGGGAGTTGAGGGTTGAGATTTTGGAAGTTGAGGTTGGAGAGTCGGTTGGCAGTTGGGAGTTCATTGGTTGGTGTGGGTGTGAGTTGGGAAGGGAGTTGTAGTCAGGGTGAGTTAGTTAAATAGGATAAGTTGAGGCAGGAACAGTTAAAAGCGAAGAAGACAAGTAAATAACTGTAATTGACTGTGAATGTTTTGAAACCACACGATTGTTAAACTGCACTAAATAAACATAAGTTTCATGTTTCAATTAAGCCCTGACTGGACTCAGTATTTTACCAGGTAGGGCCTGGTTGGTGGCAGCAGAGAGAGAGCGTGGTGGCACAGGGATCAATAGACGGTGAAACGTCCGGGGACCTTGTGTGATCGCCACAAATACCAATAGAGGCTAATGGGTTTTTTTTAACCTCTCACCCAACTTCACAGCTTCAAAATACTGTGTTTCAAAATTAAACGATTCACAGAGGAATGTGCCAAGTAAAATACGTGGGATGTATTAATTTCAGTATTTTTACCCCAGCCTTCCGTTAAATTAAAATCTTCAAGCAGAAAACATACATTTGTACGTTTTTATAATAAGGAAACAAAAATAATCACAATCACATTAAAACATCATTTTAAAAAGTTAAATCAGACTGTAGGGATCAAAATCCCATTTGGAAAACAATACCCACAAATGCCTGCCAAAAAAAGAAAAAAAATGTTTTGGCTGACTTCTCCCTGTATAGGGAAAAAGCTATAGATTTTTAAAAACCTTTTTAAATTAAAGAGCTTTAGTTGTGCATGCTTTCTATTAGCCATGTTTAGATTAATTACTATTTTACTCAGTATTGTGAAGACTGTTCTCATGTTTCTTTATATGTGTTTTACAAGAGGACATGACTTAGAGAGAAAGAAAAAAGCTTCAGCCATACTTTGATAATATTTTTTTTATTCCAGCTAAGAGAACATGAGCTCCCAGCACATCTCTGGCCTAATATAATTAATTTCCAAAATGGAAATTGAATTAAAATGAAAATCTTTTAAATTGATTTCTTCTTATGCTATCTTTCTAAAGAGTTACCTAATATTTTTGAGAGCTTTTAAAAGGATTTATTGGATTGATTCCCAATAGATTCCCCTTTTATTTACTGGACTATGGTAATTATACCCTTAGGCACAAACCTTTGCTGATTGTCAATATCCAAAGCCAAATGTCACCACTAACAAGGTAGGAGTTGACAGTCAAGAATGATTAGTACTTGATCTGAAGGGTATCTTTATGCAGATAGCCATTATCCTTTTAAGCGTCTTCAGGTCACATGAAGCAGTGAGTAAGTTCAAAAAATCATCTTGCCACATTGCTGGGTTGTTGTTTTTTAATACACCACGTCTGGAATTACATTGAGTATTTCCAAAATGTGATGCTGTCTGCAATAATTTTAAATACCTTTTCAACTCTCTGCAAGCTAAATTCATCCCTGAAAAATGTCTCCCTTTCAGAATACAGTATATATATATATATATATATATATATATATATATATATATATTAATTGTCCAGTAGCACACTTCTTCAGATGTGAAATTTATACCAAGAACAAACTTAGTTGGTTTCTAAGGTGCTACAACTGGACATTAAAAAAAATAAATTAAAATATATTTTGACTGCTTCAGACCAACATGGCTACCTACCTGAATCCCTTTCAGAAATCAGAGATGAAAAGATCTGAATATTTAAGGAGATAAGAGATTTCCAGGTTTGGAAGGAGATGATTTTTTTCTCTGTATTTGGTTATAGACATATTAAATATGATCTGAATCTGTTGGGTCTCTCAAGCTGTGAGAATTCAAAGGACAAATGAGGGGATCTTTTTTCTCCTTTTTGGTGTGAAGCTGTTGAAATGGTGATTATTTGTAATAATTGCACAATGCTTCATGTATATAAACTTCTTGAATTAAGAAAGACAGGTGTATCACTGAGACTGATAGGCTACAGTTACCAGTTATCAGCCAGCTATTGGTATAGAAAACAAAATGGCCAAGGAAAACATATGGTACTGTAAAACAATATTCCATGATAGGAATTAATACTGCATTCATCTTTAGACTTCACCATTAGTTATCACTGTTATTATTCATACATTGCACTCCATTTATTTGAAATATTTCCGTACCATTATTTATTTACATTGGGGGAGGGACCTCTTTAATCATGGTTTAAAACCCTAAAGAAATACATGGTTGGTGACTTTCCCCTTGCCCACTGCTGACCACACGTTTAATTAGTGTTTTAAACGCTGATTAAACATGCAGTCTGGAGAGGGGAGAAGGAAACAATGCAGGTGAGAGTTGCTGTCTTTGCCTCCTTTTCGCCCCCCCCCCCCCCATGCCGGTTTTAAGGTTAAAAACTAGAGTGCTTTGCAAGGTCCCCATTTCAAGTTGGGGCCTGGATTGGTTCAGGTCATCCCAGGTCAGATTGGGTCCAATACGAGATGTTAAATGAGGTCCCATATCTGAGGAGCTAAATCAGATGGGGTGTGTATGCACAACTCTGGAATTCACACCTCTTTGGGTACCAAATTATTGATGATTATTACAAAAAGGGGGGGTTGGTAGTATATCCCTTCAGTAACACACTGCAAAATGTACATCTGCAAGCTTTAATTAATAGTTCGGTCAGCTGAAACTCTAATTCTGTTTGTTTCAGCTAATGTTTCTGCAACTCTTAATTGTAAGTTATTTGGAAGATAATAAGGCAGAGGAATAGGAAACCTATGGCCTTCCAGATCAGCCCTGGCCAATTGCCAGGGATGGTGAAAGTTTTCCATCATCATAATCTCTAAGAAATTATTGAGTATTTCTTTTTGGACAGTGGGATCTTTCTGCTTCATACCTCCTTATAGCAGTACTGTTATTATTGTGAAAGTTATAATAAGAAAAACAGCACACTGAAGTGTTTATTATAAATAATTTATGGACTAGTCATGTGTGTTTCAAGTAATCACATGCAATTCAACTAAAAAAGCAGAAGTAAACAAATTAGTATGTAGCAATAGAGCTTGGCTAAGCTTTAATTGTAATCATTTGTGTTACTGATCATTTCCATTCAGTTCATGTTGTGCAATGTATTCATTGGGGTAGTCATTAGCCTTTAGTTTTAGAATTGCTGCATTGTTTATTGCTTTATTTTTTTGTTTTGTTTTTAATTTTAACTGAATTGCAGGTATCTTCCATCCTTTCAGCTAGATATAATCATTGCAGGCACTGAATACTTGGTTGTTGTTTTTTGCCTCCCACACAATCTTCCCTTTCTCTCCAAGCAGTTTTTTCAGTACTTCTTCAAACCTTGGGGGTCCCCTGAAATTCCAGATTTTTGATACATGGTATATATGATGATGTTTATCCATTTTCATTCTCAGCACAACTGGCAGGGCTTCTAAAGGCATGCCACTGCAACATCAAAACCACTTTTTTTAAAAAAAGAGTACCTCCCCCAGCCCACATGGCTGATAGCTCAAAACCCTAGGTCAGGGGTCACCAAACTAAGGCCCACAAGCCGGATGCGGCCCAATTGCCTTCTAAATGCGGCCCGCGGACGGCCCGGGAATCAGCGTGTTTTTACATGAGTAAAATGTGTCCTTTTATTTAAAATGCATCTCTGGGTTATTTGTGGTGCCTGCATGGTGTTTTTACATGAGTAGAATGTGTGCTTTTATTTAAAATGCATCTCTGGGTTATTTGTGGGGCATAGGAATTCATTCATATATTTTTTTTCAAAATATAGTCCAGCCCCCCCACAAGGTCTGAGGGACAGTGGACCGGCCCATGGCTGAAAAAGTTTGCTGACTCCTGCCCTAGGTGATGGATATGAAAGGATTGCTCTTGCAAGCCAGCACATAACGCTCAACGTGGGGCTGTCTTTGAAGGTGACCCGGAAACTACAACTAATCCAGAATGCAGCAGCTAGACCAGTGACTGGGAGCAGCTGCCGAGACCATATAACACCGGTCCTGAAAGACCTACATTGGCTCCCAGTACGTTTCCGGGCACAATTCAAAGTGTTGGTGCTGAACTTTAAAGCCTTAAATGGCCTCGGCCCAGTATACCTGATGGAGCGTCTCCACCTCCAACGTTCAGCCTGGACACTGAGGTCCAGCACCGAGGGCCTTCTGGTGGTTCCCTCACTGCAAGAAGTGAAGTTACAGGGAACAAGGCAGAGGGCCTTCTTGGTAGTGGCACCCGCCCTGTGGAATGCCCTCCCACCAGATGTCAAAGAAATAAACAACTATCTGACTTTTAGAAGCTTTTAATATTTGATGAATTACAGTGGTGCCCCGCTAGACGAATGCCTCGCTAGACGAAAAACTCGCTAGACGAACGGCATTCGTCTAGCGGAAGCTGCCCCGCAAGACGAAAAAGTCTATGGGGCTGCTTCGCAAGACGAAAAATTTTCGTCTTTTTTTTTCGTTTAGCGGAGCGCGGCTGTCATTGCCGCTTCGCTAGACGAAAAAACCGCTAGACGAAAAAATTCGTAGAACGAATTATTTTCGTCTAGCAGGGCACCACTGTGTTGTATTTTAATGTTTTGCTGGAAGTTGCCTGGGAAACCCAGCCAGATGGGTGGGGTATAAATAATAAATTACTATTATTATTTTTACTACTACTACTACTACTACTACATGGTTCATTATAATATTGCTCTTCTTCAACATTCTATTTTGATACTAAATTTTAATAGCTTATTAAGTTTCAGAAGTATTCTGGAAATATAAGCCTGCTTCTTTACAATGAATTGGAATAATTTCATCACTGCTGTACTATCTCCATTCAGCCCTTTGGGGTCATCATTTCATACCATGGCTACATGCAGGAGCTGGTCCTACGACTCACACAAACCCTTCTCTGATACATGTGCTGTGCAATCTGATGGAAATGCATGCATTGCCTCTCGCAATTCCAACATTGCACATGCCCCATGCAAGTGTTTTGTTGCAGACAAACCACAGGTGGACGTGTGTTCTCATATGGACAACACATAAAGATTAATGCATATAACTATACAATTGAACAAATGCGTGGCTAGCCTGATACTCCATCTCCATCTCATGGTCCTTCTCATGTAGATACTCCACAGTTGGATCTGTGATGCTAAGCATGCATGCTAGTTCTTACCATGTAATCATTTTCTCTCCCTCCTTTTTATTACAGGTAGATAAAGTGTGTGGACAGCCTGAAGAAAAAGAAGTGAAACCTTTACCAGACAACATAGTTCAAGCAAAGGAAGTAACTGAGACACAGGCTCTGACAATGACACACTCAAATACTCTAAGCAATAAAAGGAGGTAACCCTGATGCAACAATTTTTCCTCATAAATTTGAAACTAGAGTTTCCCCAAAATACACCATTTTTTAAATAAATAAAAAAACCAATCCAATACTTCTGAAACCAGAATTGTGCTTTCCAATACTCACTTCCATTACATATTCACTAAGCATGTTTGTATGAAACTGGTCCTATTTAGAAATCCAATGCTTCAAGTTACACATGGGGAGCTTGTAGTTCAAAACATATGGCGGGCTACAACTCCCATCATCCCATACCACCATGTACCATAGTGACTGCGACTGATGGGAATTGGAGGCAAACAACTTCTGGAGAGCTATAGGTTCCATACTCCTGGTATTAGTAAATATTATGTACTTGCTTACTGTTACGACATAACTGAACAGAAAGAGCACTACAGCAGTATATGGCCAAATTTTAACACCATAGCTGGTGAGCAAGAAGCATTTACCCATATGGCATTTTTGGGATTGATCCAAAGATTCCTAGAGCTGAGTTCTCCCTTGTCCACTAATGGAAAGCGTTGATTAATTGATACATAAGGCTGATTCTCTGGTCCCCTGTTATGTTTTTTGTTATTATATAATAAGTTAATTTAACCCATAAGAGAATCCAGAAGTATTCATATGAATTTTCTGAGCAGAGCAATATAATCTGCACCAAATCGCCTCCTATTTGTCTCTAGTGTTTAAGCAGCTAAAAGAATACCTGAATGCACAATAAATTGTTCTTCAGCTGTTTGGAGGCAATAATATATAGCTGTCAACTTTTCCCTTTTCTTGCAAGGAATCCTATTTGGAATAAGGGAATTTCCCTTAAAAAAAAGGGAAAAGTTGACAGCTATGTCAATTATCAGTATACCAGTTAAAGCCCATGTGAGCAGCTTTACTTCACTCTAACTCTGAATCAGACCCATCTAAAATGATAATGAGTTCGTGCAGAAATTCAGGTGTTAATTTGTAACTTATTAGACCAATACACTCCAACCAACTTCAGATACCTTAACGAGCAACATGATGTCCTTTACTGCAAAATTCCTGTAAGCAGTTCCCTTTTGATGCAAGGAACTCTTGTGAATACTCATTTGCAAATTCAAGATCTAGAGTAGCATAAAGTACTGTAGTTGAGCAGCTACAAATTCCAGTAGTTTATGTTGGGGCTGAAGTCAGCCAACATTGTAGGCAGTCCTAATGGCTAACTGGTGACCAGCATACAGCTGTAGAATAAAATATTAGAACGGCCTTCTTTTTCTACCAAGATTGTGATGTAATCAGTTCCAGATTGGTAAGCATTTCTTCCTCCCACCCCATTCCCACCCCTCTGTTTCCTGTAGCTGATGTTTGCTCAAAGTAATGGTGTTCTGTTTTATTGCCATCTAAATTTATTTTCCTCTTCCCATATCTTTTGAACTTTGTGAAACTTGTTTCTCTGTGGATGACGCTGGCATGACTAAAGCTTGCACAAAAACTGCATGGTATTTCAGTTCTTCTTATCTCTGCATGTACATGCGATGCTACGCCTATTCAGCACATGTTAGTGGTATTCTTTTGTTTTTCTTTACCAAACACAACTCAGAAATGAACAGATCCTGGAAATACAATTTTCTTTTAACTTGGAAGTCTCAACATGAGCAGTAAAGAAACATTTTAGGATCGCAGGAGCAGTCACCCATACAAGGAGCCTACATATAGATGGTATTGGCTATCCTATCTGGGATCCATGTTAATAAATTCTGCCACTAAACACACTCTGTTTAAAAGCAGAGCGGTTGGCACTTTAATTGGAGAAGGAAACAGCTGAGGTAATATGATGTCAAGATTTTACTGTATTTCTACTACCTGTGGTACTCTCTTTTAAACTTAAACAATATAAGGACATACACTGGACCATTACCACCCACATTTCATAAGATTTTCCATAGGACCTCCTGAGTTAAAATATGTCAGTGATCTAAAGTTTCAGGAAGGTTCTTGTAACTCATATGAAGCCCTTTATATGGATTTCATAGGAAGATAAGCAACAACTCTATACAAACATTGGCCCATCTGCTTCAGTATTGTCTACAGAGATAGGTAGGGGCTCTCCAAGATTTCGGAGAGAGATATTTTCTGCAATAATTCACCTGGATACACCTGGGAATGAACCTGGGACCTTTTGCATACAAAGCAGGTTCTCTTCCACTGAGCTACATCACTTCACAGAGGATGTAAACTAAAACAAGCAGATATGAATTTATTTACTCACTTAACCCTACCCTTCCAATATCCCTGAAGGGGCAATGATCTTTTCTTTGTTTCTTTTCCCTGTGGAAATAAGTGTTTTGTTCCCCTGAGAAGGAATGGTTTTCCATCTCAAGCACTTTCACATGTGCTGCTTCTCATCTACAAATCATTTGTCCTCCTCTGTTCTCACATGTATGCAATAACTTTTCTTAATGTGACATTTGGAGATAAATTCAGGAGATTTATTTTCAGCATTTTGAACCTTCATTTTGTAATGGTATCCATTAAAAAGAAGAAGGATAAATTTATTTTAACATGTTTTAGAGTAAAGCTCAAATCCTCAAGCACAGAGCACAATCTACCCAGAACTAAACTGTGGGTAGACTGTGCCTTTATTATTATATTTTAATATATAGGTTGAAGCATATTTTATTTGCTGGAGCATATTTTTTATTTGCATTTGTGCTTCTCTGATTTAATCCTGTGCATGTTCTTGATTATCTTTTCTTTCAAATAATTTATTACTTTTTGTTTCTCATTTCTTTTTCTTTCTTTGCCTGAATTCCTGCTTCCCCACTCCTCCCCGCCTCCTGACTATTCTCCCTGGCCCACTCCAGTTCTCTGCCTCTGAAAGCTTCAAAGAATGACAAATCCAGAAGTTTGAAAAAAATGGCCCGGTAAGAATGAAAAGAAGCTGACATGTTTTTGTCTCTTCATTTTAAACGAGCTGTCCAAACCTCAAGGCTCTTGCTTTCCTTTTAAGAGTACAAGGTATTGGTCAGCATTACCATAAAATGCCTCTAATATTAATTTATTAACTCAAATGCAACCATCTAGAAGAACCATGTTATTAAGAGGGGGGAAATACTAGAACTTTGTGCTCAAATATCATTTTAAAATAAGGTGTCTTCCGTTTAAAGACATACCAGAAAATCTTCTCCTTGCTCTTATTTTATAGACAACGGGTAACATGAACAATGAAATTTGAATATTTCTTAGCTCCAATCTGAAGTTTCAACCATATTTTTTTTAGTCAATCCTTTTTTGTTTCTATACTGAAAATTAATATATCACTCTTCAAAACAAAGTATGCAGTTCGATTTTGTGTTCAGTATTAAAAGGGAGTTTGTACATTCCTATCCTAACATACAGACTTTTCACTACTAAAACCTCACTTTTGCCTGCCACTCCTAAGCTAGAATTGGCCTTTTATCTGTATCTGGAGAAAATGCAATAATTGCACTTGTGTGCACGATCCAACTCCTCCTACGTGTCCAGTAGTTCTTGCATCTAGACCTGTAGGAAGGGAGAGTGTCTCAGGATGAGGTCAGTGGTATGGAAATCCTCTTGCAACTATGGTGAGATTGAGGCACACAGAGACTGGATCATCCTCTGTATGCTAAGAATGCTATTGTCTTCACTGTAAGGGCTAGGAGTCTAGAGAATACGTAGGACTTTGTGTTCTGGGAATAGTCAGTTACAGAAGAACATTAAAAAACGGCTAGACCAGTCAATGGCCCATTTAATCCAGCACCCTGTTCTTACAGTGGTCAAGAGGACTCTTTCCTCCTGAAGTTTTAGGCAACTGTTATTCAGTTGTTTCTCTCCTTGATGTTAGAATTTAAATCAGGGTTTCTCAAACTTGGGTCTCCAACTGTTTTTGGGACTACAGTCCCCATCATCCTTGACCACTGGTCCTGCTAGCTAGGGATGATGGGAGATGTAATCCAAAAACAGCTCGAGATCCAAGTTTGGGACATCATAATTTAAATGAAGGAAGTACTAGGATGCCTGGATTTTCGATAGGTGGTATTTTATACAAAGGTGGACTAAACTCTACTCTTAGAATTTCATTGGATAGCACTTCAGCAGAAATATTATCCATTCCAAAGGCAAAAACCTTGCTGTAACCACCACCTGGGTCTTTTCTTTGTTCTCCAGGACACACTTGGAAATGGGGAAGGTTTGGTTTGGAGCTTGACAACTGAGGAAATTGACTTGAAGCAGGAACTTTTAAATGGGGAAAGTGGTAGGGAAGGGAAGGCATTAACATCTCCTCCACTTTGCCACTTCTCTCTTTCACACACATACCAAGATTCTATTCATACAAGAACGACCCTTTGGGATTTCAGTACATGTGTTTGCATGTACTGTGTGGATTGGCCCTCAGTGAGTTAGAATAGTTAGACAGAGCTGGGCAGAAGTTTGAGAATGGACATAGGATTGAGATTACGAAGTTGCCTAGAATGTTAAATGTGCTCCTGTTGGTGTTGCATTGCAAACGTTATGTTTTTAATTTCTAGGGAATTCATCAACTACATGAAACGATCCAGAACACTCTATGCCTCTTTAACTGAAAGACTCTGTGATGGTGATCTTGTGATGAAAGACAGTTCGACTTGCTGGAACGGAGAGGATGTTGTAGAAAGGTAACTGTGAGAGGGATGTTCTCTCTCTGAGTGGACATAATGGAGGGAATTTGTTTCTGCATACTGATTGTTTCTTGCTGGGCTGGGACAAAACCCTTTATATAGGTCAGTTTCTTTCAACCGGTGTGTTGAGGACTGGGCAAAAGCACTCACATACACTTGTCATTCTGAGTCTGTCACCAGGCCTTTTTGGCATGGGTAGGTGACACTTAATTCCTGCCTAGTTTGTACTGTCTTATAGAGGTGCAATATAACCTCTGAAAGTTGATTAAATATGTCGTATTGGATGCCATGCCATTACTAGTCCTTTTGGATCATAGCACTGGAGCTAGAAAGAACATTTTACCTGCCATGTGGAGGTCACTCTGTATGTTGATTATTGCTGGCAGAGAGGCTTAATGAGAACAAACATTTGACTGTGGTTCTTTGCCACTCTGATCTTTTTAATCCATTCTACCATTGCTACTTTGCACATTATTTTGCAGTTCTGACAAGGAATGGAATTGAATGCTGCGCTCTTCCAATCTTTCCATCTGTGCAAGTGTTGGTGCCCCATCTTCTCCCCATGTGCACTGTTTAGAGAGTTCTCCAGCTAATTTCAAGGACGGGGGGGGAGGAGGGGGAACAACCCCATTGTACAAGTAGTAGTCCTTGTGCAGGGATTCCACAGACAGGCCTTGTTAGGTGAATCCCACTGGAAGAGTTGTTTTCAGTTTCCTCTTGTTTGATAGGTAGAAATAGAGCAAAAATGCTTAGGAACAGAGTAGATAAGAAGGATCAGCTGATGGTTCCCTTCCATATTGTGACGGCAGTGATTTCTGTATAGACTTGAATATTCACAATTGGTTTTACAGCCCTAGATTCTTGGCTACATTCAGCGTATTATTATTATTTTTTAAATATATGCTATAACAGAAGTGTTAAACCTTAAGTAAAGTGGTGAGTACTCACTGGAAGGACAGATCCTGAAGCTGAGGCTCCAATACTTTGGCCACCTCATGAGAAGAGAAGACTCCCTGGAAAAGACCCTGATGTTGGGAAAGATTGAGGGCACAAAGAGAAGGGAGTGACAGAGGACGAAATGGTTGGACAGTGATCTTGAAGCTACTAACATGGGGGAGGCAGTGGAAGACAGGAGTGCCTGGTGTGCTCTGGTCCATGGGGTCATGAAGAGTTGGACACAACTAAACGACTAAACAACAACAAAGTGGTGATAGGTATTGGACCCCTGTAGTTTACAAATGTTTGGAAATCTACATAAATACGTTACAAGAAATAAGCAACAATTACATCTGGCTCAAATCAGTCAACCATAATTCTGAAGAGGGGTCAGTGACTGTAAACATGCTATTTTAAATTGTTCATCAGCAGAGACCATCTAGGAAACAATAAAGTGCAACATGGCCTACCCATTAACTGTGGCTATTGATGGACCGTTATTTGAAGCCACAATTGACTAGCAAACGAAAAGAGAACCAGATTAATATTGACCATAATTAAAGTTAAAGCAGATCTAACTCTTAACTTTGGTTAAATCCAGAAGGAGAAGGGTAGGGAAATTGAAGCAAAGAAGGATTGGGCTCCCTCCTTTATCAGTGGGTCTTGATAGATTCACTGGCAGCAATGCCAGCTTTCCAAGTGATCTACATAGAATTGGGTGGTTGAATGTCAGCAACATTCTCATTTCCTGCACTTCCCCAATGTAGAGTCAGCCCTGATTTATTTTTTTTAAGCAAGAACCCAATGCAGATGGACCCTGCTGAGTGACAGGGCCTCAACCAACTGCTCACTCAGATGCTTGGTTCTCTTCTGGATCAGCAAGCATGATACCTCATTGCTTATCCCTAGTTGAGAGGTCATGCTGTGTCTCTACTGGCACTGGGTAGGACAAAACAACCTGGATGATTACTTTATCTTGAAAGTTCGTGCTGAATCTGTTCTTGGCTTTGTGTGATTCCAAATCTGCACCAACACAATAAAATAAGCCACATAAATGTAGCAAACACTATGTGACCTTCACAACTTTTGCAAAGATCATCTCTGTCCCTGATGGCACCACAGCAGGGAAAGCTTTTGAGTCTTTGTACTTGGCACTCTCTGTGTGTGCTTTCTTGCTGTGTGTTCTGTTTACAGATCCTTAAGGAATTCTTTGCAGACTTGTTTCCTTCAGATTCGTTTATTGTTCTTTTCACCTTAGCAGGAAGATGCATCTCACCAAGAGAAAAGTCTCTTTCATGAAAAGTTATTTGGCTGGTGGAGAGTGAGATGGGATGCATTTCACTGAGGCATTTTGATTAAAAACAAAGGATTAAAGGTGGCCCAATTGATTCTTATCTTTTGTACAGTAAGCTATATTCCAGCCATGCAAAAGTCAGAGGTTTATGCAAAAATATATACCTCCATCCAGACAAGGAAGAGTCCAATGACCTGTTCTGTCTGAGCAAATGCTCTCAAGGATGGTGCAGAGCAGGGCTTGTGAGTTATAGCCGAGTTATAGCCTCAGGGTATGGCCCGAGGAGAGTCCTACGAGGAGGGGTGTAGTGTGGGGACCCCCAGAGGCACAGCCCTGGGTGCACAATTTTGAGGGGGCACAAACACAGGGATCCACCTTCCACCCTGCCTGCTGCCAGGGGTCTCTGGGCCCCAGAGCCTGGCCTGGCCATGCTGCCGTGTCCCTGGCCCCCTTGCTGAATGGCCATCCAACCAGCATTGGGGAGATTCAACTGCCAAGGGCTGCGGTGGCCAGCCAGGCTCCTTCCTGCATGAGTGGGTGGGCAGATGGCACAGCATGGCCCCATGTAGCTCTTGTGGTGAGGGCTGGGCAGGCACAGCAGGCTCCATGAACCCTTCATAAGCATTTGCCCAGCAGTGTGGGTGGCAAGGGCTAAGCTAGTACAATGGGTTCTGTTCACTCTCCATACCCTGCCCTGCCAGGAAAACACCCCGGGCACCAGCAAACACTATGCTGCTGCCCATGAGCCAGATAGTAAGGGTATGATGAGGGAATTGGCCCCCAGGCTTGGGGTTTCCCACCTCTGCTGTAAAGATGCTGACTGGGTAACACGATTGTACTATAAATTACACGATTGTGCTCTAAATTATCCTGGATCAGCCCATTATCTCCTATGAAACATCTGGAGGGAATGCTGCTAGAGGATCTGTGAAGAGTTGCTTTTAGGGTTCAAGGTTTTCAAGTACCGGTGCTTTAGTGCTGTCAGCTATCCAAGTAGCACTAAAGTGACACCTAGTGAAAAAGCACTGAAAACAAGGTATCTCAGCATGTTTCAGGCAAAGCCAAAAATGAAAAAATTGTGGGAATGTTTGGGAATCCGGGGGAGCATATATTGTCTAAGATATCCTACCCCAACTTGTCTTTACAAGTTGAACAATATCAGCAGCGCTAACATCCCCCTTTTTAATCACACGCACAGCAGATAGCTTCCTCAGACTCGCTAGAGTCTCTGTAAATATTTTCCTGGTACTTTCCCCGCTTAATCCCTCCTGAAATAAGACGCTACACAGTCTTATGTAAAGTATAAAACGTTTACTCACAAGTAATCATCTGTTCACATAAAGGTTCCCAGAAGGCAGACTTAAAAGGTTAGAACATAGTGTAAATGTGGTGATTATCTCTTCATGGGAGAAATTACCCCATTTCTTCTTTTGGCCTAGTGCCAAGGGTGCATCTTAGTAATGCTGTTGTTAAGATGGCATCATGAGAGAGACAAGACAAGATGGTCGCCAGCCTGTGGTTCTGGTTCTTTCTGCTAAAGAGAGGCCGAGCCCATCTCAAGTTACACATAGGAAGTTTTGTCTCAGTCCTAGAAAGCAGGAAGTACCGGCTGGAGGACTGAGACAACCTTCATGTCTACTCTAGCAAATGTTGTGTTTGACTGCACCTGATTCTTACATCCCACAAAAATGAGGGGGATATGACTTTACAAAGAGCCCATATAGATAGAATCTGACCCAAGGGGTTTCTAGTCCACCATTCTTCCTCCAATAATGTCAAGTCTGGGCCAAGCTATGCATGACCTTAGCTATGTAGTACTGCATTTGAGTGCAGGGACTTATTTTCACAAATTAGGAGCACTGAGCTACTGATCTGGATTGGAGCCCTAACCTGAGAACTAGAGGGATTTGGCATCTTTTAGAACCTGTTCTACACACTGAGTGCTTAATTAAAAGCCTGCAGCGTGAGGACTCTTTGCTCCCTTAAGAAAACATCAGTTCTCCGCATTCTCTGTGGAGGGTTTGGTAGCATTTGGTAGACGTAATTCTGAATCCAATATTGAATCAGAAAATAGATCATCCATGTTAATCTGGTTGGATGAGTTGCTTGTGAACTCAGCCCCGAGATTCCTCAAGCATACACTGGCAAGGGTCCTGGTTTTAATTTCCCTACCCCTTCTTGCATTTCAAGAAGTTGTCTGCAAGGTGAGTAATATTTATTTATGGCATCCACTAATAGATACTTAGCTCTTTAGGAAAAACAAATATAGACTTTATAAATAATGCACCACATAAACATGACATTAAATATTACGATAGAATATTTATAAATAGTAAAATATGTCAGTCATTAAATAGGGTGGTTTAAGTTTTGCGGAACAAATTCATGTATTGTATTAGAATTTTGTATTAAATCAGGAGTGGCAGCTGCTACTGTGAAAGAAGCAGCTGGGAGACTGGTTTTTAAGCCATAATAATAGTAATGATTTAAAAGAAGAATTCAGAGTTTATGGGAAGGAACGTTTTTTATTTCAACCTTTTCCACTCTAAATGTTTAGATCCTGTTACCTTAAGCAGGAGAGCTTAATGTAGTGTTGTGGCTTAGAGTAGGCTTTGATTTAAATCTTATTTTCACCATAAACTCACCCGTGTTCAGTGGACGGTTGGGTTCCCTCTTCTGAGTTTTTCTCTGTTGTATATGACCTCCAGATGTGCTAGGGAGAGGCACTTAGGGGGAGGATAGCTTCCTGGGTCCAATCATTCAGTGCAATACAGACACTGGCAAATATTTTTGAATGAACTTTGATGACAGCACAACAGAGATGCCCAATTGCTTTTGCATGGCCCATACTTTACATGGGAAGGGTACACGAATGCTTAGGAGCTGAATCATCTTAGAACTACTTTTGAATAGCATGAAAACAATAGCTTGGGTTTGTGATTTATTTATTTTTAAGAGCTGATTAAGTTTGATGTCAAAAATCAAAGGGAGGAGCGCAGCTGTAGGAATTATTGTGGTTTCCTTGAGCCTACAGCATACATTACCTCAGAAACCAAGTCACAGTGGATTGTAATGGGGTGTGTGTGTGTGGATAGGAACATGGAATGTATTTTGAATGTTTCTAGTTTGCCACGGTCATCAAAATGTTTTCAAAGTAAACAACACACTGAAAACCAAGCACAATCCTATAAAATGAATCCTATAGTCTTCCTCTCTTACAAATAGTTATTGGTCATCTGAAAAGCAAAATTTGCACAGCTAGTGAATACCTTCCAAAGAAGACACACAAATGCAGATAATTCTTTCCTTTAGAGAAATAAAATTTAAAATCTAATGAAATACGTTGATTGGGATATTGTTTTGTCCCAGACTCTTTTTGGGGTTTCAAAAAGAAAACTGTCTGGGCACTTAAATCTGCATCATGAGTTCTTTTTGTGCAGGAAAATGTTTACTCCACACGTCACACTGAAGGGCAGGATATAAATCCAATAGATTATATTGTGCTGTGAGGTAGTCTGTTTCTGGCACCATGCAAACATTTATTCTTATGCAAAACCCATCTGTACCATCCAAAGCAAATGTAAGAAGGGGGTGGCTACTCTAGGGGTGGGTTTTTGTCACACATACCTGTATCAGCACAGAACCTTAGTCAGGTTTAAGGGTTCCTGCTGCATGGAGCAAAATATCAAGTTATAAATGGTGAAATGAACGAGGTGAAATTCAAGTGTGTTTGCCATGTGATTTAATAACAGATATACGGTAGGTCTTCCCCCTGTACTCCTAATTCCAGCTCCCCACACCTCACAGTAGATCCTGGGAACAATTTCCCTGCACTGCATTCCATTTCTTCCTCAATGGCTCTTTTTCAGGATGAATGTGGGCAGATACAACTCACCTTTGCTATTTCTGCCAAATGTCTGCTGTAGCTCAGAAGCTAATTCGTGACAGCAAAAGCCTCATTAGCTAATTGAAGGCAAGGGATGGCTTTAGCTGTCGAAAGGGCACCCAGATCCAAATTTAAAACCTGACTGTAGTGTCGTTAATAACTGGAGGCAAGAATCAAGAATCTTTATTTCGGAAACAGGGAAGAGCCAGCAAGGAATGGAGAAAACTGGGGTTTATATAATAACAGTCATCTAGTAGGGAGAAGATACATTTTGGTGGGAACCAATGGCACAGATTGCCTCCCGTGAAAACCAATCCGGCAGAGGATCCATATCCTGCTCCCTGAATCAGCAAATGATTGCCGTTCCCGCTGTAACTTGTACATTCAAATTAGGTCTGTAATACAACAGAATACTCTATATTAAACATCTTGACTGTGTTAT
Organism: Lacerta agilis; assembly: GCF_009819535.1. Classification (NCBI taxonomy): domain Eukaryota; kingdom Metazoa; phylum Chordata; class Lepidosauria; order Squamata; family Lacertidae; genus Lacerta; species Lacerta agilis. The sequence goes on along the minus strand of NC_046316.1, from coordinate 62,457,855 downwards.
TGCTTAATACACAACACTGACTACAGTTACATTTTATGCCTGCACAACCCAAACAACGGCACTAGACATATCTCGGCTAAATGAAATGAGAAAGCTGTGAGAAAGCTACCCTGGTGACCGGCATTGGTGAATTGAATGAAACAGCAATGAATTGAAGGAAACAGGGCCAATGCCAACAAGATGTTTAATTCCGAATAAACCCTGCAAAGGATGAAAGAACAAACGAAGAGGTTTGTTCTTTAATAATCACTCTGTAGAGGATATGGGGAGAACAGCAGCCTACTGATCCTTTCCTTTGCTGTAGTGCAATGCCACCTAGCAGCTTCTGTGGATTATTCAGCTATCTGGGGCTCAGTCAGCTGTATGCTACGAGGGCATGTAAACCCTGGCAGTGATGCCTCCTGTTCACCCGTGTTGCATTCTTAATCCACAAGTGCAGTTGCCAAGCCACTGGGAGTTGTATGTGTAAGGATGTGATATGCATGACGTTCACAGTCTGAAATGACTGTGTTCTTCATGCAGCCAGCTGTTAAAATGCTGTTGCCTTGATGTGCAAATAGGCTCCACATCAGCGTGCTGGTACTCTTTAGGTAGCTGCCAGGGCCCTCAGCTGATGCCTTCCCTGGGTGTCCCTTTAAAAAAAATACCTCAACAGCTGAGTCTGGGAGACAGAATTTTCATTCCTGCAAAATGCTCCTGATGCAATGTGTTCCAGGGCATTGTGGGAAATTTAAATCGCGGCTCGCAGCTGCCCAGCACTCTGCTGCTTCCACCCACTACTGACAGGAAGTTCACCCAGGCCCACCAATGGAGGAGGAGGTCCAACCCAAGGGCGCTTTGCCGAGGACCCTTCATACCTGGTGCAAAGAGAAGGGGGAGCATATCAGAGACTCATCTGTGTGTGGGAAACTGACTTTCAGATTGTGAGTAAATGTGAAGAGCTTCCCAATCTGCTTTACTGAATTTGAGTACTTGTCAAGAAAAAAGAAGTTTGGATTTGATATCCCGCTTTTCACTACCCGAAGGAGTCTCAAAGCGGCTAACATTCTCCTTTCCCTTCCTCCCCCACAACAAACACTCTGTGAGGTGAGTGGGGCTGAGAGACTTCAGAGAAGTGTGACTAGCCCAAGGTCACCCAGCAGCTGCATGTGGAGGAGTGCAGACACGAACCCGGTTCCCCAGATAACGAGTCTACCGCTCTTAACCACTACACTAAGGGTTGCATCCAGATGGTACTTCATTCTGTCTTCCTGACATTTCCTTACCTGTGGATTTTTGCAATTCATGTGATCTTTCACAGTTTGGTGCTCATTTCCATGTTAATTTTTTTTGGGGGGGGATCTGTTTGCAATCCTGTTAACTTGGTAAATTGCAGGACTTTTGCATTTCAATTTCGTGCAATGGATTTTGTGGCAGCTGTGGTGTAGCATGGTAGGGCCAGAGTGGCAATTGCCCCGGGTGCAAAATTCTGAGAGCGGTGCAATCAGGCACCTCCACAACTGACTGCTTCATCAAGGATGTATGGCTGCCACCTTCTGGATGCATGGAACTGTGCAGGGCTGGTGGGAAGGGGGGCGCCACAGAAATTAGAAAAAGGATTTAAAAAAATCAAGTATTAATAAAGTGGAAGTATGAAAAAAAATAAACATTTTCCATTGTACTGTAGGTTTCATTTCATTCCAAAAATAGTGTTTTTACGGTTTATTATTGTTTATATTTTAAATTAGATATATATGGGGGCACCCAATAAGTGCTTAGGGCCTCTAAAGGTCTTAATCTAGCCCTGGAACTGTGGCTAATTTTAAATGGTGGAAATGGTATATGTGAGGGTACTGCCACATAGTGGCATAGTGTGGGTTGCTGGTTCCCAGGTGCCAATACTCGCCATGAATTGTGCCACACTTTTAACATTTTTTTTTGGGGGGGAGGTGCCTGTTCTGTGTACCCCTGAGTATCCGCAGAAAAAAAGCACTGCGTCCGGGCATGGACATCCTCAGGTCTTTAGAGCTGTTATTTTGTCAGCTTTGCCACCTGGGCTCTGCGATGATGCACAATTCTCATTCCCTCCCCTCCCCTTCAGTCTCATCACTCCTTTGAGCCAGTTGTGTCGCCAGTTGTGATGTTGTTACTAGCCCACAAGGAAATTGCTTTGGATGAGCAAGCTGCTCAAGTATTGCTGATCGCAGTTTAACAGCTGTGCGATCTGCCTTTGGTTGGGCTTCTTTTGGCACTTGTATTTTGCCTGAAACTTTTTGTCTTTGAGAATATTTGTTGAATCCCGCCTCCCTTTGTGTTGTTATCAGCACCTGTGTATTCACGTTTGGTTCAAAATGATTATTTGTGATTCTGTTTGGATCATATTAAATGACAATCTCTTTTGGGAAATTTTGCTCGTCTACTGCTGAACATAAACACTGGGGAGATATATTGCCTTCATGCTTAATATTATGTTGGGCAGATGCTTTTCCTATTACTTTCTGCCTGATTCTTTGAACTGCGGATTCCAGCAGTTAAATCTCAGAACTTCTGCATGTAGAATTTGTGTACTACTGCTAAGCTATGGTCTCTCCTCATATGCCCACCTAGCGTTTTGCCTTTATTACCAGCCATAATGTTTGAAAGGTGATCAGATTTTAAAGAAATGCATTGAACTGAGACTCGCATACATTTGGGGTGCAGCAAGACCTTTGCACTATTTATCACAAATAGTTAAATGGATGGTGAAAGTTTCTCTGAATATTTCTTGTGCTGGGCTGTGAGCTGTACATGACATTTATTTTTGGGAGCTGGGGTGAGGAATCATACCTCACTTTTCTCTGTAAAAAATTCTCAAAGCAACTTACAGGCAAATCATAAAATGCAAGGAGACAATTCAGGTTGCAATAAAAAATAGTTCAGATTACAAAAAAAAATCCATATATTAAAACCAAGAGCAAGATAAAGCATTTCAGTATTAAAAACAAACAAACCCTGATGAGTTTGATTAAATGAAAAGGTCTTAGCAGCTCAGCAAAGTGAGGAACCTTCCTAGAAGAGAAAAGGCTTTTGTCTGTTTGCAAATAATTCAGATACACATCTGGCATAAAAGAAAACATTTTTGATACTTGAAACCAATTGATCTATTTTTGGAGGCCTGTTTTCTAATGCCTGCATGCTCTTCCTGTAACGCTGGGGTGGTATTTTGAGTGTTCTGCTGCCCCCTCCCTCTTCAGACATTGCACTGGTGCTAGTGTTGTGTTATTGCTGGCAAGGGAAGTCGGAGAGAGATAATCACAGTACTTAACCTCTTCCAGAAGCATTGACAGGTGCTTTTAAAAAAGCCAGCTTCAATCTTCGATGCTTTGGGGAGGGGGTGAATGGTTGTACATTTCAGTCAGGCAGTGTTTTTCCAAGTGTGTTTCTAGGGTTCCTTGGAGGCTTACCAAGGGTTCTCAATGAGAGCACAAATAGCGGACAAACTTCCCTGGAAGACAGTTTGTCAATTATTACCGCAATTGCCCTGTAATGTGCAGCTGTTAGAGGGAGTTCAGCGTTTCCAAGGACTTGCTCTCGGGGTAGAACTGCACATTTTGAATTCTTCTGCAGATCTTTTCATTTTTGTGTGTTATAGAGCACCGGAGAAATTAAAATTTAAAAGGAAGGCTTGGGAGGTGTATGCAGAGGGGCTTCTAAGCTTCCACACACACACACACACACACACACTGCTTTTCTGCTTAAAATATCCTCCCCTTCCATCTGTTTTGACTGTCACTGGCACTGCTGAAAAGATATGGGTGCCTGTGTCTTCTTCCCAGCAGGGGTAAAAGAAGATGGGGTGGCATTTATTTAGCAGGAAATCAGCAGAAGGGGGGAAATAAGCCCCTCTTCTCTCTTCCATCCATCATTTTAGCATCCTTCAAAAGAGTTGTTTAAAAGGATAATGCACAACGGCACGTTATTGCATGGATTTGATTATTCAAGCTTCAAAAGCCCAGAAACAAACTCTTCTTGCTCTACCACCTCCCAGCAAAGCTCTCTTAGATAGCAGTCAATACTCATTTCCTGGCTGCATGCCTAAAAAGGACTAACTTGTGATTTCATAGCTGAATTATGGGAAATTCAGGACAGACAAAAAGAAGGATTTCTTCACACCTCACATAGTTAACCTGTGGAATCCACTACTTCATTTTTATTTTAGTGATGGTAGACGATAGATAGATAGATAGATAGATAGATAGATAGATAGATAGATAGATAGATAGATATTTGTGGATTGTGACAATAGTTTATTGGACAATGATGCTAATCAGGTCTATTGTTCTTATCTATTCATATCTGGCTCAAATGACACCCTCCATGTGTTAACACAGTGTTTTCTGGGTGAATCAATAAAAATAAAAACAAAATCGAAAATTCTTTCTAGTAGCACCTTAGAGACCAACTGAGTTTGTTCCTGGTATGAGCTTTCGTGTGCATGCACACTTCTTCAGATACCATGCACACGAAAGCTCATACCAGGAACAAACTCAGTTGGTCTCTAAGGTGCTACTAGAAAGAATTTTCGATTTTGTTTTGACTATGGCAGACCAACACGGCTACCCACCTGTAACTTGGTTTAATTCTGTGAACCACCCTGAGGACCTGAGGGTATAGGGCAGTACTGTATATAAACAACAACAACAACAACAACAAAAATATCTTTTGCAGCCCACAGGTGTTGTGGGGTGGAAGTTTGTGTGCTCCTTGACATTTAAATTTAAAGGCGCTCCCTCTGAGACAACTGAAAATTACTACAGCAGGGCAAAACATTACCAAGGTGCTATGAGAAGTTGGCTCATGGTATGTCTTGTGCTTTAGTGACTCCTTCATTCCCACTCCCAGTGGCACCCCAGTGGTACAAGCCATGCATATTCCTATGAGCTTTGTGCTGGTGCTAGAGTCTGAATATCTGATTGCAGCTAAAATTAAAAGCCACTTTTGGATAAATATAGCCCTGTCAGGTTTCAGGAATCTGTTCTTGCTCCTAAAGAGCAAAGTAAATAAAATATTCCCTCTGTGCAGACGTGGTTGGATGAGGCATGACTTGTGTAATGATCGTGAATAAGCTTGCATTTTTCAAACATCAACTTGATGGCTGTGCATCTACAAATATATTTCATGGGATGTAAAAAACATTTCTTCTCTGCTGTAGGAATGCAAACCAGTTAATACCGTTCATGTTTGTCATTTGTTTAAAATGTAAGTCATAGATACAAAAAAATGGTTCATCGACTGTTCAATATTTTGTGAAGTAGTTTGTGTGCTCGTTTGTTTGTTCTGTATACATTTGGACACCTCTAAAGACATCATCACCAAACTTGGCGTGAGGGTAGCCAAAGTGTGTGGAGGAAGGGGCTCTTCATTGACATGTAAACATAGGCTGCCATTGTGATTCAGGATGGTGGACAAAATGTGACTGGATTGACTTCACCTGTTTTCTGACATGGGTTCAGCTGCCTCTCAAAATAAATGTGGCACAAGGATTCCTGAGGTGGGGCAGCAGGCTTTGTCACCATATGAACACCAGGTGTCATTTTGAATCAAAATGGTGGACTGAAACATGACTTCAGCATGACTTTGCCCATTATTATTTTTTGGACATACGTTTGGCCTCCTCTCAGAATATCAGCACCAAATTTAGCATAAAGGTTCCTGAGGTGGGGGCAGTGGTCTTTGCCAATGTTTGGATGCCAGATACCATTTTGAATCAAGATGGCAGACTGAAATGTGACTTTGGCGTGACTTTGCCAGGTTTTTTGTCATAGGTTTGGCCTCCTCTTGAGATATCATCACCAAATCTGGCACGAGGAATTCCGAAGAGGGGCATGCAGTCTTCTTTGATAACAAAGCATTAACAAATAAAAACAACACTTCTAATACAAAAGAAACATACTGTAAAAATATGGTAAATGAATAATAAAATAGCAAAATCACGAAATTCAGAGTGATCGTATTTGTTAGGAATACCAGTTAACCCTGCAGGAAGAAACAAAAAACATTCTAACAGGTGTCTGACAGATCCAGCTGCCCACCTTGAGTTGTACTGGTCCACCACCCAGCAGCAGACTCTACTGGGACACTTGGCCCCTAGCAACTGCCTATGCTGGCCCTAGCTACAACCATGCAGTTAAGTACTGTGTGTTTTAGCAGTCCAGGATACAGTCCCATATATTGAAATACCAGCTAAAATACCACCACCTTCTACATATGATTCAGAGCCCCAGTTCCTTGTATGTTGCTAGTTTCTTCTTTCATAAGTAGAAATGCAATTGACAGAGTGCAAGATGGATTCTTGCCTCCCAGGTCTTTAGTGTGAATATAAGGTAGTGGTGTTTTTTTAAAAAAAACACAAAAACTTTTTTTTCAATATCAGGCAAGTACATACATAATTCCCCTCCCAACTTAAAACCAGACATCCTCTTAATTTCCAAGCAGGCTGCATTAGCTTGTTTCATATGGTGGCCACACATTGTGATTTGGCAAAAGACCCAAAACTTTCTTATCGCCTGCAGAGGCAAATGATTGAAAACAGACTTGTAGAAGGTACAAAGAGATGTCTATCTTATAGATGCAATTTTCGTATCACCTCCTCATAGACTGGTGTAAATTATTTCATGGGTCTGTACACCTACTTTTTATTATTGACAACGAGTTCAGTTTGAAAATATATTCAAATGTAAAATAAAAAGGGCATTTTAAAAAAAGGTTTCTACCATATCTGAATACAGAGGTTTTTAGGAATGGGACCTTTTCCCTCCAAAAAATAATTACCACAGTGTGTGTGTGTGTGTGAGAGAGAGAGAGAGAGAGAGAGAGAATCTGGGGATCACTGCACATGAGGAGGGTTAACTCTTCTATCCCCAGCTGCCCCCCAATCACTTCTGCCCAGAAATTAGGCTCAAGGGGTAGAAACAGTCCTAATCTCATGAATGTGAGATTTCCCCCTAAACATAATTGCCATGTGGCGGGGGCAGAGAAGGGAGGACATAGGCAGTGGTGGACCATGGGTGAGAAACAATATAAATATCAAATGCATAAATAAACCCTAGTGAGAAGCTGAAGAATTCAAACATAAGCCAGCCACTATGAGTGATCCTCAAGGTTTATTTTGTACAACATTCAAATAACAAATGGATGAAAGGTGATTAAGAATCTGTAACTAACTAAATAAAACCAATAGCATCCTTGGTCCAAGTTTTATTACTACACTGCCTGAGTTTCTTCGTAGACTTCCAACTGTGTGCCTTTCCAATGTCAGGTGTGTGTGAAATTCATATTAAATATGCAAAGATTTATGGTTAGCTGCAAATGCGGTGCTGAAATGTTCATTCAAAGGAGGAATTAGGGACGTATGTTAGTTATGTGCCTTGAAAGGATTGCCGGATTTCAGGACACTAGCAGGACTCTGATCCCTTAAAGCAGTACTCAGCGCAGCGCCCTGCTGCACAGTCAAGTGAAGAAAGTATAGCCGGTTTTGTTTTGAATTAGATGTATTATACTTCAAACATCTTTGCAAGGCATCTGAGGCCAAAATACACATGGAAACTGCAACAGAGTTCAGAACTCCGCGCAGCTTGGCCTGACCATGGCAGTGCTGTGCAAATTGACATATTTATGATGACTTTTTACCTCCCCCCCCCCCAATTTGCAGCTATAAAGTGCAGGGGTTCCTATTTACACAGATCAGCCTCATCACATCGTAAGTGGCCATGACCTCACACAATGCTCCTACTGGCCACGGACAAAGTCATGGTTGCTTGCAACACAATGAGGCTGTTCCAGGCAGCAAGGGCCTCTAAACATTACATCAGGGTATGGAAAACTGACCACAGGTAAGCCATGTTTCCTGGCATCCAAACCTTGAGAGAAATATATGCAGCAATACTAAATATAGCATTTATTAGTAGGCCGGTTTGAGAATCTGTTTGTTTCTGGCAATGTGTATCATCACCATGAACTGTAAGAATAGCAGTTTATTTGCAAAATTTCTGTTAAATATAGAACAGCAATTCATTACAAAAAGAAAGAAAGAAAAAAGAAAACGACTTGTCAGGCACATCTTTCCAGCAACTTCACAATACAAAGCTTTTCTGAATTCTTGAGTACAAAAGACTTTTCTTTTTTCTGCATTATGTTGCATGTGAAAGATGCTATTTTAGACTTGTCTAAATCAAAGTGCCTAATTTAAACATCTGCTGTATGACTTCTGCATCTAGTAATACATAGTAACAGAAATTTGAGCAAAGAATGTCTGGCTAAAAATGAGTTAGAATGATTGAAAACCCTTTAAATCTTTTGTTAATTTTAATCAGTGCTATTTTTTCTAGGAAAAAAGGTGCCAGAACTCACAGGAATGCCCTCTCTTGCTCTCTTGTAATGGCAATGGCACCCACCTGACAGGTGCTGGAACTGAGTTCTGGCTAGAAAAAAGCCCTGATTTTAATTACAAGAATATGGATTATTACTATTGTTATACTCTTCCTCCCAAAAGAGGCCAGAGTGGCAGACACATCCACAATTTTAAATAAATAAATAAATCTAGAAGAGTTGAAACATTTTAAAAGCAGTTACAGTTAAAAACATTATTTCATCCAGATATTAAGATGTACATTCAGAACTTATAATATGAACAGCATATTTTGCTTTGTAATAGAATTATAAAATTATAGAGTTTGAAGGGACCCCAGGAGTCATCTCGTCCAAAACTTTCAATGCAGGAATCTCAACTTAAGCATCACTGACAGATGGCAATCACAACAACTGCTTAAATACCTCCAATGAATGATAGTCCTCAACCTTCTGCAGGAACAGCTCTTACCATCAGAAAGTTCTTCCTGATGATTACCATATTTGTCTGTGTATAAGACGGTGGTTTTTGTTTTCAAAAATCACTACCTGCCAGTAGCGTAGGAAGTCTGTGACGCTGTACCAATCCACTTCTGCCAATCCACTTCTGTCAACCAGTGCGTGGACTCCTGCCAACCGTTACATGATGACCACCACTGATGATTTAATATTTGGTATGGGGATGCAGGGCTGTAGGACGGCAGGGGCTTCAGGGTGCTGGAGCCACTGGATGATCTCCCCCCCCAAAAAAGTTCAGATCCTGCTTGTGTGTTTCCCATAAGCATCTGGTTGGCCATGGCGAGACCAGGATGCTGGACATGATGGGTCATTGGCCTGATCCAGAAAGCTGTTCTTTTGTTCATATGTTAACCTAAAGACCAGAAGTTTAGCATTGATGATAGAAAACACCATTACACTGCATCTGTGAACCGCCCTGAGATCTTTTGATGAATATGAATTCAATGGAAAAGAGGGGGCATTGGAGCCCACATACTGGATGTATGAAAGCAACATTGAGTGAGCCTTCGGACCAGACTAGACGGGACATTAAGTATGTGAAAGCAATCCACAAGCAAATTCTGAAGAATGTAAATAGTAGCCATGCAGTAGGATAGGGCCTGAGCAGCAACAGAAACCAATCGTGGAAAGGGAGAGTGTAGTTCAGTGTTTTTCAACCTTTTTTGGGCAAAGGCACACTTGTTTCATGAAAAAAATCATGAGGCACACCACCATTAGAAAATGTTAAAAAAATTAACTCTGTGCCTATATTGACTATATATAAAGTAATTCTCTTGAATTTTTCAATTTTTCCCACGGCACGGCAGGCAACATATCGCGGCACACTAGTGTGCCGCGGAACACTGGTTGAAAAACACTGGTGTAGTTCTTACATTGTACCAAGCACCCATGGAAATTATGCTACCTCAGCTGCTGTTTTCATTATTGGAGAGCCGTTGGTCCTGGTGCTGTATGGGCCCCAGGGCTGGTATTTACATTTTTTTAAAAAACAAGGGAAGCTGCCTTATGCTGAGTCAGACCATTGGCCCATCTAGCTCAGCGTTGTCAACAGTAACTTGCCGCATGTTCTCAGGGTTTCCAACAGGGAGTCCTTCTCAGCCCTACCTAGAGATGCCAGGAGTTGAACCTGGAACATTTAGCATGCAGAGGCCTTTCCCATAACCTGTTGCTGCTACTTGAAGGTCTTTTGGATGTCGGCTTAGCATACCTAGGCCCTAACTCTGATGCCAAGCCGACATGCATTCTTAGCCTTTGTTTCATATGCTTCTGTCATTGCCAGAATGGCCCTGACCATTGTAAAGACACTTTGAGTTTCTGGCAATAAATTGGTGGATCACTTGAGGCGTTGATAATATTTCTCCTATATGCCATTCTATTTTTATGTAGGAAAAATAGAAACTATGACTTTTTATGCCTATGTTAGAAGAATGTGCAATGATTTCCAGCCATTTCTATGCACTCTTTGGAACGCCTCTTGCCTTCATACGATTGATGTCATGTGCAGTTTGGCACTTAGAAGTACGTGATTGCAGAAATGCCTTTGATGAGCAAGATAGCCCATAGAAAATGATTAAAGGCAAAGATTAATGGCTGGTGTAAAGAGCTGTTTCCACTTTTACTGTTATAGTTAATTTCTGTATATTAGATCTTCGAATACAAATGCATTTTCTACTGTCACTAATTTATTTCCTTTGAATCTCTAGGGAAGTCTGACTTATTCCACCAACATTGTAACACATAATGTGATCTTTCCCTGCTCTCCCCACATTGGAACTTATAACTGCAGATGTACATCGTAACAGTCTGCACTAAAACTTTTGGAAGTTATTTTCAACCTACTTTTCAAAGTTTTGCTGCGTTTAATTAGGCTCCAGTTGCTCAAATGACAATGGAGCTCAATATTTTTCCTCCTGCCATACAAATCTATGGTTGATTTTTATTCTGAAAAAGGGACCCAAAATATTTGCTCTTGCTGGCAACATTTGACCTGTATTTATTGGAAGAGAAATTCTTCAACTCTACATTTCCACTTTTTACTCCCCTTCTCGCATAGATTTACTTCCTGTGGGAACTGTTGAGTGTAGATCATGAATATCTGGTTAAAATAATAGACAGTGGCTTCCTTCACTGAAATGAAACTCACATTAAAATATGAAGTATGTTATTTACAATGGCGATAAGACATAAATGGTTGAGAGACTGTTGCACCAATTCATTTTCCTTTAAATTGTTTAAATTGACGGTTACCATGGTTTCAGTCTGCTTGACATTGCTTCCTTGTGTGGGGATAAACCCCTATTTGTCTTGTCTTCCCCCCCCCCTCACACACATCTACTTTGAAAGATGTATTGTTGTGTAAATCCAAATCCAAATGGACAAATGAATTTGAATTTCAAAGGAATTTCAGTACTGGCATTTAAAAAATAAACCCAAAAGGAGGAAAGCATGTCAGTTAGTAGAAGCGAACTAACAAAGATCAATGGCACATCAAAATTCCTCGGATATTTTTACAATGGCAGGTCTGCTCTACATACCAGCTCATAGGTAGTTATTTCAACTCTGTTTGGAAATAATTTCTGACTTCAGTATAACAGTATGAGAACTGAAATGAAATAAACTACTCGTCACAAATTCTTCCGTGCTTTTCATGTACTTGGTAAAGCATTTATGCGATCAGCTTAGCCATTACACTGCACACATAATTGCTGTTATTGATATATTTACCACAGTCTGCTTGGAGACATGCTTAGTATTTTATTGTTAGCATGCAATTTAGGTGTTTGTTTGTGGCTTCACAGTCAGTTTGTATTAAACAGGGACATTAGTTTTGGGGAACATTTTTCGATGTTTCATCTAACATGGAGATGGCTCATATATAAAACCAAACCATGGCTGAGGGTTACGGTAATGTCCCTTCTGCCTCCTTCTTCCCCATGCACTCCAATTATGTCAGTTCCTAAGTTTGGTCAAACCATTGTTGGTTGTTTCATCTGAATTGGCAGACTTCTGATTTTTGCTTTCTCCCCAGAACAGTTTCATAACAGTTTTCATTGTATACAGTCATCATTAGCATTGAAGAATGAGGTGTATGGGGGGGGGGGGAATAACTGAGAGTGATCACTCATATGGCCTGTAATCAAAGCCTGGCCTGTGCTATTGACTGGGTTAGGAAGCTTCTCATAGCTGATACTCTGATAGGCCCAAGAGCTTCACATCTTCTTGCCCAGCAGCTTGCAGTAGTGACACTGCACTTTCCCACTGGGCTCTGGAACATTAAAAAGCTCTGTTGGGCTGTTTGTTTGGACATTCTTGTTGAATCCGCTTGTTGGCCACTTCTGAAGACCTGGTGAGGGAACATCACAGGCTTTACATCACAGGCCCTCAAGTGCTCCCAGTAGCCACAGAAAGTTGTAAGGGGTGGGAGCTGTTGATATCCCCTGCCTGGGGCAGCAGCAACATTGCTAATGATAGCATGAACATTTGGTGAACTGGAAAGAGGACTTTGAAGAACACCCCCCTCCCCCGAACTTGCTTTGCTGTCACTTCCTTTGAGAGGAAAGAGCAATATGCATCTGGTTTTCCCAAGACAGAGGAGAAAAAGAGGACAATAATGTCCTCCTATGAATCTGTTGTAACTGAAAACTGATTTGGATAGCCATTGTGGTTGAAAGGTAGCCTACAAATGCTGTTGAATGAATGGATAGTTCAACTTCTGTGGGCTTCAGTCGTCAGGAGGGTTAATGAACATGCAGAGCTCTTACTCTTAGCCTGTCATTGATCTGCCTTGCTGTCTCCACTGCTGAACAGAATACTGTATCCTGGAAACTGATGGAGCTAGTCTGTAGTGCAATTGAGTGCAATAAGCTACCTCTCCTTGCCTCTCCGGTGGCAAGTAAATTGGCAAGGGTTGTAACCTGGTAATGTTCTTGTACCTTGTAGCTTCTGCGTAAGTGAAGGGAGAACAATCTGCTACTGAGAATTACTCTTATAAGTATACCTGAAAACAGCATTACAAGTATACCTGAAAACAGTGTTCCAGAACATGCTTGCTAAGGAAGATGGTATAGTTTTGTGCGAGGCGGCACAAGCCACTCTCAGCTCAGCCATGACTGTAGGTCCCATCTTTGAGCATCATCTGCCTGGAATAGCCACAGAGATTCTAAGGGGAATGCTTAATTTGGTTGATACACTGCTCCAGTAGTGGGCTATAAACTATGCATTTGTGACTGCAGTCTGACATGGACAGAGATATGTAGGTCTCTTAGGATAAATTAGATGTTGCAATATCATGCAGGCAGTGGGAAGCATATATAGCAAGTCCTGTTCCTTGGTACAGCTGTAAGCATTCCTGAAAAATTGATAGCAGATGGCTACACGAGTGTGTATGTGGTTCTATTGACAGATATGTCCCTGAGTGGCTTAAGTCGTTTTAAAAGAGCATGTCTGTTCTGATCCTAAATTGGTCGTCTATGGTTTCCTTCTGATCCCTATCCCTTTTTCCTTACAGTGAGTCTGCTATGTCTCACTTTGAATTCTTCAGAGAGCTATATTTTAAGGTGATCGAGCAAAGTATTCCAGGTCCAGCATAATGGAAATACCATCCAAATACCTGATCACTGAATTATTTCAGACCCATAAATTGTTCTTTTTTTTAATGTATAGGAAATGTGCAGGCATTGTAAGCAGCAGTGGGATTTCTTTGAATACCAAGTTTTGGGACTGGGTTATTTATACCTCGCTATAGTGCCAGATGAGAGGACGGGGATTTTGTAGATCTTATTTGTTTATGCATATTGATATAATTTGTTACATTTGTTTGTTACAGAAATTAAAGTCTCTGAGAAATGTATAAAGTCTCTTGACTAAATTTTGCACATTCTATGGTCATTGTGCACAATCTAACAGACCTTGTGAAATGTGCATATATCAACTGAATTTTGTACTTTCTCCAGTCATCGTATTTGGCTGATTTTTGTACATTCTGTAGTCAGTATGCACAGTCTCCAAGAAACATGCTTCCCCCACCTCATTTCTTGTTCAGAGGTGTGCAATTTGTGCTCCCTGAGCTGCTTTCGGCCCACTGTCTAATCTTACGTGACCCACGGTATCCCCTCTCACTGATCAACTAAGCAGCAGGAAAAAGAGGAGTCCAGATGAAAGGTTGATTTCCCCCCCAGCCTTCTTTTTACCTCTCAGCTGTTCCCCAGTGAGCAGAGCAGCATACAGTAGGGAGAGGAACAATTTAAACCTTAAGAGTGACCTGCTTGGTATGGGAGAGAGAATTGTAAGCAGTAACGTCAGAAGGAAAGGAAATGCAGAAATCTCCAGGGTGGGTCACCTGACATTGACCTTGCGGCCTTTCCAGCCCAGAGCAAAGCTGCTGCTTCTTTTTACTTTTCCGTTTTTTTAAACTTTTAATTGTGATTAGATCTTTGATGCTAGCTTTATCCTCTGGTTTCATTTCATTTGTTGCATATCTTATTGTTCTGTTTTATTTGTGGTAAACTGTCCTGAGAATGCTGAAAGGTCAGCCTACAAATGCACTGAATAAAGAAGCAAACGTGCTTTGGACCTGGTCCAGCCAAAGTTGAGCACATTTAAGTCTCATTGTGTATGTGCTCCTTCCCATAACTGTAATTGAGTTATCCCTATAGAAGTAGGAATAATCATTTGCCCTGGTTCAGAGTTCTGTGTGATCTTGATGCACACACAAAGTTCTTAGCAAATACAATTATCCTGCTTTGTTTCAGTGGAGAGAGCTACCTGCACTCAAAAAGGGTTATGCATATAGTTGTACTCCTCAGTTAAAATGAATGATTGGAATAGGGTGATTTTAAAAAAATATTAGAATTCTTAAGTAATGACAGGTAACAGGGCTGCTGGTGACTGATATTTTTTAATGCATCATCCATTAAAATATTTAAAATATTCTGAATCCTACACTTTATACTCTACTTCGTCCTGTATTATGTTGTTCTAAATGGAGACATAACTGATTTTGAGTGACTCAAATTTCTAGACACTGGAAGTCACTGTTCCAGATGGCAAAATGTTTCTCTCTTCTCTTCTCTTCTCTTCTCTTCTCTTCTCTTCTCTTCTCTCTCTCCCTCCCCCCTAATCCCCATTTTTGAACTGTGCCAACAGTTGTAATGCAATTATCTTAGCCCTTATTAAGGATTACACATCTCATTTGGTTACTAAAATGAAGTTTTGTGTAGCTGGAATCAGCATGTTCCAACTGAATTAGTTCACCAGCTTATTAGAAAGGGAAAATAATAATGACATATTATGTTTTTATTTCATTCCTTCAATCAACTGTAAGAAAAGTCCTGTTTGAACATGAGAAATTCAAAAGTAATAGACCATTAAATTGACTAAAACTTCATTCATTACTGGAATCTGATCTGGGACAGATCAAGTTTCTTAGCAGAAGAGTATTCCCTTTCCAGCCTCATTCCTTCATAAGTTATGGCAAGCTGAACATAAATCTCTTCATATGTTCCACCCAACAGGTGCATGTTGCAGTTGAAGCATGTACAATATTATTTCCATAAAGTGTGAACTATCTTTGCTGCATTTCATACTGCCTTTCTGAATCCTTGTCGATGGAATAAAGGCAACTGATACCAATGTAACTGCATTGACACTTAGAGTTTTGTTCTTGCATTTTTGAGGAGAACAGGTTCAGTCTTAATAAAGTGTCCAGTGACTGTAGGCCACAGCTTGAACAATGAAAGACAGAAGTAAAAACTCAAAAGGAATGTGAGGGCTAACTGCAATAATTCGCCCATTGTGTGAGTTTATAGCACTTTTGGGGTTTCTTTTATTGATGGTAAACAAGGAGACGATCTTCTAATATGGAATCCTCATCCACAGGGTTTACACTAAATTGAACTGATTCTACAAAAAGGGAGGAACCACTGTTGGTAAAATAAACTCTGTCCCAAAACCTGCCCTTCAATTTCTGACAGTTTTCTTCACTTGTGAAAGAGGTTTCCATTTTTCTGCCTCATCTGCAGGGCACTGTAGAATGTCTCTGTAATTCCAATGAGTGCACAATTATCAGTGCAAAGTAGTTGTCGGGTGGTGGGTTCTTTCCTTTCCTTTAAATTTATCTTCAAGCTCTGCTGCCTCCCTAACTTCTTGAGCATCCTACTCTGAAGAGTCCTCATGGGAGAAGTAGCCACGTGATTTCATTCCCTGGGTTTCAGCTGAAGTATGGGACGCTAGTAATACCTAGTTCAGCTATTGACGATCTAAGATTGGTGCGCTCACTTTGTTTTCTGCATTGATCTCTTTATAAGTAAAGAGGCTTAACTTAAAGAAATAATAACAAACTGTCAGATATGAGGTAGCCTCCCTGCCTGCCTGCACTTCCTGCAAAGGACACTCTAGGATGTAACAGAGTTTTCAGGAGACAGACACCTGGGAAGGCTGCAGAGGGCAGACCATTTGAAAGATTATTTGCAGTATGAAAGAAAGGGCACTCAAATGCACCCCCTGGTCACCTCAAATGTAGGAAACAGAGCAGAAGAACCTGCATCCTGCCCCTGAGAATTGCACTGAATGTTTTCCCCTTTGAAAAATGCAATTGGCGGGGCCTGTCATTAATGTTTGGGGGGATGCAGATGCTTGGGGGGGTGCAGGTAAATTTTCAGCACAGCAGCAGTAGAAATGATGGCTCCAGTTTAGAGATACTCACTCACCCAAAGTGATGTGCAACAAGATGGTGTGCTCTTGAATGATGCTGTCTTTGTGGAAAACCAATCGCAGTGGAACCAGTTAGGGTATGTACATTCCCACCTTCACTTAGATATGAGTGAGAAGGTGTCACTAAATTTGTGAAGCATATGGGTGCTAAGGACTGTATTGTGCTTGTTGGATGCAACATCTGAAAAAGTCCTCTGTATGGTCACATATAGGCACCTCTGAGGAACCACATCAGTGCCTGTGGATCTCAGTCAGTATACCCATGCCCAGTGGCATCCAGTGCATGGCTGGTATATACAGAAAGAAGGAAGATTTTGCATCTTTGGATGCAGCTGGGTCACAGTACACAGGCTTGTACAGATAAAGTGCCTTGTAAGAGACACTGGCTGATCTTATATAGGGAGCTTAGGAGCAAAGTCTGTGAGTGAATGGGTTCCGCCCACCCCCCCTTCTCTTTGAACAAGATGCTTCTGAAAATTTCAAAAGCAATGTGTCTCCTGGAGAGGAAATCACGATGCATATTTGCTTAAAGGAACTTTCTGAATCACTTCCCGAGCACTTGCGAGTCCCTAGACAGACCTTTGGTCTGATCCGGCAAAGCCGTTCTGTTCTTCCTTTTGTGCAGCAATGGACAATGGATATTATAGCAGAGGACTTGTATAAATGGCAGAATTGTTATCTGCTAAATGCTCGGATTTCAAAGGCACAAGCTAGTAGCTTAGGGAAGCAGTGACGGGGTTTGATGCATCTGTTTGCTTGAATGCACTTTGGATTTTAAAAGCATCCTTAGTTCAGTTTCTTTCATCGATGTTTGTGACTGTCCTGAAGCTGAGAATATGCTGCCTGATAGCTCTTTGCCTCACATCTGAAAACCCCCTTTGTGCTAACACATAAGAAAAGAACACCATAATTCTATTGTTAAATTGTTGGCTAGCAGAATCAAATTCTCAAAGGCAGGGGTATTAGGAGTTCCAGCTGGGATTCTGCTGAGTGATTTTTTTTTTTTTTTAAGGAACCCTGCTGGTCCTTTCCCACTCTATAAATGCTGATGGCAAGGAGGAAGCCAAGCACAGAGCAATTAAGCCGCACTGCACCCAGCGACACAAGAACAGCACAGATGTTTGCCATTCTGTTCCATCTCATCTCTGTCGATTTGTAATAGATCGTTTCGCTCAAAGAGGCCTTGCAAACATTTCCATTATTATTTTTTATTTAACAG
Source organism: Lacerta agilis (assembly GCF_009819535.1). Taxonomy (NCBI): domain Eukaryota; kingdom Metazoa; phylum Chordata; class Lepidosauria; order Squamata; family Lacertidae; genus Lacerta; species Lacerta agilis. The sequence continues at coordinate 62,440,043 of NC_046316.1, read as the reverse complement.
TGACACCTGTGAGGGAGATGTAGCTTATAATTCAGTGAATCATGGGATAAAAGAACAAGCACTTAGGGTATTTTGTTGTTGTTGTTGTTTTGGCAGAAACTGTAGAAAACCCCACCTTGTGCATTAAGAATTAAACCTCGCCCTTCCCCGAACAGGGTGTTTACTACAAATTTAGATGCAGAATGCAAATCACAAAAAAGTTGGCATAGATTTTGATCAAGTGTGCTGATCTATAGGGAACTAGGACTGGGTTTTCAACATTGTGACGTATCACCAGCTAAACCTTGCGATATATACATCACAATGTTGAAAAGGAAGGAGCAACGGAGCGAAGCTGCCACCAGCGCCCAGCGCATGGAGGGAGGAGCCCCAGCCCTGTGAGGCCCCAGGGTGAAGCTGCTGTTGTTCCCACAACCTCAGGCATCCAGCTCAGGAAGGAAGGAGACAGCTCATCCACTCGGACAGAGAAGGAAGGTGAGCTGCCAGCCGTCAGGCAAGCCCTACCCGCGATATATTGCCAGGTCAAAATTGCATTGCAATCTCACCAAGCTTTTTATTGCCCTGTCTTCATCAGCCAGCAACCCAATCCACACCTTTTCTTACAGGAAGGCATGAATCCTTGATCTTGGCACTAACTCCACACACACACAAAAAATGGATCCTTTCAGGGAAATAGTGTTGCATTAAAAGGCACAATACTTTTTTTTGTATACACATATCCTGCTGGATCAGAAGTGGCCTATCTAGTCCAGAATCCTGTTCTCACCATGGCCAGCTGGATACGTATTATGGATATTAATATTGCACAGCCTGAAGCAATTGGATGCATAAAAACTCACTCCTTTTGAAATAAAAAAGGTTCAGAACCATAAATATTATTCAAAGCTCTACTAACCAGAACAACTTCAAAACAGGTACAAAAACAAATCAGTAATGTATCCAAATAGTTGGGAACAAAAGACAAAGGAACTCCTCTCAAAATGGCGATTTGCAATTGAATACCTTAATCATATGACCTAAGGTTAAACACTTATGTGAAAAAGCAGAGAACATCAACATGTTTAGGCCAACCCAACCAGCAGTAGCACTGCTCCTGAACAGTGTTTGGATCTAGCATATTTTATGATGGCTTAACTCAGGCTGACGTAATTTACATTGTACCTTTAATGTCTCATCTGGTTTGGCCCTCTGCTGCATCACCTTGCCTTAAATCACTAAAATTTGCTATTCTGCATCCCCTCCCTTCCCTATGTCTGTAAAATGTGACTTAACGGTATTTACATCATGGGTGTAATGTGAGGCATGCCCAGTGGGAATTTGTCAAGTGATAGTCATATCAGCTTTGTCATTAAAACCATTTGTTGAAGACATCTGGTAAACATTCATGAGTTCTTGGCACTGGGCCATCTGTAAGAGAAACTGGACTCTGAGACATTTGGTGGGACACTACCACTATCGCAATAATAGCTTTTCTTCCATTTTATTTTAGATTACAATTTCCTTTATTTTTTCCTGAATGATAAAATCTCTCCCCTCCTTTAAAATTCAGCAAAAAACACTTTTTTCCTCAGTGTCCATTTTTAAAAGCAAAAAATAAAAATAAAAATTGTGGGTTTGCTGTAAAGAACTTTTATAGAGCAACAGATGGGCTACTTTTCAGATTTTGGATACTTCTAGTCAGTGGAAATTGTTTGCCGTTACAGCAGATTAAAGACACTGAAGTCTTAAGAGTGTGTGTGTGTGTAATTACAGGGTAGTATTTTATTAACACACCTGAATACTGCAGGGTTAAGCCTTTTAATAAAAGGATGCTGCAGGCAATATCCCATTTCATCAAAAAATCTTTTATGCATGATATGTTGCTAATAATGTGCTGGCTCCCAAAAGAAAAGTAATTTCTGTAACTCTAAGAAGGAAACGAGTGAGATCTGACAAGGGGAGAAATCAGCAAGCCTCATGCTACTAATGAGAACTCTCTTCAGATATTCTGGCCAGATGGGGAAATGAAGTTTCCAAACTGATAATGACACACAATCTGAGGTACAACTGCAGGGACAGATTTGACAAGCACAAAAACAGGAAAAGTGAAAAATTGTGTTTTTGCAAAAATACACTTTCTCACAAAAAACAAACAAACCCTGAACATACTTTTCCTTGTTGCTGAAGCTAAAATGTGCTGTTTGCTTACAGTTCTTATGCAAAACTGAAAGCAATTGGAACATTCTGTTTAAATGGTTTTATAGAATGCACAAATTTTGCACAAGAAAATGGGTCTGCACTGGTATCTGGAGAGGCTACAAGACTGAATGTAAATGAAGTTCTGCTTCCAATCTTATGTCAGCCGTGATAGGGACTCACTAGGAGACCTTAAGGAAGTCGGTATTCTCTTGGATTATCGGGTCCTCCATTAAAAGAGGGCACGTGTTGCAGTGGGACCGGCAACCCGACCCAGTGTTGTGGGGGTAATTGGAAATCATGGCCACAACCCCTGATAGGTCGGTCCCGTGTTGCTGGGGTGAAATCCGACCAATGGGGTGTCGTAAAATACAGCAATGTGTGGAATCGTTTTTGAACTCAATGAGCTCTCTGAGGAAATGGCTGAGCTTTTCTTGACCACTGTCTGCAAATTGTCTGGAAAAGCTCAGAGAGACAGAGTGTGCTGTAGTTCAAGACAATCAGTGTTTGTCCCTCTGCTCTACTCATGACATTATGACATGGGCTTTATGAACTCTAAATTCTGTAGAACCAATGTAGTGTGACCTGCCAGAGTAAAAGTAGCCATTGTGGTGCCCTCCTGATGTTATTGACCTTCTCACTGACCAAAGGCAAGCGGGCTTAAGGGTAGGCACACCCAGGGGGTGGAGCTGACTGAGTCGCAACAAAAACTTTGCTCATGTTTGCTTCTTAGAGATAAAAGGAGTGTTTGCCCCTCACTTGAAACCCTAGTCTCTCATTCCAGATTTGGGGAGGGGATTGGTAGCTGGGATTATATTCTGATGAGAGGAAGGACCTCTTTCTTCTTTACTCTCGTGAGTCCCAGTGCACGTGCAATCCCTGTCAAACAAAAGTGATAATGCTCAATAATGCTGGATGCTGTAAACAAATATTTTGAGAAAGTAAAATTGGATGTGCAAAATAATTTTTGGTCTCAGGCAGCAAGAATTAACAGCTAGATGCAAGCATTGCAAAAGGAAAAATGCTTTCACTGCAAGGAGTGACATTATGACCTGTGGCTTTCAAAGTAATTTTCACCTTCTCTGCCCACAATTTTTCCTCTGGACAAGGAATGTTGCAACTTTGTAAAACACATAATAATAGCTTCCATGGTGGTGTTTATGCTGTATGTGTGATCTTGGCTACAGTAGGGCAGTCTTAGCAGCCCAGTGAAAAGTATTACATTTGCTTCTGGGTGTAACCCATAATGATCTAAATAGTGAATATTCACATTGTCCTTCAGTCATAGTAGCATTTAAGAAATTTTAGATTAAGTATTGTCCCTTTGTCAAAATCTTGCCCCTTGAATTTTTGTCCTTCCCATCCCAAAGTCAATCTGCATATGTGAGGAGTGGTGGTTGTGCCCGTGTGATTTGACAACCAACCCTCTTTGTGAAACGATGTACAAGCACTGGTTTGCTTCCTATGACCCTGTGTTACCCATCCATTACTTTTGTATCCAAAGAGCTTTATGCCCATATTCATTTCATTAAGAAACAAGATGCCCCGTCATTATATCTTTTCCTGTCAAAAATTGCTGAGATATGTATGTTTGTTTATTGTATTTTGCCTGGCAAATATCCTGCTACAGAAATGTGCACTTTGAGATACATGCACTGAACTCTATTTTGAATGTGCAGATTCTCTCTATAGGAATGTAGATTGGGTTTAACGTTTTAAAATAATGTGTCACCCTGGCTTTTTAATTTCCTCTTGCAACATGAATTGTTTCAGACTCCTCAAATTACTCAGGTCCTTATCTTTCAAATCCATTTGTATGTTTGGAGTGATCATTGATTAAATATAATTAACTCTCCATCTCTCGTGTGCAAGAGTCATGTCCTATAGCCTTCAGCTCTCTCTTGAAATTATCACTGACCTGTTTCCCCTTCATATATAAAGTCTTCTCTTGACTGTCATTTCCTGTAAAAGGAAATATGTAGTCTAGAAATTGTTCCACAAGGGGTTAGAGCTCATTGCGTATTCCTTAGCAGCAGCAACTTGCTTCAGAATCCACAGGCAGACCTCATTTGAACATCCACTTCATTAAACAGTGAAGCTGGCATTCTAGGCCTCTGGTATGTTAGGATAGAGATGACTTCCAAGCAGAGCTTCTGTTTGGCAGACTTGTGAGCAGAGCCTGGCAGAACTTAACCTCACATAAACCCTCTTTTCATTGGACAGATCCATAGCTCAGAAAATGCAACTTTCATTTTTTTTAGACAGTGTCCATGGTCTATCACTCATCTATTCTCTGACCAGTTATGGCTTATATACAGTGCTTTTCTTCTAGAAAGGTGCCAGAACTCACCATGAAGTTGTTACAGTAAGTTCCATATTTTTAACCGGTACTTTTCTTCCAGAAAAAAGGGTTCTGGTACCGCGTGCCCCCTGAGTACCCCCATAAAGAAAAAAAAGCACTGCCTATATAGATTGTTCACTCCTCTTGAGGAAGTGAGTCTACCTCTTCCCCTGATCAGGAGTTTAGTGAGAGGGAAGGGATTTAACCCCTTGCCCACACACAATGGTCACAATAACCCCTCCAGCAACAACAACATCTGTGGGGCTGAGGAATGGGGAACTAACTACAGAACATTATTTGGGTTTCTTAGCAGTCTGGAAGCTGCTATTCTACTTCCAGTTTAAAGCAGAACAGCTATGATTCAATGTTGCTTTAAAAAGAAAAAGAAACCCCATAGATAATCTGGATGCATGAGATAAACTTGACAAATGTCTTTTTGTGGTGTTCCATATTTTCATGTATTGTAGAATAATAATTGTGCAATGTGGAGATGATCAGAGCCTAGTAGTGCAGTTAAAATACTGGAAACACTAAGAAGAAAATGTACCAAAAGCAAGGTTTAACTTGGCTTTTTTCAGTAATAAAAGGGATCATATTGAGAAGCTAATCAACAGTGACAGAACCATTCCTGAGAGGGACTCTTAATCCAAGTGCTATATGACGACTTTGAAACAATCCCAGAATATTTTTGGCTGTCAGCTTCACCCCACTCTTTGCCAATCATCAGATTTCTTTTGGAGACATTTAATTCCAAACACAACTCATTGGCTTGGCTGTCCTCTTTGAAGTATGAGAAAATCCTCAATTGTAAATTTTAAAATGCTTTCAAATGCACACATTGCTGCTAAATATGAACAAGTATCCCCGGGTCTCATGTTTGTTTGGGCAGTGTTTGGGACTTAGATACAATTTTGTTGTCAAGTATTTGTCATTTTCTATGGGGGGGGATTAAAATCTTTCAGAAAATTAAAGCACCCTTGTTTTGTTTACATAAACTAGGCAGCTTACATAAAACATTGGCCCGTAAAGGAAAAACAAATCCACATCAGGGCCATACCTTTTATTGGACTTTAAAATGTCACAAATTAGGGTACAAGCTTTTGAGTTTCCCATCAGATTAGATAATTAAAAGTGCATAGATGAGGAGGAGAAGAGGAAAAACAGTTGTTGGTCAACCCATCTGTATCTGTATTTGGTAAGAGTCTTAAGGCTGAGAGTAGGAAAAGGAAGCTCTTTTTCTGTAGCAGAGAGTTAGATGCATCTCCTACCTCTGGGGTGGCTAACCTGTGACTCTCCAAATGTTAGTTCACTTCAGTTCCCATCACCCTTGATCATGAGGATAGGGTACAGCATTTGGGACTTTTTAGTTTACAGAAAAGGCTAATAATAATAATAATAATAATAATAATAATAATTAAAAAAAAATTATACCCCGCCCATCTGGCCAGGCCTTCCCAGTCACTCTGGGCAGCTTCTGACGGGATATTCAAAACACAATAAAACACCAAACATTTAAAACTTCCCTAAACAGGGCTGCCTGAGAAGTTGATAAAATTATGCATAGCATGGTGAGAGTGGGCAGAGAAACATTTCTCTCTCTCTCTCTGATAACACTAGAACTTGTGAGCAACCAATGAAGTGGAATGTTGGAAGATTTAGGATGGGTAAAAAAGTACTTATTGATGCAGCACACATTTAAACTATTGAATATGCTCCCACAGCAGGCAGTGATCATCATCATCATCATCACCAATTAGTTACATGCTACCTATCTGACTGGGTTTTCCCAGCCACTCTGGGCGGCTTCCAACAAATTAAAACAAACACAGTAAAATATTAGACATTAAAAAATTCTGTTTACAGGGCTGCCTTCAGATATCTTCTAAAAGTTGTATAGTTCTTTATTTCCTTGACATCTGATGGGAGTGCATTCTACAGGATGGGTGCCACTACCAAGAAGGCCCTCTGCCTGGTTCCCTGTAACCTCACCTCTCGCAGTGAGGGAACCACCAGAAGGCCTTCAGAGCTGGATCTTGGATGGCTTTAGAAGAGGATTAGACAAATTCATGGAGGATTGGCCTATCAAGGGCTACTAGTTGCTTTGGCTATATTCTGCCTCTGCATACTAGTTTCTGGGAATCACAGGTGGGCAGAGTGCTTTTACACTCTGCTCCTGCTTTCAGGCTTCTCATGGCTCTCTGGTTAGCCTCTGTGAGAACAGAATGCTGGACTAGATGGGCCATTAGCCTGATCCAGGAGGCTCAGCTTATGCTCTTACTGGCCATGTTGGCTGGAGCTGGTGGGAATCTAACAGTATTTGGAGGGCCACTGTTGAGCCACTCTTGTTCTACAAGAACAGAAGAAGACCCTTCCTAGATCAGACCAAAGGGACATTGAGTTCTGCCTGCTATTTCGCACAGTGACTAACCAGATGGTCCCAGGAAGCCCATGAGCAGAGCAAATAACTCTTGTCTTCCTGGCAGAATCCTGGCTCGGAGCGTGAAGGCAGTTCATCTTTGTCGATTATTGTTTCTTCAAGAGCTCTGGCAGCCCACTGAGAGGGAGAGTAGATTAAGTGCCTGTCTGAAGAATAATTATAATCTTCTACTATTTTTCCCCTTGAACGCTTGATTAGTTAAAGTTTTCTATAATTATTGAATTTGGATGGGATCTCAGATAGGGAAAGGTTTTCAAATGTTAGGAAGTGCAATGACCAGAGAAAGACCAGAGAAAGTTCCTTTGTGATGTATGCTTGGCAAGTTCGCATTTAGAGATTCCTAAGTGAAAAATAAAGTGAGGTTATTTGAAGGTGAGGCATTATGCATGAAAACTTCACAAGGGGTTGTAACCAGCGCTTTTCTTCTAGAAAAAAAAGGTACCAGTACTGTTTACTCTTGAGTATCCCCAGGAAAAAAAGCACTGGTTGTAACTCCATGGCAGAGCATAAACACTGCCTGCAGAATCTTCCAGGCTCAACTCTCAGTATTTCCATTTAGAAGGCTCTCAAAATAGCAAGTTATGGGAAGGACCTCTTCCTGCAAAGAAACTGCCAGTCAGTGGACAAACAATCTGACCTGGTAACAGAAACCTTCTCAAGGAAGGCAGTTTTATAAACAGGGCTTTGCCTGGAATGCCACTGACCATGTAGCATTTTTCTTCAATATACTGAGTAATGTAAGAGATGCTGCTAATGTAACTGACTCTCAGCCTGTCAGCAGCCCTTGGATGAATCTGAAGATGATGATGATGATGATGATTAATTGTTTATTTCCCATACGGATCCAGGTTGGGTTGCAACAACTTAAAAATGCAATATTCAAAGCAGTTAAGACATTTACAGTCAAGAGAGTAGGGTGGGTCCTAAAATATATCTGTCATGTGTCAGGGACAGGTACTGAGGTATCTTGCCAGAAATTGGTGGGCCACATGTAGGCATTCTGGAAAGAGCTGACATCCTTGGGACAGCTATATATAGGAGTACTGTGGGCAAAAGTGCACCTCAGGCCTACTCCGCCAGCAGGGGGCAGAAGGAGGGGCACAGCATGCAAATTAGGAGTTCACCCAAGAGCATTCTTGCAGGTGGCACTCATTTGTTGATTGAGTCTTAAATATTTTTATACTGATCTTCTCTGAGAGCAGTAAATAAGGAGGCTGTGCCTCCCTTCAGGTATTTGATTTATTTGTATTTATTTCATAATGTTGATAATACTGCTCAGTCACCAGAAGTCTCTATGGGGTTTTACATAAAATGGCATAAATGTTTCATTTTTAAAAATTCCAACAAAATAAAGCATTAAAAATAAGTGACCAAAAATAATAATAATAATAATAATAATAATAATAATAATAATAATAATAATAAATGTTAACATTGCACATCTGGGTCTAAAATAGAAGTCACAAAAACAATATAGTGAAGATGTCTTCTTAATATCAGTGGTCAGGATACTTTAGCCTGCTGCCAGTCTGAAGAATCAATGCTTTCCTCATGGAAGAAGCATTATATGGCACTTGCAAAAGTTCCACAGACGGAAGCATTAAGTCAGCATACACGGGATGCAGTGCTTCTTCAAGTAAACTGGTCCCAAGGTTAAAAGTGCCATTGACATCTAAGCAGCTAATAAAGACCACCTGGTGCCTTCGAGGGTTTTGTTCAGCTTCCTACCAACCTCAGGGCATGAACTTGCTACCCAGATAGTTTAGCCATGGCACCTTTGCACTATTTCTTTCATATACGCATACTTCTATTTAGGGAAACTGACACATGAAGGAGATTTGAATAGAGAAGAGAGGCCTGGATGCCAAACCAATGCCAGTTGTACCTCATCTTTGTATTTTCTGCCCAGCTAAGCGATTCTACCTTTACTCACGACACCTTCTTACAAATTGCCTGTTTAGCACCAGGCTTTCAAATTAACTTAAATTGTGTTTTTATTTCTAGAATACAGCCGTGACCATCAATTCCTGAGTACTTTGGGTGCATGAATTCATTCTAGATCAAAGCATGGCCATTAATCTTCTATCAGCAATTCTCAATTAAATGTGTTAATAGTAAGTAGAACCAATAAGCCGGAAAAGAACACATTATGATCAGCCTTATCTTTATTACTGATTGTGCAATGGCCTGTGGCCCAATTCTTTCTTCATTTGTTCCATTGTAAATCAGGATTCAGTCATCTGGAGTCAATTAAGTTAGTCAGGTAAAGAAGTAAAAATGTTGATATATACATTATAGAAGGGAGAATACAGAACGTGGAGCTATTTCCTCAGCTTGTGGAAAGCTCCCATTTTTAGTAAAGAAGCCATTTTTTCTCATAATTTCATAACTATCTGCAGATGTTATTGTCTGCATTATTATTATTATTATTTGTAGTAGTAGTAGTAGTATAGTTTATTTATTCTTATAGTTGCATATACTCTATGATACAATATTTGTGACCAACACTAACGATGTTGTTGTTGTTCAGCCGTTCAGTCGTGTCCGACTGAACCCCATGGACCAGAGCATGCCAGGCACCCCTGTCCTCCACTGTCTCCCGCAGTTTGGCCAAACTCATGCCAGTCGCTTCGAGAACACTGTCCAACCATCTCATCCTCTGTCGTCCCCTTCTCCTTGTGCAATCCATCTTTCCCAACACCAGGGTCTTTTCCAGTCTTCTCTACTCATGACGTGGCCAAAGTACTGGAGCCTCAACTTCAGGATCTGTCCTTCCAGTGAGCACTCGGGGCTGATTTCTTTAAGGATGGATAAGTTTGATCTTTTTGCAGTCCATGGGACTCTCAAGAGTCTCCTCCAGCACCATAATTCAAAAGCATCAGTTCTTCGGCGATCAGCCTTCTTGATGGTCCAGCTCTCACTTCCATACATCACTACTGGGAAATCCATAGCTTTGAGCTATGAGCTATGCCAAGCTATGAGCTATGCCATGCAGGGCCACCCAAGATGGACAGGTCATAGCAGAGAGTTTAGACTAAATGTGATCCACCTGGAGAAGGAACTGGCGAGCCACTCCAGTATCCCTGCCAAGAAAACTCCATGGACAAAGACAACACTAATGATGTCCCTCCAATTACACAGTGGAATTCAGATTGCACAATGGAGCTTCTGGTTTCTCTGTTCTATTCTCCAGCCCCACACATACCCCCTAAATCTTAGAGAGGAAAACAAAGCACGAATGAGCAATATAAAATATATATCATTAGCATCAGTGGTTTTGACTAGAAAAAGCTGATGACCAGAATAAAATAGTTTCAAAGAGCCTGTTTAAACATGGACAACATAAATTTGTCTGGTGGTTGTTACTATTATAAGTTAAAACACTGCTTTTCAATTAGAGGAAGGGAGCTGTAACGGGGGGTATACAACAGGGACCTACAAAAACATGCCATTGAAATCACCGCTACAGAATCTCATTTTCTCCCCCATTTGTTTCCTCTCTCAAGTATTGCTGAATTTGTGAAGAGTGCTGAAACAGAAAAAGGCAGAACAAACACAGTTCGGAACTGAAATAATCCCCACCGCCAAATTTGTATCCCAAACATATCCCATGTAGTCCTTCATGAGAGCAAGGTCACATAAAGAAGCTACACTTCTGGTGTCAAATGCTTTGACCAGCCCTGCCCTCTGGGCCTGGGCACACAGTACCAACATCTGCAGGGAGGTGGCTTCCATACGAATTGGAACCCTGCACCATTGGAGTGCTGGATTGCATGGAATCCTTCTTGCTACTGCTGTCACCCTGAAGAAGTTTGCGCCATAGGCCCTGAAACCATGGGGAGTAGCTAATTCATGTGGGCTCTGCACCTTCTCTGCTGTTGCTCTATATGGGTTCTGTAATGCCTGTATAGGTGTAAGTTGGGTAATAAGGGGAGGGGGAGGGAGTAGTCATTAAAATTTTAAAAAGTAAAAAAATAAATTTCATGGGTTTGTTTCCCCTTTCTTCCAACTGGAAAATCAGCATTGCAAGCCTTGGTCTCACATTTTAAGTTCCAATTCGCATATACTGTACAGAGAAAATCAACATAATATTGTTACATATAAATTAGAATGGCTTAGTTTACGTCTGGGGTGGAGAACCTTTTTCAGCTCAAGGGCTGTATTCCCTTGTGGTCAACTTTCTTAGGAACAACATGCCAGCAGTGTTGTTCCGAGCAAACCCGGCCTACAAGTTCTGGCCTACAAGTGCCACCATCCCTTATCGTTAGCCATACAAGTCTGAGGCTGGTGGGATTGGAATCCACCAACATCTAAAGGGCACTGTCCCGAACCCGTGGCCTACCTGGCAGCAAGTCAAGTCAAATCCAAAGTCCAGGTCTGGGGGTCAAGCCATATCAGCAAAGAGCAAAAGGTCAGGAAACACAGTCCAGCAGTCAGAATACAGTCCCAAGTCAAACCCAAAGGACAGTCCTGTAGAGGTTCAGGAACATCCAAACCATGGTCCTTCAACATGGGCATTTGAGCTCTGCTGCCCTTTTATACTTTGCATGCTGATTGCAGCATCTGGGCTTGACAAGACACATAACCCTCACCTGTCCCAAGCCTATTCCAGCTGAGGAATCACACCCCTCCTCCCAGAGCTAGCAAACCTTACCTGTGGGCCCTTGCCTGCCTCAGCCTCCCAGAGCGCCATTCCCGCTGCTCCCTACACCTCAGAGCCTGCTGTGTTTGTGGGTTCAGGGGCTCTTCTGGTGGTGGGTCCTGCTGCCCTGGTTCCTGTGCACTGAACCCCATCCCTTCCTCCTCCTCCTTCACTCTGTGATTATTTCTTTCCCCATTCCCTCTTTGCCCCGGTGTGTCCCAGTCCCAGCTACACCTCTCTCCGGGATCCTCTTGCTCCTCTCCCTTGTTCTGTCAGTTCATGACAGGCACCATATGGGCCAAACCTGGTCTGTGGAATACATGGATATATTCTTCCTTTTGTCATGGGTTTATTTCTTGCAGCAAAACATGGATTGTTAGTGTTTTTTATTATTGAAGTCAAGAATTTGCCAAGACTTACCTTGAAGTTTGAATGTTTCCTGTGTTTACTACAAAGCATTTAAATAATCTGACTTTTACCACAGAATATCATTCAGCTAAACGAATAAAATGTGGATGATTCAATTAATTTCCAAGCCTGCTCACACATCTTATAAAAATATATATATATTATTTTCTGTGCGCAAGAGAGAAACTGAATAATGACATTTCAACATTGTGGATCTGCTGACTCTATGAAAGGCACAGGTCCCTGCTTGGACAATTACCAAGTACAAAAGCCACAGAGGATGAAACTAATTATCTTTATTCTTTTCTGACAATGATTAATTCATAGTTATACAGATGCTACACAACATTAAACTACGATAATTTCTGTCTCCATCTGTGGAGCTAGGAAGAGGTGCAAGGCCGGCAGAGAGTAAATTGGTTCAGAAAAAAAGTGGGACTTGATTGCACTGAAAAATCACCTGGATGGGGATCTCTGGGAATGGCACCTCCAAGATGCTTTTGATGGGATGCTGCACTGCTGCGTTTGCATTTTAGAATAAAATGCAACGTGTGTACCAATAGTGACATCCTCATTATGATGCATCACCTTTGAAAGGGTTGTATGCTGATCGCCGAAGAATTGATGCTTTTGAATTATGGTGCTGGAGGAGACTCTTGAGAGTCCCGTGGACTGCAAGAAGATCAGACCTATCAATTCTTAAGGAAATCAGCCCTGAGTGCTCACTGGAAGGACAGATCCTGAGGCTGAGGCTCCAATACTTTAGCCACCTCATGAGAAGAGAAGACTCCCTGGAAAAGACCCTGGTGTTGGGAAAGATGGAGGGCACAAGGAGAAGGGGACGACAGAGGACGAGGTGGTTGGACAGTGTTCTCAAGGCTACCAACATGAGTCTGACCAAACTGCGAGAGGCAGTTTGCTCTGGTCCATGGGGACATGAAGAGTCGGACATGACTAAACGACTAAACAACAACAACAACAAATCTTAGTAGGCACAGAAATGTATAAACTTAAGTTGGTCATGTCGGTTGACTTTAGTGGCTCTACTTTGAGTATTTCCCACTTTCCTAGAATGAAGGGGTGGGGGGAGAGGAAGGGGTTTTCTTTCAATTGTTAAAGAAAACAGTGAGGAAGCAAATTCCACCAGTATCTCCCCTCCTCCATTTTTAATAAAACCTTGGCTGTGCCCTCAGAGGAAAGGAGGGGAATGCTTATTCTCCCTTTGATGGATTGTCTTTTAGGGATTGTCCAAGAGAGAGAGATTGCATTATGAGCCAACAGACCAGTTGGTAGCAGGCCTCCACCTTATCACAGCCTGCAATTATCAACAGAGCAAAGCTCATAACTGAAGAGAGAAACAATAATAAAGAATGCTAAATCAGAGGAGCAGTGGCAAATCTTTTTCACGTTATCATCTCTTTTGTATGGCGTTTCTTCAGATTAGAAATAGCCTAGCACCCTCCAGCAGTGCATTAAGGGAGCTTCATTCAACCCTTAATGAGTATACCAGGGAGTTGTCTACATGTACTTAATAAATGCTCATTTCTAGCCCTTAACAAACCAACTCTTTCCCTCCATCTGCACAGACCTGTCAATTTAATCATGTGGTTGACAAGTACCATAGTTGCTCAGATAAGATTGGAGCAGGGAGAAACTGCTGGGATTTGCTTTGTGGAGGCTTCCTCACTATATTTCCGCACCCCACCCCATAATTAAAAACTGCCTCTTTCTTCCCAAAGTATCGGCAAATACTTATCTCCCAGAAGCAGCAGCAGTTTAAACTTTGTCTCAGGAGCTTGTATGCTCACATGAACTGTGGCTTGAAGGAATCCTTAACCTTGCTAGCCAACTTGGCAGAGTGACTGATCATCACTTTCTCTGCTCACAGGCCAACATGCAGCTGAGTTTGTAAGACGTCCTTTCCCAGCTTCACCACAGGCTAACTATCAAACTGATAAATTAAGCTATCGAATGACTGCCTTGCTATTCAGTTGAAGCTTGAATCAGGAGGACTCATCCAGCCCATATGATTCCATGCTCTAGGGCAGTTCATCTGAGGTGGGAGTCTGGTTTTTGGCATGACCGTGTCAGTCTGACTCCACCCACCACTGCCGTATAATCCTTGAGATTATACAACACTCAAGTACATTGAAGGGGGGTATTCCCACTCCTGCTATAGTATTAAAATTGTACAAATATTATACAGATTACAGTTGTACCTTGGATATCAAATGCCTTGGCTTCTGAACAAATCAACTCCCGAACAATTGGAACCCGGAAGTGAGTGTTCTGGTTTTTGAACTATTTTTGGAAGCTGAACGTCCAACAGGTCTTCCATGGTTTCCTGTTGGCTGCAGGAGCTTCTTGCAGCCAATCAGAAGCCACACTTTGGTTTCTGAACATTTTGGAAGTCAAACAGACTTCCAGAATGGATTCCGTTCAGCTTCAAAGGTATGACTGTATACGAATTGTAGCTAGACAGTCAGAAATCTGCTTGCTTCAAAGAACTAGAATATAGAATGCCTGCATTTGTATTGCCATCAGCAAAACCCCAATGTTACCATCTCCACCAAATACGAGTTTTCTTTCTTTCTTTCTTTCTTTCTTTCTTTCTTTCTTTCTTTCTTTCTTTCTTTCTGCTGAAAAGTCCTCATTTCCTGAGAAGGAAATACAGATTCTTTGGCCATGTTTGCTTCCATAGTGCGTCTGCATTGCAGCCTTATCATTGCATCATTTTTTTATATCTGTTTTTTAAAAAGTCAAACATTCCACTGGATATTTTGCTAGCTAAATTGCATTTGCTTGTCTTTGCTGAAAAGCACAGACAGTATTTATCTTCAATGGGAGGAACAGACATTTGAGAGGTCCTATCTGACCTATCAGTGAATGGCAATTTCTTGAGAAGACATGTGCTGTATTGAAATAGACATTGGAGGTACCACACAAGTGAGAAATAAATGTGAAATTAATCACTAGTTGAATTCTTGCATGCGGAGCACAACAGTTTACTTGCCTCTACCCTTCAGACTGAATTACCACTGAAAATAAAATGGTTCGGGTGTGGGCATGTCTATGGAAAGATGTGGAGAGCGAAGATTTGAATGCAGTCATCTACTCGGGTAGACTATGTGCTCCCCTCCAGATGTTGTTGACCTACTGACCATTAGCCATGCTGGCTGGGAATGATGCTAGTTGAAATCCAACAACACTACGATGGCACCAGGTTATCTACTGCTGTCTCAGCATGCAAGGGAAGGCTTTTCTCTCTTGTTTTACCTGTTCAGTAGTCCTTCTCCCAGTGACTAACATTGACTGCAGGTTCATTGATGCACACTTAGCTTTCTCCATGCTCTCTAATGAGCCTGACTTACCCTACGCAACTATTCACACTGCTTTCTGTTTCCAGCCATGCATCAAAAAGAATGTCCCCTGTGAAAAAGAGACTGTTGATCACACAGTCTCTTCTGAGAAAGAAAATGTAGTGGTCATAATGGTTATTAAGCTATTCAGCACTAGGGGGAGCTCGAGGTTCAGCATGATTCTAAATATTCACAGCAGCATTTAACTGAAGAGCAATTTATTCAACAAATATTGTTTGTGTAAACTGGTGCATTACACTCCATTATGCAAGGAGATTTCTGTCTACCACCCCAAACCCCTCGATTAGAATCAGGTACTTTAAATATATATATAGATATATATAGTTTTATTATTGTTTTTCAGACTGCAACAATCATGGACTTTTTTGGTGCCTTCCCAGAAATGGCCCCAGATATCTGTTGAGATTTCTACAGTCAGATGCCTTACAATTCAGTTATATTAATGGACATATAAAAGCTTTTTAAAAAAAAAGTCAATTCAAAATACAGTAACTTGATCGTATTGAGAGTATCATCTCAGAATGAGGAGGCCAAGAAGAAATCCGTCTATATATTTTTTTACAGAAGTGAGTGAGAGAGATTAGAAAAAACGTTTTGCCTTGGATGCATTTTGGAACTGTACCACTTATCTCCTAATGGTGGTCTGCTGTTAATTGTGCTCTTAACAATGGCTGCACCATTACAGAAATTGTAGGAAAACTGAAATGTGAATGAACCCCCTTTGTGATTGGTACGTCAAAGAGTGCATAGAAATGGCAGGAAATTATTTCATGTTCTTTTACAATGGAAATAAAAAGCCATTGTTTATCCCTTTTCTACATTTTTTAAAAAAAGTATGTCATTTAGTAGAAATACCAATTTATTGGCAAAAGGTCAAAGTATCGTGATAATAGAGCTGTTCCGGCAATGACAGAAATATATGAAGCAAAGGCTACTAATGCAGGTTGGATTGGCATCCTAGTTAGGGCCTAGGTGTGCTAAACTGATGTTCACAGGATGCTGGCCTTACAAATGCTAATGCAATAAAGGCTTATTTCCCGAATTCAGCTCTGCTTTTGCTTTTGTTGTATGAGGACACTTCTGTGAGAGCCACTTAGCCTCTGCGCCCGTTCTATCAAGAGGCATTTCCCCTTGCTTTTAAGAACAGGACTGACCATAAAGTAATGTTTTAAAAAATAAAATTAAAATAAATCGAAAGCAAATGGTCAGAGGAAATAGCTCACCCAAATGCTCCCCAATCACTGTCGCTCTCAAAGTATTGCTGTATTATGTGGTCCTGAATACCACTGCTGTGTACCCGCCACTTTTTCTTATCAAGGTAAGGCTTTAAGGCAAAATATTGTTTGGGGGAGGAAAGGCTGGGTTTATTTTCCACATCCCAGATCAACTCAGAAAATGAAAGTGAGTTATTTTAGGGTGGCAATACTTGTTTCATTTCTTTTTAACTGTTTCTGTCTCAGGGTGCTTCCAGACTATATTGAGGTAGGATTTAATCACAGACTGGCAGATTCAGATTTTGCATTATAGTTGTTTAGGAAGCCTTGCACGAGACACCACTTCCTTTAAGGAGAGTGACGGGGAAATGTACTGGAAAGTGTGAAATAGCACTTGCTTGGATGCCACATCATCTAACCTGCCTCAAAACAAATCGGAATGAATAAACCAGTTGGAAGCGAGCAGAAGTAAACTTGCTCATTTTTATGGCAGAGTGGAGGTTTTGCTTTGCTTTAGCTCTTTGAGCACACCCAAACCATGCTGTCCTGATTACCCATCCACCCAGTGATATTTTTTCTGGAAAAAGAGGTGCTGGAACTCACCATGAATGCCTCCCTCATTCTCTTTGAAGGGCAATGGAGCCCACCTGAGTAAACTTAGTTCTGCTGAGTTCCAGATGAGAAAAAGCCCTTCATCCGCCATCACCAGCCACCATGCAAGGATTTCGACTTGCTCCTGACTGTTGCGAATAACTCCATGCATCCTCAGAAAGCATCCACTGTGGCTTCTTCTCCTTCTCCTCCTCCACCCTGGGACTGGTTCCCTTTTGCTAAATAACATACCAGGGAGGGGGCCACATGTGTAGGAACATTAATCTTCATTTCTGTGGTTCCATTTGCCCTTTTCTCTTTATGCCCTGAATGCACAAGGCAATTTTAGAAGAGGACCAGTGTAGCAGCAGAAGCCAGTTGTTGTTTTTTCAAGAGCAGATCCTGAGGATTGATAGTGTTGTGATGCCTTGGCATTATTACTTTCTGTAACTAACCTTTCCCCCATCATTCAGCCTGATGCAGAGTTCTGATATTGTCCAGGTAAAAGGGATTGACTTAACTCAGGGACAGGAAGAGCCAGTATGGGGAGGACTTCAGAGTTTTGCACCTCACTGTGCATTTAAAGAATTGTCAATCTCTTGTTGGAGGACACAGAATGTTTTTTGGGGGGGTGACATGAAGTTATTTATGTCATCTTGATCATTTCCCATCCTTTGATGCTCAGATATTAGCTCAATGCTGGCAGTGGGGCCCATGACACCATATAGGAGTTTTGAACTGTCCTCTGCAAGTGAAACTATGAGATCTGCAGGGAAGAGAATTTAACTCAAAATAGTAAAATGTTTGTGTGTCCCTGGATCATGCGTGTTTCTGCATAGCATGAACCACTGCTGTGCCCTTGCCTATTTTTTTATTATTATATCCTATTCAATTGGGGGTTGGCAACAGATTTTTAAGACAGCTGTAGGAAGAGCAATGACTCTGACTGCTATTTGTAAAATAAAAATTGGGGGCAGTTATGGCACTCCAGGGCCTAATTATCATTAAATAATGAGAATGCCAATAAAAGACTTTTCATTTCCACTCTTTTACTGTACAGCTGGGAGATTAATTACTGCTGCTTATCAGAGAGAGGGCACTTTGAGTCTTGAGTCCTTAGTGAGAACAATTGAACAGAAGCAATTCCTGAATGAATTCTCTTTTGTTGGCAAGATTCACCCTGGCAAAGGGGGAACCATTAGGAATTCCTGTCTTCGCCCTGCCACCCAGGGCTGCTTTACACATTATCTTTCCTTTTTTTAAAGATTAGATATTCAAAGATTGATGTGCATCTTTAAGTATGTGCAATGTCCACTGGACAAATACATGCTTTTCAGCGCTGTGCATGAAGGGCACGAGCACATGAGGCAACTTGGATTGCCTACGGTGTCCTGATTTGCTGCTGTATACTATGCGAAAGCAGCTGTAAGGTTCACAGAAAAGCTGCTTTGCTCCTGCATCGCAGAATGAAGACATGAAACACCACAAATGGATTGAACCAAAGGTCAGAATCTCTTTTATTATAAGACGATGGCTCAGTGGCAGAGCACATGCTTTGCATAAAGGAAGTCTTAGGATCAGTCCCAGTTCAAATATCCTGAAGGATCATCAGAGGGAACAAGCTTGTTTTCTCCTGCTCATGAGGGTAGGACTCGAACCAATGGCTTTGAGTTGCAAGAAAGGAAATTTCAGCTAAACATCAGGAAGAACTTTCTGGCAGTGAGAGCTGTTCAATAGTGGAACGGGCTCTCCCAGGAGGTTGTGGACTCTCCTTTCTTGGAGGATTTTAAGCAGAGGTTGGATGGCCATCTGTCATGAATGCTTCAGCTGGGATTCCTGCATCACAGGGGGTTGGACTAGATGGCCCTTGGGGATCCCTTCCAACTCTGCAATTCTATGATTAGGTGTGTTATGTCTTGGTTTGCCTCCAGACTGTCAGTATTTTACAGGAAGGATCCAGTTATATATCATAAATATAGGTTTGTGCAATTAAAGTGGATTGAAGTGCTCTATCCCTCTAGCATAACTTTTTTTAAAAACAAAACAAAACAAACTTTTTGTGGCTAGGAAAGTGATGGGAAAAAGTATGGGATAATGATAGATGGGTGGGAAGACATATAACCCCCAAGCAAACAAAAGAGGATGAATGCTCATTGTCTTACAACCTCCCCACAAACAAATTGGAATGAATGATCAGGGACTTTCACATAAGCTTTGTTCAATAAACAGGAGGAGCCCTAGAAATTACTGGATTGGTAAAGGGTTTCCCACTGGATAAAGAGAGTGAAAGCTCAGTTGCTATTCAGCTGAAATGTCACCTTGCTTGATCCAGTTTGCCATGTTTGCACATCTCCTGATTCTGTAGATAATGGTGCCCAAATATTACTAAACTTAAGGAGAGGGGGCTGAATTATGGAGGGGGGGAAAGCTGATGGTATTACAGTACTTATCCTTGTTGCAGACGTTACTAGAGCTGACATAGGGCTCCTGCATTCGGCTCCATTAGGATGGGCACTTACACTTTTATGAAATTTCATAAAGACAGTGAAGCTCCGCACAGGTGCTGCAGAGATCAGATTGCAGACTCCCGAGTCCTGTGCTTGAAGCAGATTGGTGATTTAGCTGGCTGGTGGGCTGGTGGTGATGATGGAAACCTATTTCTCATCGGCTGTAACACAGTTAACATCTTGATAGATGCCCGATTGTCAAGAGAAGTGTTTTAGTGCAATATTAACAAAGCGCAGCCTCTCCGTCTCAGATATATTTGCTTTATTCCATTTATACAGGAGTCAGGTTTGAACTTGTCTGTCCTTCCCTGTGTAGACGGAGCACACGCATCCCTTTGCCACACAACTTTGATCCCCTACGATGCTTAAGTTTGACGCAGAGCTCATATACCGGTAACCATCTCCAGATTTCTCATAGTTCT
Source organism: Lacerta agilis (assembly GCF_009819535.1). Lineage (NCBI taxonomy): Eukaryota > Metazoa > Chordata > Lepidosauria > Squamata > Lacertidae > Lacerta > Lacerta agilis. The sequence goes on along the minus strand of NC_046316.1, from coordinate 62,419,926 downwards.
TCACTTTCTCTTTTGATGTGGGCAGCACACTGCTCTTTTCAAAATGGACACTAATCAAAACATTGATTACATTTGTTTCCGCGCGCCCCCACCCCACCCACTACAAGCAGTTTCTTGTATTTACTTCATGAGCTTTCATTAAGGGTTTCAAGAATTCTTTGGAGAAATAAGATTACAGATCCTTGTATTGCTGAATGTCCATGTGTACCTGGAGCCTATTAATTTTTGATAATAATTACATTCATGGCCAGGGCAAAAGCCAACACAGAAACCTCTAATGGATGGAGGCTAAGATGGACAGGATGGAATTCCTGCTCCTTAATGAGAAATGACCTGAAGAATAATGATGCCTCTCTGCATGCTCTGCATTCCCAGTAGGTGAACTTAAAAGCTGACCTCTGGCTACTTAGGGATCTCCAATGAAATCTGTTATTTCTGCTGACTCTAGCTTGACCTGGCGGCTTCAGGCACCCAACATTAGCATTGTCTTGCTGATCAAGCAGACGTCCAGCCAGCTGAGCACATCCAAGAATGGCCAAATAGATGCACAGGCAGTTCATGGGAGCAGGATGACATACGAAGCTGACTTATACTGCGCCTGAATGTTGTTCTGTCTAATCCAGTACAGTGGTACCTTGGTTCTCCAATTTAATCCATTCCAAGAGTCCATTCGAAATCCTAAACGGTTCAAAAACCAAGGCGCGGCTTCCGATTGGCTTCAGGAGCTTCCTGCACACAACCGGAAGCCGCGGAAGCTGCGTCAGACGTTCGGCTTCTGAAAAACATTCGCAAACCGGAACACTCACTTCCAGGTTTGTGGCATTTGGGAGCCGATTTGTTCGAGAGCCAAGCCATTCCACAACCAAGGTACCACTGTGCTGACAAAACTGACTGGTTGAGCTCTCCATGATTTCAAGCCCTGCCTGGAGATGCCAGGAATTGAACCTGGGACCTTTGGCATGCAAAGCATGTGACCTTTTTACCTTTTACCTCTGTCACTAAGCTTACAGTCCTTCCCTAAAAGGACTGAACATATAACAGTATACGTATTATACGTTATCTGTAGTGTGTAATTTCAACATTTATCCAGCAGGGGTTTTTTTAATATATAAAATGAACCTTTTCCCCTTGTGTCTACTGGGGTTAGATAGATCGGTTTATTTTTGCCCCATTTCTACAACCTCTTGCAATTATTATTTTTAAACTGTATGCAAATAAATGGAGTTTTAGTATGCCTTTTACTGTAAAAAGAGTGCCTTTTCCTATGCATTTTATCCTAAAATACGCATTTGTGTATACATTTTTATGCATATTTTGGTTCTTTTTTTTTTAAGCTGAAAACTGTATCACAGATTCAGAGATGCCCTAAACCAAATGATAACTGTCTGGACTACATATTAGTCCAGGAAGTGTGAATCAAGCTAGTTAGCTTTAAAATGTGGGCCAAATGAAACCCTTGAACATCCTTTATGCTTGTCCTATCAACCTGCTGTAATGGGATCTTCATTTTCTCATAACAGCTATAAAATCTGCCCCACTAGTATCTCTCTGTCTGAACATTCCATGCTTAATTGCTTGAACATTTTCATCTAGAGGGGAAGCCAGGCTGGTCTATTGCAGAAAAATCAACAGAACACCTTAATGTCTAAAAAAAACAAACAAACCAGCAAATGCTTTGACAGTCACTTCATCAGATGCAGACATTTATGTTATAAAGCTAAGTAGAATTTAAGCACCACACAATGATACCCTTTTCAGTAGCTTCGAGAAACTTTACAGCATGTTTGGCTGTATGTGTTTGGTGAACATTTAGAATATTGCTATTAAATTTCATTATTAAAACTCTGAGGTCAGTTCCACATTTGAATTGCGTACACTCAAATATTGGAATATTTCTGTCAGCTGTGATGCTAAATATGTGGTTTTAAAGGTGTGTCTGTTTTTTGCCTTCCCTTTCCCTTTTGTCTTATATTTCTCTGAAAATTAGTTGTGGTGCTTCTTTGAGTTTTGCGCTCTCTCTCTCTCTCTATATATATATATAGCCACCATTTTATACTTGCATTTTGATACTGCACTGCTTCACTTACTACAGCTTTTTCCTATGCATACTTCAGTGCTGTTATCTTAGACCCCTAATTATGCATATCGCAGGATAGCCGTTTTCAAATTACTGATTCCAGAGCAGTCTCTCCCTCTCCAGTCAATAGCGGTGCCTCCACACACAAAAAGGGGATTTAAGTAGGTGAATCTGCATATGTGTAGGGAAAAGGATGGGTAGTCTTTTTCAGTACCTTTTTGTGAAAGAGCAGGCAGCTTGAAAGAAATTATGCTGTTCTCTAGATGATCCTGATTCAAACAAAACCACATACTTTGAGTTCATGTTGAAATATAGCTATGCCTCAAATTGCTCTGTTCGTAGGCTTAGTTGTTGCTTTTTTTAAAAAAATGGCACCGAGGCAATTAATCAAAAGACTTAATAAAACTAATCAAAAGCTTTTGTGATGCAAATCTTAAAATTCATTTCTTGGAAGTAAGTGGTCAGGCTATTTGTGGAGTGAGGGTTGATATAATAGCCTACTTAAAGTGCAGTGACTGGAAGCTGTTTTACACATGTATTTCATGTGGTAGGGAACTGGGGCTAATCACAAGTCTCTCAGGCTACAACTCTAACCCCAATTACCTGGGAATAAGCCCCACCGAATTCAACAAGATTTACTTCTGAGAAGACAAAGTTAGGATTTTGCTGTGCTGTATATGAATGACATTTATTACGGTCCCAGACCAGATTCACATACCGTACTAAGCAAACATAAAACACAATAGAATTAAGTTTGAATTAACAATTGAATATGACAATAAACAATATGAATTAAGGCTGCAGCCTTAAAATGCGGTGCCGCGCGGCTCCGGTGCCGGCTTACAGTGGTACCTCGCCAGACGAATTCGTCTTGCGAAAAAGAGCCTTAGATGAATTCGTCTCACGAGTCAACTAAAAACTCGCAAAACCCTTTCGTTTTGCGAGTTTTTCGTTGTGCGAGGCATTCGTCTTGCGGGGTACCACTGTAATAGTACAGCTTGTTCCCTGAGTTTTATGGCAGCCGTGCAAAATTTGGTCACCCTTACCGTGATCTCTGGATCCCTATCCTCTATCACGGTTGTTAAGCATTGAGGTTCAGACCTACTTGGAATTTTCTGTATAACAGGTGTGAAAAAGACCGAATGTCTATCCTCATAAAAATGATATTGTACAAGACATGAGAGATGGTTTCCACCTCTATCAGGCCGCAGGGGCAGACTCGCTCCGCATACGGTTTACCCACATATCTGCTCTTCGATAAGGCAGATGGCAGCACATTGAATCTAGCGAGGGTGAATGGTCTATATTTAGATATTTGTAATTTTGATAGATATATTGCTGGGGTGAAACCTCTCCCACTGTCTTTGATTGCTGGGTGCTTATTCATCTCACTCACGTGACACTGAAATTCTACATCCCAGATTCATTGGCGAATTGTTGCTCTGGCTTTCCCATAACCTGCGGCTATCAGTGCCTGTGGCGAAAACCCCAAGCCTTTTAGCTTTTCGTATAATGTAGTTTTCCATTTTGATTGATAGGGATCCAGTAGGGTTAAGCTGTGCTGTACACACAGGAGCATATGTGTATTTGATGCTTCCATTTGCAATTGGCATGTTGCATCCCAAATGTGAGAAGTGGATTGTGTCTTAACCTTGGTAAGTTCCACTTTGTATATGTCTCCTCTGCCGATGGAATCATTAAAAATACATATACAAATTAAAAAAGATGAAATCTGCATATTTTATTTCAATTTATACTCAATATATATTTGACATTAGCACTCCTGGACAGAACCGGTGCTAGGGCTTCTTGCGCCCTAGGCGAACCACCTTCAGGCGCCCCCCCTGCCCCCCACCAAAGCCTGCTTTAGCGGGAGGTGGGGGGGTGGAGAGGCAAGCAGCAGTTTCTACACTGTAGTGGAGAGCTGCTGCTCACCCGGCCCGCCGCCCGCCGCCCGCCAAAGCCTGCTTTAGCGGGAGCCGGGGGGTGGTGTAGGGGGCAAGCGGCACCTCTCCACTACAGCGGAGAAGCTGCTGCTAGCCCGTCCCACCCAAGCCTGGCCAGCGCCCCCTCCATTTTGGCGCCCTAGGCAATTGCCTAGTTCACCTAAATGGACGCGCCGGCCCTGCTCCTGGACCTTCAAGGTGAAAGTGGACATGATCTCTCTTCTCACACATGCTGCCCTCTGGAGGACTGGAGACATGAAGTGTATATGTGAAGAGGAATGGAAGTTGAACAGTTAATGTGCACAATAACCAGCCATCATACGCATTCACTAGGCCTCATGGAGAATGTGCACATCATTCTTCCATAAAGAGAAAAGTGTACACATTTCCCAGTCAATATACACGGGATATATAATATTTACAGGAGAAATGTACAGGCTTCCTGTAGCTGATAATGGTGATTTTGTTGGCATGTGTGAGTGTCTGTCCAAAGGCCTATGGCAAAGGCTGAGGGAGGGGAAAGAGGCTCCATTGATCCCTATTTGGAGCCCCTTCCATATGTAGATGGGCATGTGGTTGGATTGTGTCCTAATTAACTAAAATGAGACATAAAAAATCTCAGAACCTGAGTAGAGGAATACTTTCTAAATCCAGTTGTTCAGAAATGTGTTAGCAATGCTTAATGTTACACTGCATTTTATACCAGTTTGGGGGGAACACAATTGGAAGAGTCCTGTTGCTTAAGGGCTTGCTCTAGGCATCTGGTTGGCCGCTGTAGGAAACAGGATGACAGACTTGTTTGGTCTGATTCAGTAGTTTGTGCTCTATGTTCTTTAAATGTTTGCTGCTGTGTTGTAATAAGGAAAAGCAACCAATGTCACCAGAGAAAAAATATTATGCAGCATCCATGGTCTCCCATGCACACATACACGGGATTTGCCCTTTGAGTTTCTTTGCAAAAATTTCACTTTCCCTTCAGCTGTACACAGTTTACCCTTTCCCAAAACTATGTTAAAAAAACTTGTATATTGCATACAATTATGAACAGATGATTGCCGATGATTGAAGGAACCAGCTTATCAACCTGTGCATGCATATTAGGCATCGTAAATAATTACAGCGATAATGGAAGGAACAGTGTCAATCAGATTTTTTTAAGGGGGGTGTGTGTGTCAGAGAGAAACAAGGAGTGCAACCCTCCCTGGAATGCATATTATGAAATAGTTTTGATAACCAACTTTAATCTTTGCTGTATCAGTATTTTAAATTAATTGTCTGAGAATGACTCTTCCCTTTCACATTGCTAAATTGTAGTTCATCTCCTCAAAGTGCAAGTGTCTGACAAATTCCCCCTTAGGTTCTCAATCTCTAATATTTCACCTTAGCTTTTTCCTCTCTCCTTTTTAAAGCATAAAAAACATTGAATACTCTTCTTTACCTCTTTAACACCAAGCGGGAATAACAAACATTAGGAATGACCCGTGCAAAACAAAGAAAAAGCACTCGATTTTTCTTTATTCCTTTCAGATTTTGGCTCATCCAACCACAAGTAATTTATATTAAGACATTCAATATGGCATAACCTAAGTATTTTGCAAAAGGTGGTGCTGATCCAGCAAAAGTTACATAATTAAATTAGGGTGAGATTTGTACCGTCGAATACTGAAAATCCCTCACAGGTTCATTGATTTGGAAAATTAGCAAATCCTCTTCAATAGGCACTTAAGGACATTGCCTCTTATTTAGTTGTGCTTAAAAAGAAGAAGCCTGTGGTTCTGTTTTATGAATATGATGCTCAGATAGATTACTTAACCCATTAAATATTGTGAGAACATTTGGAAGGGGTGATAAAAAAAAGGACTCGTTTGCATTGCAGCAGTTTTAAGGAAACACCCATATGCAATCTACAATTAGACACAGGGGAAAAAACAGGGCGAGAAAGGAGGGGACGTGGTAAGCAGGGAAAGAATGCTCTTTCAGTCACATGTTCTTAGGCATGGGCATGGTCACAACCCAGCGCTGCACACCATGACTGCAGCCCTGGTGGTTCTGTGCACAGGATGCAGGCTGGCTCATTAACTGCAATTAATCCAGAATGCAGCAGCTAGACTGGTGGTTGGGAGCGGCCGCCGAGACCATATAACACCGGTCCTGAAAGATCTTCGTTGGCTCCCAGTACGTTTCCGAGCACAATTCAAAGTGTTGGTGCTGACCTTTAAAGCCCTAAACAGCCTCGGTCCTGTATACCTGAAGGAGCGTCTCCACCCCCATCATTCTGCCCAGACACTGAGGTCCAGTGCCGAGGGCCTTCTGGCGGTTCCCTCGATGCGAGAAGTGAGGTTACAGGGAACCAGGCAGAGGGCCTTCTCGGTAGTGGTGCCTGCCCTGCGGAACACCCTCCCACCAGATGTCAAGGCAATAAGCAACTATTTTACTTTTAAAAGACAACTGAAGGCGGCCCCGTTTAGGAAAGTTTTAAATGTTTGATGCTGTATTGTTTTTAATATTCGATTGAAAGCCACCCAGAGTGACTGGGGAAACGCAGCCAGATGGGCAGGGTATAAATAAATTATTATTATTATTATTATTATTATTGGCAGCCTTGGGGAACCTGTGACTTCCTCATGCTGCCCTCTCGATACTCCAGGTCCACTCTTGTTCTCCAGGCCTCCCTCTGAGGAGAGAGAGGAATGTGGCTGCTACATCCCAGGGGAAAGCCTTGCTGCAAACTGTGGGGTGGGGGAGAGAAGTAGTGTCCAAGGGATGGAAATGGGTGGAGCAATGGAAAGAGGGCGAAAAGCCCCCTGCAAGCAATCAGGACTGACCTGTGTTAATGGTGGTGATCAAGTGGGGCAGAATGGATGGAGGAGGAGGAAGGCACCAATAGAGGGAGATGGGCTGGTGTGATGCTGTCGGCTCCACCTACCTTTGGCTCTGGCCCCACCCATGTTTGTTTCTGGATCTACCCAGCCCCCAACAGATTACCCCTGAGGAAATGTAGCCTTAAATAGGAAAGAAAGAGTTCCCTGTCCCTGCATTAAAGATCTGTGCAGTCCTCTCTTGCTGCTCCACCTGAGCACTTAGCCTCAGGTTTTTTTTCAGTGTGTGCTCAGTTATGGCCCAAGCAGTCGCTTCATGAAGAAGACCTCTGTGGCTCACATTCGGCAAGCAGCTCCTCCTTAACACCTTAACATAGCTTTGTGCTGCTTCCATGGAAAGTAGCCCGAGTGTTGGGGCCCTGAGAAGGAGGTGCGGTACCTGGGCTATGACCTGAGGGCCTATGGTCCTTGTAGAAACTAAGCAGGCTTGAGAATCGCATGTGCGCCTCCTTGAGATCTATGGAAGAAAGGTGGGATTTAAGTGTGATAAATAAATAAATCAAGTGCAAGGCGGAGGAACTTTCCTTGAAATGAACATCTGGGCTTTGTGGAGAGCCACTCATGTCTGGGTGCCAAGGTATATGGTGAAAGAAGGGAGAGCTATTCTGGCTTCTAATAAAATCACTCTGCACCCTGCATTCTGTGCCCAGGACAATCAGGATTGCAGCCAAGGTCATTCCAAAGAGCCTGGCAGTTATTTTATTTAGACTGCAATTCTTTAGGAGCCCTAGTCAGATTTATTTTTGAGCAGGTTGCGCAGAAGCCTGCTCTCCAATGTGTGCTAGAAAATGATGAGTTATGATGATTAATGCCCAACAAATATGATGATTTGCAGCCCTCCCTGGATTAAAACCTTTTTATTCTCTGTGAATTAACGGGAGCCAGCATGCCAAGCATTTTTGGTGTGCTCTGTTATCTGATGAATTAATGGCTGCTATGATTCTGAGCATACGGGCTATGCTGACTCTGCGCAGGCCACACTTTCAACCATTTGTTCACTAAACAAGCTGAAATTTGCTTGTTAATTGGCTCATTTTTTCCATTTCTATTTCTTACCATTTTTTTCTCCCTGGTGTCACAAAAGTTAAGGACACACAATACCTGTCTAAGGTATTTGGTCATAATTAGCAAAAGAGCTTGTCACTGCATGTGGTGAGCAGGATCACAACCACCCGATGAATCTTATCAAATGAGTTCATTTAATGGAAGAATATAATTTACAATCAAAGCAATTTATAGTGTGCATCAATTAGGGAATTTCTGAGCTGAGGGTTAACTGATGATTTGGTTTCTCTCTCCCTTTCCCCCCCTCTCTCTCTCTCTCTCTATATATATATATATATGAGTCTGCAAATTGTCTTCTAGCTAGGCATGTTAGAGAATTCTGTCATAAATGGAAATAGGAGTTGAAATCGCCACAATTTTCATGTCAAGAATGAAACTCACACAAGCGCATATGAGCAGTATTTACTATTGCTGGTTTTTTTGGTCAATAATATGTAAATAATCATGCAATTTTCTGCTTTGTTTTTGACATTGCTAGAGGTTGTACACAGCCATCATGACCAGTAGCCCTTGATAGCTTTAGTCTCAATGAACTTCTTTAGCCTACGTTCAAAGCCATCCAAGTTGCAGTGAATTATACAGTATAACAATGCACTAGGTGAAGAAGTACCTCCTTTTGCCTATACTGAATATTCAAGTATTCAGCTCTCTCTATAAAAAAAAAATCCAAATAAAAAAGTAGGGCAGTAGCTTTATTAGGAATAATCAAAAGGTAGCAAAATGGTGGGCAAATTTTCAGGTTCTTCAGAAATCTTCAGTTTGACAGGATTCTGAAGAACTAAAAAGCTTGCTTGCTCTTAGTAGTTGTAATAAAAGCATTATCCCACTGTATATTATAGGTTGTTGTTTTTTGTTGTTTTGCAGGGAAGGGTTCTTTAGATAAATGCAGGTTCAGGGTGCTGCATACCTGATTATAGAAACTGTGCTGCACCTTCTTAAGTCTGTATTTCACACACGCACAAAATCAGGATATTAGTCACGACTCTCCTGGAGTTATATGTATTTAGCTTGGTAGACTCTTCCAAAGTTTTTAAAGGTAAAGGGACCCCTGACCATTAGGTCCAGTCATGGACGACTCTGGGGTTGCGGAGCTCATCTCGCGTTACTGTCCGGGGGAGCTGGCGTACAGCTTCCGGGTCATGTGGTCAGCATGACTAAGCCACTTCTGGCGAACCAGAGCAGTGCACGGAAACACCGTTTACCTTCCCGCCGGAGTGGTACCTATTTATCTACTTGCACTTTGGCGTGCTTTTGAACTGCTAGGTTGGCAGGAGCAGGGACCGAGCAACGGGAGCTCACCCCGTCGCGGGGATTCGAACCGCCAACCTTCTGATCGGCAAGCCCTAGGCTCTGTGGTTTAACCCACAGTGCCACCCGTGTCCCCTCCAAAGTGTTTACTGAATCTAAAAAGTAAAGGACGTTTACCTGAATGTTAAGCCTTCCTTTCCTTTTCTATTGCAGTTATACAAGCAGAGTGGTAACCAATGGGATGAAGGCACAAATTAATAACCCAGAATTGAAAGTCAGAGGAATGGACCCACACGTCAGTAACTTAATTGCTAAACTGCAACAATTTAATCAGGTAAGTACTCAAGTTCCACATACAACCTAAAAGGAGACATAGAATTGAAACACAAAATTGTAGTAATTATATGAAGTTTGTACATATTGACAAACCAGGATTCTGCAAAGAATTAAATACATCCTGGTGTATGTCAGCTGACCAGGCAAGGCTGCATCCATCCATGCCAAATTCCCACAGTTGCTTATGGCCCATAATTCCAGTAGTTTTGCACTTATCACTCTCTATCTTCTAAGTAGATTTCTATAAAATTGCACTAAGTTTATAGAGGCTCATTGCCCTAAAAAAAACTAAAATACCTTGCATGAACTACAGCAGGGCCACATTGCGACCTGTGGCACTACAAGTAGCCAGTAAAGTTTTGCTGAAAGTGATTCTTAATTTTCCCAAACCAGAAGAAAAAGATGGTCTGCCAGTAGCTATGCCAAAAACATGATGAATGGGCGCCTGCTTAAGTGATTTGCTCGAGCTCTGTGGGTTATGCATGGCTGTCTACACAGAACTTCAGCTAGTCAGTGCTGAATATATTATGCCTACCGGTACATAATACTCTTCCTTCAATCCACTGCTTTGCAAGTTGCATAGATGGTGTCAATCCAAATTAGCCAGAGCTACCTACCACATTTAACAGCAATCGATTTTCATTTAATGTAAGCATATTTTCTTGTTCAATTTGAGGAAACGTGGATAATGGCATCTGCAGAGTTTGTAATGACAGAGTAGCATCTCCTCCCTAATCATTCACCATTAGAGAATAGGTATAACTTTTGACAACTGCTACTGGCTGTAATATTGATTGCACTGATTAGTGTGGAAAGGAATAGTGTATATCATGCAAAACTATGGCTCAAATTGGCTTCTTTTTCTTCCAGTTGTGAGATGTAAGACAGGGTCATCTAGGAGCTCTTCGTGATGACAAAGAACAACATGATTAATTTTGTATGGTCAGGGGAGTGTGGGCAAAGCACCAACAACCACCTCATGCCGCACAGTTTCCAAGGTTGCTGGTGGTGTGGCATAGGTACCTGTCATACAAGTGGGAAAATGTCAGATATCCCATTGGGTCCAAGCCATTCAGTGACCCTTATGTAACTCTTTGGATTTTGGCTCTTCAGAACTAGTATACTAAGAACTGTACCTTCTCTCCGCAAAACAAAAATTCCACAAATGACATGACATCCTGTGCAATATATCACGGCCACCAATACTTGTTACCTCCTTTAACAGAGATTCTTTCTGTGACTTTCTGTTGACCTTTAAGAGAAAATGATCCTTAAGTGAAGTCCTGCCCCCCAACAGATGGAGATTTGTAGTGGGTAATTGATTGCATGGATTAAACAGAATGCTTATTATTGCCTTAAGATGATTTGTTGTTAAGTAATATAAATTACTTTGATCATAATTTTAGTGAGATTTCTTCAGAGATCAAAGCATCAAAGAAGTTGTTAAATTTCTCTTAAACGCTTTCAGCATAACATCAAACATGTGTCGCCGTTTTCTTAGGGTGTTTATCTCAGGGTTGGATTAATTTATGCATAAAAGCTGACACTCAGAAGATGATTATGGCTTCAACCCTTATACACATTTACCTGGGAAGGAAGCCCCATTAAATACTTGACATATACTGGCATATACCCCCAGTTTTTGAAGATAGTTCAATAGTTTTTGAAGAACAATATATTCCCCTTTTTGTGGTTAATGGTTGAATGTGGCACTGGTGTAGCATGTTAAGCATGCTAAGAGATTCAGCTACAAACCCTGATGTCTGTGGTTCAAATCTCACTTCTGCCATGAACTCGCTAGCTGGATTAAAGTGAGCTTCTTTCTCTGTCTCTCTGCCTCAGTTCCCCCCATCTGCAAAATGAGAGATATTACTGACTTAACTTTACAGGGCTATAATTAGAAAATCCATGTGAAGCACTTGGGACACGTGAAAGCACTATACATTTTTTGTTGTTATCAACATTAGTATTATGAAAGCAAAGTTGCAATGCTTTTTATTGGCTGATAGAATTACTATGAATTCAAGCAGGGGGTTTCTTAGATGAGATCTTCAGTCAATTTAGGGTTTGCCTGTTTTTATAAATATTGTATTTAAAGGACTACGTTGCTGTACCTGTGTATGGGCACGTAATTCCAAATACTCTCTGGCGAACACCGTCATTTTTAAAAACCCTTCTAAACCATTCCTTCTGAAAACTCAACCATCAGATTTATCTACAGTATAATGTTTTGGATAGGAACTGTGCATTTTGTGCCTAAAGCTTGCTTTAAAAATGTATTTGTAGCATGTGCTCAAAAGCTAGATCTTGTCAGGGACAAGATTTATGGGGTTTGGTGCCATCCATGAGGCAGGAGCTGGGGGTGGGAGGGTCTGAGCAGCTAGAGATGGAGGGCAGGGTGCAGGACATGTCGAAAGCAGAGGAAGAGGCTGCTCAGGCAGGGGGCAGGGTGGTCAAATCCCCACTGTCCTCTGCCCCACTATCTCCTAGATCCAGAAGGGACTTGAAGAAGAAAGCACAGCAAACACTTCTGTGCAGAAGTCTCAGGTGCACAGAAGTGTGCACACCGTCAGACAAGGTTAGGGTAGATTCTAGAAGAGAGAGGGAGAGAGAGAGAGAGAGAGAGTGTGTGTTCAGTGCACCTTAGGAGCTGCTCTTGCCAATAAAGCCTTAACTATAAGCCATTTGTCTTCCTTGGCTAAGTGTGTGCAGGGCAAATCTCATGTGTGTGTGAGAGAGAGAGGTGTGTGGGGGGGAATCTGGATATATGTAATGCTGGCATGACATCTTGTCTGGATTGTATGGATTAAGCTTCATTTTATTGGCCTTAATGCAGCCCATTGTTACCTCTAGGCACTGAATTCAGGAATCACCCATACCACTTGCTCTTTTTCTCCAGAACAGCCCATGAAATCGAACCTGTTTTTTATTTACAGTAAGATGGCGTAGTTGGGGACCCTATATTTCAGGATTTAATTTGACCAGAGGTTATCATACCTAAATCACCTCATCACCTTCAACAGTCACTTCTCCAAGAACAGTGGAGGAGCCCTTGAGGAACATTTACTTCTGCAGGGCATGGGAAATTACAGACCACTAAAACAAGGCTATATGAAAGCAGTGCAAGGTAAATAAGTCGTGTTCATGCCAGTCCCTGTCAGAAGTGTGCTTTGCCACGCGCAAAGCAGTTGCCTTTGTCTCACGGCTTGTAGAAGTGTGCATTCAGGATTGTGCTTTCGTTAACCCCCACAAGTGACACAGCCATTTCCATGACCACTGCAAGGAATAATGTCTGATTGATCCCTGTGTCCAGCTAAGCCACTATGTGGCATTTCCAATTACATCAGCAATTTAGCAGAGTAAGTTCCTCTCTTACCAATTAGGCAGAAAAGATTCCTCCTCTTACTTTATTCCTGGGTGCATTTTAATTAGATCTGTAGGCAGTCTCTCTCCTAACATGCCCTGCAGGCTTCAGTGCCATCAGTCCTGAGATCATTTTGGTTATGATCACGTGCTGCTTCAAACTGAAGTGACTCATTTAAAAAATCTTCAGAGACCAAGCTTATATTTGGGTTTCCCTGCATCTCGTTTTATTTTATTTTGGTTCCTTAAGAATGATGTATAAACTATACTGGAGAAATCACGCCAAGCTGTGTGTGTATATTCTGAGCCAGTTTATTTTAATTTGGAATAAATAACACAGCCACTCTCACTTTCAGTCATGCCTTCAGTCATGTGTTCCTAGACTGCCATTGAACTCCCTAGCTAGACAGCCTGGGGTTCATTTTACTAAGGTTTAGAATAGGGGAGAACTTGCATGTGGAGGAAGGATGCTTGAGGAATTTAAACATGGCAAATTCCAATGTGAAGTGATCTGATCCCTCCCTCCCAAATTTCTATGTCGGCCAAAATGTCAATATCATTCAGATTTTGCATTTCTCTGCATATTGCAGTGCAGTTCTCAGCTCAAAAAAGGCGAAAATGCATTGTTTCACAATACATTAAGAAATATTTACTTCACTGTGCATTTTTTGAAAGAAAATGAATTTATATATCATATTTGTGAGAAAATGCATTAAAATGCTTATTTGAATATGAATTTTCATGCAGATTTTTTAAAAGGCAGATTAGTGTGGAAGTGGGGTAGAGTGACATGTGTTACAAATGAACATGTGAAATTGACACAGCAGAAATAGACGGATCTATTCATCCCTAGTGTGAAGATAAGTCCAAAGTTGGGGATAGGAACCTGTGAGTGTCCAGATGTTGTTGGAGTCCCCCTCCCGTCAGCCTAAGATAGCAAGACAAGCAGTCAGGGATGATAAGAGCTGGAGTCTAAGAACACACCAAAGGTCACAGGTCCTTACTCCCTGGCATAGGAAGTTGTCCTGTTGGACTTCAGTTCAAAATACTGCTCCTTAAAGACAGTGAGAAAATCTATCAAAAACAAAACTAGTTGTATACACATCATCAGTTGGTAGCAAGAAGCTAAAACTAAAACTTTATTCTGTACAACTTGATGTGTTTATCTGGATAATCTGACTGTTGTGAGGATTTGCCGGGCACTGTCTTGAGTAGAACAGATTTTGCTATGACTTTCCTTTCAAGGGGGCCCCAGTTCACCTATCCAGGATCCAAGACTGCTGCTGTTCAGTCAGTACAGGAAGAAGCAAGGCAGGGAGCAGCTGCTACCACCAGCCCAAGGCCTAATGAAGGGTTCAGAAGCATAAATATGAGAGTTGTGGAAAGTGGCTTCCTGGAGATGGAGGGAGCAGAGAACACCTCTTGGCACTTCTACAGGACCTTCTCCTCCTATCTGTTGAGAGGCAGAGGGACTCCTGAGAAGTACCTATCTGGTTTCCCCAACTCTATTAGCCTAGGATTTGGGGGGACCTGACCATTGGGAGTCACCTCAGGGTGTCATAAGACCTGGACCTTTCACTCCTTGAGCTCTGAAGCCTTGGGGGAAGAGGGCTGTAGGGATGCATCAACTGGGAAATGGTGGTTGCGCTGTCAGGAAAGAGCAGGTGGAGTTAGGGGTCTGATCCTGTATTTATATGTTGTTGTTGTTGTTGTTGTTGTTGTTCAGTCGTTCAGTCGTGTCCAACTCTTTGTGACCCCATGGACCAGAGCACGCCAGGCACCCCTATCCTCCACTGCCTCCTGCAGTTTGGCCAAACTCATGCCAGTCGCATCGAGAACACTGTCCAACCATCTCATCCTTTGTTGTCCCCTTCTCCTTGTGCTTTGCTTTTCTGGTCTGTCCATCCCCCAGAGATCACAGAGCCTGAAGCCTTTAACCTGCCCCTTCTACAATATGGTCCCACACCTATAATTTATCATATTGTCCTTTTACTATAAGCATCCACTGTTCCTTAGAGAATTGAAGCTATGTAGTTTAAAGTCATCTCGTCTTCAATCTCTGTGTTAATTACTATGAAATGGGAAATAATTTGTGTGTCTCCCTTCTAGGAAGGCTTCCCATGAACATTTTAGCACTAATTGTAACCAGGGGGATTATTGCCAGTACAGGAATGAAGTCATTTGATTTGTATGCAAGTATATGACGTGTATTTAGAAGCGTTATTACAAAATGAATCACATCTCTCTGAATCTGCACATATATATTGTGCATCATAAAAACGATAAAGAAATCAGGGCTGTTATGTAGCTGGGATTTTTATTCCCATGGATGAAGATAAGGAGCAGCCATCCATCAATTGGCTCACTGGGACAGTCTAAAATGTACATGAATTGGAGCGAGGCTGAGCAACCCTACTGGTAGATCCCCGTGGAGGAGAGAATCTAGGGCAGAGACTCCAGAATGCCCCAAGACCTGTTGGGTACACAGGAACAAGACAGAAGGGAGGGCAGAGCAATGTTTGCACTTGCTTTTTCCTTTTCAAACAAAACTGGTGTGCCTCCCATTGTTTCTGCCCCATTGGAGTGTCTCTCTCCCCAGGGACATGTTGGGTAAATGGAAGAGCTATGACGGGCTTGGTCCAACCATCAGGTGGGGTAAAGCTGCCACTCTCAGTTCATTTATTATTTCTTGGCTTGCTCCCTGCCAAACTGCAACATCCCACAAAGGGTCACCTAACCACTTGGGAAATTCTGGATAAAGATGTACCAGTATTTTGCAATACCAGACAGATTTGTCATCAACGGGGAAACGAATCTATAGACACACATGCATGTTTCTTTTCCATGGATGCATTATCTAAAAGCACTTTAGACTCTAAATTTAACAGCTGGTCTAAAATGTATTTAATGTCTACACCTTCTAGAGCAGTCAGTGTAATTTTATGTACCTGAGAATTACAGATGTTCCGTTTGGTTTGTAGGAAAATATAGCAACTTCAGATATAATTAAACTAAGGATTACTAATGTGCTTCAGCGTTAAAAACAGCAGGAGGATTTCTGCCAAAGACATAGATCATGTAAAATAATTAAACACGAATGTAACATTCTGAAACAAAAGTTCTGAATCACTATGTAAATTGTACGTCTCTTATTTTTTCGTGCTAGCACATATATAACCCTAAAAGGCCTGCTTATGATTCATGTGCTGTGTCTCTGGATATGCAGGTGCCATTTCTCTTCCAAGCACTTTCAAGAATTATTTACCCAGATGGGCCGTAATATATGTTTTGTTTTGTTTTCATTAGGGAAAATTAATCTTAATATATCAGAATCATATATTGAGTCATAATAACAACATGAGCCAAATTGGAAAAAGAGTGCTATTGTTTACCATTAGCTCTCTCTCTCTCTCTCCACACACACACACACACACATACAGGCGGTGAGCATTTTAGATGCGTCCAATTGATGTGCGATCGCCAATACGCAGATCCTTTTGGAGTGCATAATGGGGGTGGGGCAAAATAAGTGGGGCGGGGTGCTTATACACACTCCGCCAATGTGTGCTTGGGCCAAGAACGAAACCCCTACATAAGGTGCAGAAATAAAGCTGAAGGTCATGAAGGTCATTCTACATTGCCCCGTGATGGGGAACCTGTGGCCATTCAAATGTTTTTGGACTCCAACTCCCATCAGCCCCACCCAGCATGGCCACTGGGCAAGAATGGTGGGAGCTGAAGTTCAAAACATCTGCAGGGCACCAGGTTGCAAAAAGCTGATATAGTCCAAGACTTCAAACAGGTTGACAACAAAGCACAGAACCATTGTCTGGGCAAAAGCCTGACATAGCAGGGATGTAATAGGTCCTTACCAAACCAGGGTCCTTACCATCCAATCAGGCAGTGGGCACGACCTATCAAACAGAGCTATATACAAGCCTCTGTAGTTGCTCACTTTCATGCCCAGTGGTTCAGCTTTTGGAAATATGGCCCTCCTTTATTAGCCAGACGATTTTTGTGGACCATGTCAGGACAGCCAAATATTTAGCTATATTCAGCCCTATCACTTTTGTGACTGTTTCAAATAAAATTGGTCGCCATGCTTTGTCCATTCAGCTATTCTTGAAGAATTATTCTAACTGTAATTGTATTGTACAAAGATACTGGAAGCTGTGAAGCAGTGAGATGCCATTTATATGCATGTAATAAATCATGTATTCTTTTTAGGGGGGAATGACTATGATGTAAGTGCAAAGAAAGGTCAGACAAGCTCCCTGGCTTTTATAGCACAGTCTCTAAAGGAGAAAAAAAGGTCGGAAGAGCAGGCATCAGAGGAATAATTGATCAGATTCCTTCCATCAAAGCGCCTTGCCTCATCTTTAGATTATGTTTGAAAAAAACCTGACCGTGAAGAGAGAGAGAGAGAGAGAGAGAGAGAGAGAGAGAGAGAGAGTCGGTCAAGGATGAGCTTTGCATACTTCCTTAAGAAAGGACGGCTCATCTTTAAGGAAAACAGAGGGTGGATATCGTGGTTACTCTAACCCTTTGAATGCATCCTAAGTAGGTCAGGCAGAAGCAGCATTTCAGATCTGAAATATTGACCTGTTTTAGTTTTGGAGTTCCTCTAAACGTTTACACTACTAAATGTACCTTCATGGCTGTTTTCACCCAGCTTCCCTTCTCTTTTATTTGGGGGCTTCCTCTCCTTCCTAGAATGATCTCAGCCAATATAAAATGATAGCCAATTAGATCTGGCTGCGTGAAAATGCCAGTCAGGGGAAGAACAGCCAACTGAGAGTGAGAACAATGTTGCTTACAGAGCATTGCCCTCACTCCGAATGAGCACACACACTTTTGTTCCTTTCCACATTCCTGAAGAAAGGAGGGCCATTTTTTAGCTGTTGCTGAAAGTGCTCGTGGAAAATGCTCCCCATTTCAGCTCATTGCTAATCCAGAATCGAGACAAAAGTATTTTAAAAGCGTATATTTCTGCATATTAACTGCAACAACATGTTCAATCTACAATCAGCTTGTTTTTCAAGCAAAAGTACTTTGATATCTGTATCTAGTGCAAACGACCACATAATGGTTAATAACAAGGAAGCTGTGTGTAGGGCAAGTGAGCTGTGCAGAGATCCAGGTAATCCTACTTGCATGTGGTCTGAAACATGGAGGTGGAGAAGCTGCTATGTCAATTGCAGCAGCAAAAGCAACTCTTGAGGCCACATCCATGTGTGACAGTGGCCTACACTGTCCACAACTGAAAGTGCTCCTGGAAAATGCAGGTGTCTTTTACCCTGGGAATCCTGAAGTCAAATACATCAGCTACATCTGCCAGGTGACAGAACACTGCAGGAACTCATCCAGGCCCCCAAATTAGCACCTTTTCTTCTCACTCAATGGTGGGTATGCTGTGAAATGCTGGCCAGGCTACAGTCGCTCACCATCTCCATTTCCTTAGAATAATTCCGGACCCTGCAGCCTTGGTCATCAGTTCACCTTGCAGCACATACGCCATCATGTAGAAAAAGAAACAGAAGACAAAAAAGACCCCAAAAAAATCCTACCTGGCAGGGATGGGCCAAGTTGTCTGGGGCTATAAACACTAATGTTGAGCACCTTGAATTAGACCTGGAAGCAAATTGGATTTTTAAAAGCAACAGAGGCTGGCCTCAGTCAGAGGCTGGGCATTTAATGTTGCCAGTGCTATGCTGTGGAACACTCTTGTAGCAGAGATTCTGCAAGGATCATCACTCATGACTTTCAGGTGGCACCTGAATACTTTTTTTTAATGCCCACATGCTTATGCAGTCGTTTAAAAATTTCCTTGAGCACCCGACCATTTTAATTATCTGTAATTGCTGTGTGTGTGTGTGTGTGTGTGTGTGTGTGTGTGTGTGTGTGTGTGGTTCGCGTGATGGTCCTCACGAGTAACGAAGCAGGAACCCAAACAGTCTTTTGGCAGTTTTATTGGTGCAAACTATTTACAGTGCAGAGCTACAGAAAGCATGTCTGTCTCAGTCGCTGGCAGAATCCGGTAGTGCCCCCTTCCGGCTCCTTCCCCAGCATAAGAGCTTCAGCACCCCAAATCTCCTCCTACCCTCCTTACATTTCATCCCTCTGTACAATTGGGGCACTGGAACTGGCATGCTTCCGTCCTGACCAGCCGGATGAGGTGAGGTGCTGGGGCTCTTTGCAGCATCGCCGAGCCCTCTCCTCTCCTGGCTGGCCCCTTCCCCTTCCTCCCCACTGGAGGTATGGCTGCTCTTTGTGCT
This sequence comes from Lacerta agilis, assembly GCF_009819535.1. Lineage (NCBI taxonomy): Eukaryota > Metazoa > Chordata > Lepidosauria > Squamata > Lacertidae > Lacerta > Lacerta agilis. The sequence continues at coordinate 62,400,737 of NC_046316.1, read as the reverse complement.
GGAAGAGGTGCTGCTGCTCAAAAGGCGTCAGGGCTCTCTGTAAGCCTCCTTTCCCCTCAGCAGGCCAGGTGGCAGTTCCGTGTGTGTGTGTGTGTGTGTGTGTGTGTGTGTGTATATATATATTGCTGTGCACCTGATGTTTTGTGGGAGGGCAGTGTATACATACTTTTATAAATAAACACCATCTTCTATAAAAATCAGTTAAAACAGATTAGTATGCACCATGCTTAGCAGGAATAGGTGAGGCATGCCATGCGGGTCACATAGCAGTTTATTTAACCTGCCTCCAGTCCCGTCCTTCTCCTGTCCTCCTGGATGATAAAGACTGTGGGGGACGCAAAATAGACTCTGTTGTGCACAGTTGATGAAGGCTGATGGATCCTGCGTATCCAGAAGTATCGTTGGCCTTTTGTTTTATAACAATTTGATATTACCTAGACATTTCCATGAATCTGAAGCGTTCTGCTATAAGAGTGTATTCAATGTCATTTTGGTATTCTGTTACCCTAATATGTTTGGTCTTTTATATGTGAAACGTTCCTCAGTGGAATTTGTCAAAAAGGCATGTTTATGGGAGTGATCTGGCAGACAAGCAAGGTAATAATTGGATAATATAGAAAAGCATGATTTGTGCTTCATTGCAGTAACGCTGTATTTGATGTGACATTTGAGAAAGATAACCTAATCAAAGTGAATGATAAATGGTAAGTGGCAGAATTTGGCCTTGATGGTGGAATTGTTCATGGATGAAGTCCTAAATATGTAGTTTGCTCCGCTGTGGGGCTTGAGTCTCTTTTTGAAGATATGGTAATTACAAACAGGGAACCGAATCTCTTTATTATTACAAAATATCACCTTCTGTGGACACCACGTTAAGATGCTTATCAAGTTGTATCACGTGTGCTTTTGTTATCAGATGCATTCAGATATAACAGTCCTGTCTTCTGCCTCCCAAATTTATAGTCCACCTGAATATCAGGAAAACAATAAGAGGGGAAATGTTGCTTCATCAGTTTGGGATATGGACCACTTTAGCTTTTCTGTGTACAGTTCCCACCTGCTGCTCTCAGCCCCACCAAGCCCCCACACCGCAATCCTACCTTAGCTTCATTGGCTCAATGGTAGAGCATCTGCTTGCCTGCAGAAGGGCCCAGATTCAATCTTTGTCATCTCCAGGTGGGGCTGGGAAAGACTTCTGCCCGAAAACCTGGAATGTCACTGACTGGCAGTGCAGACAGTACTGAGCTAGATGGACCAATGCTATAACTCAGTATAAGGCTGCTTGCTATGTTTTTGCAGTAATGGTGCAAGAGTTTGGAGTAAATGATGGTTGAAGTGCAAAATTCCCTTGTTCAAAAAGCGTGGTCCCAATTAGATTAGGGTCCAGATCCCTTCAAGCTGGGCTTGATGCCTAATGGTGTTGGTTCAAACCCTGCTTCTGCTACTAGCAAACCCTGCCCCGCAGCCCTGCTTTCCCAAGCAAAAGACATGGAAGGGTTGAGGACTTAGGCGCAGCAAAGTGAAAGCAGCAAGTTCAAATGTTAAGCAAGCAAGGTCAGGGCCATCGGGATGTACGGAGAGAGCTTAAATAAGAGTCATCACTAAAGCCAAGTTGAAAGTATCCCCTGTGCACTGCCCTATTCACAAAACATGAAGATGGGGGTCATTTTCTGTTGTTATTTTGGGGGACAGGGGGAAATTATTAAATTTTAGTGAGGGGAATAATAAATTGGAATAATAAAAGATTATCCCCTTCATTTTCTCCATGGAGCAGAATGAAATGGCACATCAAAGGTGGCTTATATATAAAATATCCATTATGGGTGATTCCTGCATATTTGGGGGGGGGTATTGACTTTGTGACTGAAGTGTACATAAGTGTGAATTTACATATGGAGATCACATGGGGATCAGGCGCACACACACTCTGTTCTAGAGAATGATGCCAATATTTAGTCTGAAGTGGCTCAGAAGAGGGTAAGAGGATCTTAGTTGTTTCGTGTGGTTGCAGGGTGGGTGATTACCAAATCTTTGACTTGGTAGTCTGAATTTCTGAGTATAGGGTGAACTGCAGTTTGGAAAGTTTCTTCTGAGTGTGTGAGACCTGCATCTCTGTCCATGGTGCTGAGGACTGAATTTTAACAAAAGAGAACACTTTTAAAAGTCTTCCTTCTACTGAACCAGCAATTTTTGAAGCAATAGAATACCCCACAAACATCTAAGAATGCTAATATTAATGGATTTTGTTCAATGAAATATTAATTTCAATTTCATTTTTAAAACTTACATAGCATAATAAAATAGTTGCAACTGGTGTTTTATTGTAAAACCCTTTTCATGGCTTGTTTTGAAATGTGAAATAGTTTACTTCTCATATGGCTTGGTTATTGGTTAGAATAAATCTATTAAGAATTATAAAGATTTTTTTCTGTATTTGGATTTGGCAATAATTGTCCATTGTGTAGTAAACTGAAAAACTACCAAACAGACCCCCTGGTTATAGGCAGAATAACAACAACAACAACAGCTACCATAACTGGAATTTACCTCTGGATTGGAAATCCAAGTACTATATATCTAATAATAATAAATAAGGTATGACCATTTAAATTCTGTAGTATTTGAACAGAGCCAGTGCCTCCAGCTTATTTTAAAAAGTTTGTTACTTTTAGCTATGTCAGGTCTTAATTTAGCTCTCTAGATTTCACATTCATTTCATGGCACAGTCTTAATTTCAAAAATTCAGGAACTATAATGGATACATTTACTGAAAAATTATAAATAAACTCTATGGCTACTAAATACAGTGGTACCTCGAGTTAAGAACTTAATTCGTTCTGGAGGTCCATTCTTAACCTTAAACTGTTCTTAACCTGAGGTACCACTTTAACTAATGGGGCCTCCCGCTGCTGCCACACCACTGCTGCGCGATTTCCATTCTCATCCTGAATCAAAGTTCTTAACCCGAGGTACTATTTCTGGGTTAGCGGAGTCTGTAACCTGAAGCATCTGTAACCTGAAGCGTCTGTAACCCAAGGTACCACTGTAGTGAACATAAGTATTGTTTTAAAACAGAGGATATGCTTTTTAAACTAAGAGAAGTGATCAAAAACATTTAGGTGAAAGCTCTAGTGCAACTTTGAAGAATAAGAAAAGCCATCCAATGTCATACTTTTAGGGCTTCATGAATAGTAACTTTATCAAGGAGTCAAGGAGCCCAAGAAATATAGCTTGAATACTGCAGATAGCCTGGGACTGTAGATTTTAGTGGTACCAAGGCTGATCCCCTCCTATGATGCATTAAATATTAGCCTGAAAACTGTGGGTGTGAATGAAGGCATCAGCATCAGGCAATTCATCAACCAGCCATAAAACTGATTAATATATGGTGTTGTAAATTTCACATAATGAACTAAAGGGCTCACAGTGTACCCTCCTTTAATATCTGCTATCGTAATAGAGCTGTAAATACATAACCAAAGTAAATACCAAAATTTAATAGCTCAGGATTTCTTACCCTGTAAATTGGTCCAGAGAATTGAGTGAAGATAAGTGATGCAGTTATACTTCTGAAGTTAATCAGCTTTGGCCCAGTAGGCTGTCTGGCTGAGACTAGTCCACCTGGGAACAATGTCTCTCAGAGATTTTGGAAGGGAGAGAGAGGTGTATGTTAAATAATCCAAAGCGTATCAGAATCAACTTGGCATATCTCTCTTTCTCTGAGCTCTCTCTCCGTGTGTGTGTGTGTGTGTGTGTGTGTGTGTGTGTGTGTCTTTATATAAACCCTTCTGTGCCCTAGTATGTTGGCTGAGGTTTGCTTTCAGGACAAGGATGCCATGAAACCAAACTTGGGTTCATTTTTTATTTTCTTACTAGGCATAACCAAACTACTTTGTGTCCAACACAGTCGAGGCCAATTCTCTTTACCGATGGGCTATTTATTTTGACTCTGCTAGAATTTGTATTAGACGTATTGTGTGAAACATTAAGATTTATGGTAGCTTCATCTTTATATGAAACACTCCAAGAATCAATTTCTGGGAAAGGAGACACGATGCACTAATGGAAAGTGCCCATCTGCCAGCCCTGAAGTTGTGAACCATCTACTATTTACTGACTAGTTTCTAGAAGATGATGCCATCAGCCTTGCTGTGCTACAAATTGCAGATATTCAGGGTTTCTGGCGAGTATAAATTGAGAGCTCAGGAGTGTCATTTATATTCAACATTAATTTAATCTTGCACTATTCACTTTATTACCGAACACATCATTAAATTATAAACTGTAAAATTGTATAATTGAGGGTTGAATCACAGAGTTGACATCTGTCTATTGCATATTGTCTATTTGGATGTGATCATTCAGAATTAATCATTCCTCATATATGAAAGGCATTTTAGCCCATTAGAGCCCCCTCTATCAACCTCATAAGACAGTTGTTCTTTCAGGAACAATTTAAAAACATTATCACAGCTAACAACTGTGCATAGTCACTATTAATATTATAGTACAAGAAAGCCCCAGAATTAAAGGAGGCCACAAGCAGAAAAATTAAAAATGTTAAGATTTTATGCCACAACCTGTTATACTCCCTGATAGGTTACATCAGATTGATTTTTATTACCCAAATTAAATTTGCAAAAGCTGTTTTCAGAGTAGGGCTCAACTTCATTTGTATTTCACCTCCTAATTTTTTGTCTCTCTCTTTGATATCTGTCATTAGGTTGCCATGCAGAAATTGTTGGGGTGGGTGGGGGGCTGAAGGAATTGCAGAATCCAGCCACCCTGATTCAATACAGCATGAAATACCATTCCTTTGCCTTCTTCCTGTGGGTGACGTGCAAAAATCTGTTAGGCATTCCCAGATGGTAAATGTTCTGCATACATACTGCATATATTCTCATTAGCACCAGTCAAACATCGCTAGGAAGATATGATATTATTTCTCCACTTACGTCTCCAGGGAAAAGACACCTACACTCTAGTTTGCTACTTTCAAAGAATCAGGGGGGTAAGTGGGTTTTTAGCAATGGAGATGGAGAACCCACATCCTTCAGAAAGTTGTCGGCCAATGGTGTAGTGCAGTCTTCCACATCTTCTGGTGTTTTGGACTATATATACAATCGCCACTAACCAATGCCAGCTGAGGCTGTTAAAGTAAAAAACATCTAGAGGGGACCATGGTGGAGAAAGCTGCTGTAGATGAAGGGAATAGTCTTGCTAGTGTGCACCATTTTTAAGGGGTAAACAAGGACTCCATTGAGGCTCAATAATAGAGCAAATAAGCTTTCAGCTTGTTTATAAATGACATTTTTTAAATGTTTGGGGGAATTATAGAGGAACTGTGGTGCCTGTACACTGACACAGATAAAGCTTTGATTCTATTCTATGCTGTTGTTGTCCTGCTGTAGCATTTATTAGGTGCCTCTTCCCATGACCAGGGCTACTATAACAGGCCCGTTCCAATCAGGGTAGAAGGGGTACTTGTCCACTTAGTCATCCTACAAACTGCAAACTACTTTAGAAGGATACATGCTTTTATTTCCTCACCCTGTGACATAAAAAAGTTGCCACAGTAAACATTTTGAGGGATATCTGACTTTGTGCTGATTGAAAATTGGGGAGCAGGGGTAGCCCAGCCATTCTGTCTCCAGCCTAATCAATCTCATGGTGGTGTTGTGCCCTATATTTTGATTCTTGTTCTATCTCCACCTGTGACTCCCCCATTACCCTCACCTGACGAATGATATCCTGCTTCCTTAAATGACTCTAACCGTTCTGCTGCCTCCTAGTTGGGGAACTGCCTCCATGAATATGTAAGTATTGCCCTCCCCTTCCTTCAAGTCCCTCCTCAAAACCCACCCTTTATCCATGGCCCATATGGTTTATTCCCTCTATCCTCATATTCTCACTTCTTCCCTTCCTCCAGGGGGCAAGGGCTGATTCATCCTGCCTTTGTGACTCACGTACACCGATGGTGGCTATCCAGTTCAGCTGGTTGGGAGATTCAGGACTGCCAAAATGAAACACTGCTTTCACACAACAAAAACAAACTCAAATAATGCCACAAGATTAGTGATGGCCACCAACTTGGTTGGCTTCAACTTCAGATTAGACCCATTCATGGCGGGCCAGGCTTTCCATGGCTGCTAGCTGTGATTACCTCTGTGCTATATTACGTCTGTGCTACAAGGAGCAGTATGCCTTGAATAGCAGTCACATGGTTGGGGGGAACACCACTTGCCTCCGTGTCCAGAGCTTTTCAGTGTACAGGAGAGCAATCACCCTTCGCAAATGGCATCCATATACAATTACACATCTAAAACTATCTAGAAATGTGATTATCCTTGCCTCAAAGTTTAACTGTGCAGACTTATTAGATATAGAAACTGCAGAAGCTGCTATACCTAAACATACATACATAATTTTATTTGTATGCTGCCTTTCCACTGTTCATTTTTTTTATAAGAATTTATTGACATTTTCATAACAAAACATACACCCACACCCACACCTAAAACAAATACAAATATTGCCAGGATTCTTCTTATTTATATATGTAAAGAAAAATTTCTATTTCTGAATCTTGACTGTTGACTTCCCCTGCCTTTTCACCTTCGGTTTTAATTCCATAATCTACTTTAATAACATCATCTCAAAAACAATCATCTTAATCATCTTAATCTATAATAACTAATAATAAACAATCATCTTAATATTTAATAACTAATAATAAGCAATCATCTTAATCTCTAATAATTAATAATAATTCCTTAAATCTTAACAAATTATTCTTATGTCAGATCTATAGTAACTTCTTCTATCCTTTATACTGCTGCTAATAACATGAAATTCCAAATATCCCTTTTCATAGTAAAAAAACAAAATAAAACTTACAGTCTTCACCCTCCGATTTCAGATTACCATAACAGACCATATTAGTGCACTTAATACTTCACCCTACTCCCCCTCTGTCCATTGTCCTTTTCCATCTATCACCGGAACCAATCTTCCAATTTTCCTCTTTTCTTATACATCCACAGATCCAGACACAGTTCGCAACAGACCTTGCATCGAGCATCAGGGTATACAACTCATCTTCTTTCGGCTTCTCCGCTTCAATGTTACATTCTTCTTCTACTTGTAAATATCTTGATTCTTTGTCCCTTACTCCCGAGCTCACACCTCGGGGGCTGGATATAACAGTTCTTGCCGTCCCGGGGCTGCCACCCCCATAGAACGTCTCTTTTTCCCGGAGTCGCCCTGTCATTTCTCTCCATCCTTCAAACATCCCTTTCAGCTCTTTGCCAAGGTTTTCTTCCATGGTTTCAAAAACTTGGAAAGCCTCCTCTGTGGGAAGTAAAAAAAATTTCATGTCCCCACTCAAGACCTTCACTTTCCGATTAAGCAGTTCCAGCTTCAAGATAGTAAGCCTTTGTTCATCCGTTAGTCCAGAATTCAAAACAAGTTCAAAAACAAAGTCCAACATTTTGAGAAAGGGGGTGGGTATCAAATTTCAGTTTCTATTTCTATGTTCTCTCTTTTGTACCAGTAGTTTTCCACATCAGCTCAAACTTTTCGTAGCCATTTTCCCTGAAGCCAGGGCGCAAAGACCAAAACCTTAAACAGAGATATTTTCCACAAACTTGCTCCCCGGGGGGAGATCTAAAGAGTCTCACTTATCAAAGTTCGAATACTTTGTAACCATTTCTGTAACAGCAGTCTCTTAAAGTGGTTAATTTCTTTCCCCCGAAGGGAGGGAGGCAGGCTTCCTTTCCAAATGTCCCCCGGATCGTTAAAAAGGCACAAAAACTAGTCCAATCAGATACTCACGACCACCGGGTTTCTTTAGTTCCGAACATGACAGGTAGAACTTTGACGCTCGTCGCGGGGGTGACCGCCGCTTTACGTCCCGGTTGGGGCATGTCCCCTATAGCCCGGCTCCGTTGTCCCTTCACCCCCACTCCCCCTTTACAGGGGGAGCGAGGGAAGGGTTCAGAGCCATAGTGGGCACAGCCGGGGAGCCCAGGGTGCGGGACGCTCTTCCCGCACCCCACCGGAGCCCCGCTTTGCGGTAGCGGGGCTCCAACCCCCGGGACGGACTGGGTCGCCTCGCAGCCGAGGCAACCCACGACCGCTCCGCAATGGCGTCGCCGCCGGAAGCCTGCCTTTCCACTGTTCAAACCATGCTCAAGGCAGCTTATAACATGAAAAAATACATACTTACAACATAACAAAAGTAGTCGTAAACACTAAACAAAGTATTAAAGAACACACAACCAAACTGAATTTGCATATAAATCACAACAAAATCTAAAAGAGACAAAAAACCAACAACACCCACCCAGTGAAAAAACTGAAACAACACCCTACCCCAAAAGGTGGAAAAATGCCTGCAAGGCAGAGAACAGGTCTCCCAGGATTTACAGGCGCGCGTGCGCGCGCACACACACACACACTTCCAAACATGAAACTGATAGTTTTCACTAAAATTGTTTAAACTATCACCACAACCATATATGAATGGGGTGGGTGGGGGTGCTAAAGTCTGCTATAATTAGATTCTAGAGTCCTTGTGACTAAAGACAAAATGAAAGTCATAAAAGAGATTGAGGGGGAAATCTTATAATTAGGCAAATGAAAGTGAGCCATGGCAGAATGTGGAAAGCCTGTAGTTCTTTTCTGCCTTCAGCTGTGATTAATGGACTTGTAAATTCCCATGACTCTAGGAAAACAAGCAAGCACGTTTGGGGTGTGTGCGTCCGATTGCTTTCTCTCTTTTGAATCTACACAATTATGATAGCTATCATGTGAGAACAAGCACTTCTTTGGTGCTTTGGCACCTCTGCTTCTGTTTCAGCTCCTGGACGTGGGCCAGGTAACAATATGAGTCAGGTGCATACAGCAAATGAAAAAAACAACAAGCAGCATTTGGATTATTGCAAACCTTCAAAAGAGATGCCTGTTTTGAGGCTTGGAAGTAATTATTGTACTGGGACAGGCATACCAGTTTATATGCATCTTTCATTTTAAATGTAATGGGGACCAGCTTGAGGATCTTGATTATCTATGGGAATAAATTCTCTTGAGTGATGAGTACTTACAATAACAAAGGGATGTGAAAATTTCAAGAGTAGTGCCAGGTTGTTCCCTGGGAGAGATGGCATGTCTCTAAGTGCTACATGTCAAGCAAACAGTAAGAATGGGGCAGTTTTTTCTAGCATAGCCAGGGCTCACCTTCCACTGAGTCACAGATGACACCATTGGGAAAAGCTTGACCTATTGGAGAAAAGATGAGATTCCCCAAGCCCCACATCTTCATAGAACTGTAGAGTTGTAAGAGACCCCGCATCATCTAGTCTAAGGCCTGTTCATGCAGGATTCAAAACTACAGAATCCCCGACAGATAGCCATGCAGCCTCTTTCCTCCTTCCAATTTTAGTCAAATCTTCCTTCCACCGTAGCCTCCAAAAAACAGCAGCTAAGGAGGCGGCACAAAAGATTGAGCCCCATCTGTTCCTCCCTGCCCCCTTATACTTCTGAACACTCAGCTGCATTGTACTGAAACGTAATAGAAAGCTATAAAGAAAAAGCTAAAACTATTCCTCTTGGGTGAGACACTAAGGAAGCAATACGAAGTATAGGAAGCTAGCGTTTAAATTATCCCAGCATGAAGTACCCCAGATCCAAAGACAATTTAGGAGTGAGGCTACTGCTAGCTGAATAGACATCAGCCTGGCAGAGGGGAAACTCAAACAGAGTTTGAGTTACACCACCCTTTTGACGGCTTAATTTATTCTGGGTTCCCAGGTGATGTGACCATGCTGAATGGGCTTAAGATCCAGCCAAAGCCCTCTCCCTCCTGAGCCAGCCCTGCTGAAAAGTGTCATGAACTGCTGGCAGCACAATGGGAAGAGGAGGAAGTTGGCCCTGGCAATGGGTGTAGCTGGGACTGAGACACACTGGGGCAAGCTGGGGATGGGGAAGGAGAGGTTGGTGTAGGAAGTACTCACAGGGTGATGTAGGATGGTGAGGGGATGGGGTTCAGTGCACAGGAACCAGAGCAGCAGGACCCAGAGCCAGAGGGACCCCTGTCTCTGTGAACACGGTGGGCTCTGAGGCATAGGGAGCAGCAGGCAGGGTGCTCCAGGAGGCTAAGGCAGGCAAGGGCCCACAACGCAGATCCCTAGCTGGCCAGGTGGTGCTTGCTATCTCTAGGAGGAAGGGTGTGATTCCTCAGCTGAAGTAGGCTTGGGACAGGTGAGGGTCACTTGCCTCGTCAAGCCCAGATGCTGCAATCAGCATGCAAAGTATAAAAGGGCAGCAGAACACAGGTGCTGTGTCTGCTCAAGTGCCCATGTTGATGGACCTTAGCCTGGATGCTCCAGGAACTCTGTAGGACTGTGCTGTGCTTTGGTTTGGACTTTGGACATGTGAATTGACCCTGCACTGGGGAGTTGATATGCTGACTTGCCGCCAGGTAGGCCTGGGGTTCAGGAGGGAAAGGTTGGCATAAAATAGGAAAATGGAGAAATGTTGGAGGCCAATCTACATATTGCAATTTTCTTAAATTGGTTCACTGATTATATAGCACTGTACCAAAAGCAAGCAAACCCCCAATCCTATTATTGTTCAAGTCCAGGAACTCCCATAATCTGTCTTGCATGCAAAGCAGAGTTCCTCGTTTTATTGTTGAGGACGGCTGCACACGATCATTCCTATTGTACTCTCTTTTCTTCCTTTCACTGAAGGGGACGTGAAGCTGTTGCTCATACCAGGAGGCGCGTAACTCCAGAGTCCCATGGAGCTTTTGATCAAGACATTTGCGTAGGCCCACTATCTTGGTGGTAGCAGTAAATCCATTTGCCTCACTTGAAGGAGTGAAAGTCAGGACTTTTAACATTTCATTTTAGCAAATGCTGTGATGGTAGGGGGTGGACACTGATCTTCTGTCTAGCCAAAAGTATGCAGTGCTCAATAAACTTTGTCTGGGAACATTAATTAGTTGCAACATTTTTGTCTAGGCTTAAAATTCTCACCTCCTGGGCTTTTTTCTCGTTGGAGAAGATTATAACTTGCCATTTATAGAGTGCTTTGCATGTACAAAGCACTTTGCAGTGATTAATTTTATAATCCGCACAACAGCAGTATGAGGTAGATATGCTGTTGGGCATCAACCCACTTTCTGTGCTACAGCAAGAATCCTCTTCAGAGGAGTAACAATGAACAGCAGATACCAATTAGCTTTCTCTAGGACGTTGCCACGGTGCTTAAATGACTCGAGGCCTGCTCTGGAGCGCATTGGATTCCAGAGAAGCTTTTCTGTTAACAGTCAAAAAGGCTTGGAATTATTTTTTTTTTCTGCAAAGAGGGCACACTTTGAGTGAGAGAATTACATTTGTCACAAATTCCCATCTTGTGGGATAATCTGTTTGACATTCATATGCTCCTCCAGAGGTTATGATTTTAAATTCAAAACCTAAGCGATTTTGTGGTGTTTCCTTTAATCAACATCAGCTTTGTAATAATCATTCCTGGGATGGTTTAATTTTCCCTGATGGACTGATCCTGCTTCCACTATAGTCAATGACACTGACCCCAGTAGTGCATGCCTGAGGTCTGAAACAATGCACCTTTTTAATCAACAGCATTATGATTGATTATAGCCGAGGGAAGCTTGCCTGGCATTTAAGATTGACGTGTTCTATGCAAAGGGTGGCACTCGCCCTTCAGTTAAAGTAAGGCCATCTATAACCAAATCACTGAAGATTAGAGATGCACACATTTAAAGAAACACACACAGAAAAGCAATCCTGGATAGCTATTTGGTGCTATGGTATTTGGAGGTCAAGGATCGAGGACGGCCTTACCATTAGGCAGAATGAGACAGACCGAGCTGCCTGTTCCTCTCACCTACTCTCTAAACTAGCTTGCTGTCCTCAGGTGTTGTGGGGGATGCCTAAAGATTCATTGTTGGCTTCCCTATGTCGAACTGGGAGAAGAGGCACCTTCCTGGCTTTTGTCCCAGGCAGTAAAATGTATTCAGCCAGCCCTGTCAGTGACATTATTGAAAACCTCAATCTTGAGGAAGGTGGTACTGTTTAAATATGATGTATTTTCTGCCTCTACATGTGCCAAACAGAAGCATGCTCTTTCGGCGGACTATGTTCTTCCTTGTTGTTTTAAGCTGATAAAAAGGTAAAGGTAAAGGACCCCTGACCATTAGGTCCAGTCGTGTCCGACTCTGGGGTTGCGGCGCTCATCTTGCTTTACTGGTCAAGGGAGCCGGCGTACAGCTTCCGGGTCATGTGGCCAGCATGACTAAGCCGCTTCTGGCGAAACCAGAGCAGCGCATGGAAATGCTATTTACCTTCCCGCCAGAGCGGTACCTATTTATTTACTTGCACTTTTTTGGGCGTGCTTTAGAACTGCTAGGTTGGCAGGAGCAGGGACCGAGCAACGGGAGCTCACCCCGTTGCAGGGATTCAAACTGCCGACCTTCTAATCAGCAAGCCCAAGACGCTCAGTGGTTTAGACCACAGCACCACCCGCTGTTCCCAAACATTGTTGCTGTACAATATCACTCAGCTCTTGGATAAGGATGAGCAAGAAATTTGATCCAGGTTTCACTGAAAGGTGAATCTATCAAATTTGAATTTCCAAAACAAAATCCAAACCTAAACACAGCTTTGCTTGGAAATTTGCACTTACCCGGATTTTGCTATGCAGTTCAACGACCAATGTTTACAAAAATGACTTATTAGGAGAAAGTATATGTAAAAAATAATATTTTAGTGAAAATAAAATACAAAAATGTAGTGTATTAGGGAAAGTTACTCTAAAAATGTGTACATTAGTAAAAACTGCATATAAACTGTAAAGTGCAGGTGAATTTTTCATGAATTTTCTGCAACCAGTCCCGTATATGCACCAGAACTCTGGTTCACTGTCAAGAATGTGGTAGCTTAGATCTTAGTAGTTAATGGCATTATTCAAGCTTGCAAGAGTGTAAGCACCCTCTAGGTCAGGGTGCCTGGTTTGCAAGCATATTCATGGGCTCAGTATGCTACCTAATGGTGTCCATCAGAGTTGCACCATCATTCCTTCAGTTTTTCTTTGTCATTACCGCAGCGCAACCTACTCATGATTCACAGTTTGTCATTTGAAGGGGGGGTGACCTTCTCCATGTCAGTCAATTTTGTGTGGTTTTTCTTTTAAATGCACCTTTCAAATCAATCGGTTTTTTTTAAGCCAGCTGTAATATCCGTAGGGCGTTCTCTCTTCTCTTCAGTTAATATCATCAGTGGTTTGCATTGCTTTGAACTCTGTTACCTTGATAAAAAATGTAGCATTTATCATTCTTCCATCACTTTCATGTTCATTTTTCATTTTAAGGTTTTCTTTCCCTTAAATGTTGGACTTTTTTTTTTTGACATCTTGACAGTTTGCTCTCCTTTTTCCCTGAAATGTGAAAAGGGGCCCCTCCAGTCCTTGCCTTGTGGGGGATGCTGTGAAGATTAATTAGTGAATTAGTTAATCAGAATAGCATCTGGAAAGCATAAAGTCCTTACTCTGATCTCACACACTTGGTTTGCCCAGATTTCAAACCTTTCATAAGCCATAAGAAACAAGGGGCGTGCTTTCATATGTGATTCTGAGCTCCTCAGCCTTGACTCCTCACAGTTATATGTATGGAAAGAAACAGAATACAGAGGCCTTTATTGCTAGTTAGCTTGTTCTTCTCCCTTTTGAATCACAAGGAGTCACAGCTCTTGTGCCGGTTCCCACACTGCTCTCTTGCTAAGATATAAAGAAGCTACTGTTTTTCTGAATGCAAATATGAACATTACCCATGGGGTGGTTGAGTCCTTGCTGTCATTGATTATAGAATTCCTCAAGAGAAAGGGGCAGATACAATGTATAAGATTTCATCCAGCAACGTGGAAATAAATGGGCCCCACTTTCTGAACTTTATTGAAGGACGCCAAATCACATAGTGGTTAAGCATCCTCTTAACTGTGCTAAGCTGCATAGGTATATGTGGAGAGGCAAAAGAAATTAATTTTGGATCACAGCGTAAGAAGAGAGTTTGGTATGATATTGATGATGATAAGAATAATTTTATTATTTGTATGTTGCCCATCTGACTGGGTTGCCCCAGCCACTCTAGGTATCTCCCAACAAAACATTAAAAACACAATAAAACATCAACCATTAAAAACTTCCCTGTATGGTCTGCCTTCGTGTGTCTTCTAAAAGTCATATACTTAAATAATAATAATAATGCATTCACAGTACTCTTTCACCTAGTATCTGGGCCATTACATGCTAATACAGTAGAACCTCGACTTACTACTGCCCCTACTCGCGAACAATTCAACTCGCGACCGTGACAAAGCCAGAAGTAAATACCAGGTTTGCCGCGATTCGCGCACACACAGAAGCCACTGCTGCCATCTGCACATGCGCAGAATGGCACTGCCACCGTATGTGCACGCTCAGAACGGCGCTTCTACCAGCGACCCGGATCGACTCATGGATGGAGCTCTAGAATGGATTCCATACGTGAGTAGAAGTTCCACTGTATATTAGTTTGTGTTAATATATTAACCAGCCTCCTGCATTCTTTAGATGCTGAGATGAGTCTTGAACAGTAGACACATCAACCATGTTCATACTCTTATGCCACTTCAACAGTCCTGGAAACTGTATTTTAAGGAGTCTGGGAAGCATAGGTCTGTGACACCAGTCTTAACAGACTACAGTTCCCAGGAATCTCTGGGGGAAGTCATGACTCTTCAAGAGTGCTTTAAATGTATGGTATGCATGTAACCACAGACTGGTTCCATTGCTTGTACAAAGGTTGAGAAGAGAAGCCCACGATTCTTGATACAATGCTCAATTTTCTCACCTGTGACTCTGCTTTTCACCTCACCTGTAAATGCAAGTGGATACAGCGTAGAGGTGGTCCCAAAGCAAAGGGCTCCCTGGTGTTCCCTCCCACATCTGATGTTTACCCTGCTACCCATTTTTAGAATGAACCTTTAAAAAATTTAATATTTTGTTTTGGGCATGGACCTGCTGACTACCTATCAGCAGCTGGTAGCCCTGACAACATTGGCAGGGGGTCAGTAGCCGTCTTCTGTGAGGGAGGGTGTCCTTGGATCTAGGCCCTTATCTGTCAACATGAGCAATTTGTAAATCGAATGAATTGGGTTTGTTTGTTTGAAGAACAAATAATCTTCCCAGGGGTCTAAATAAGAATTGTCTAACATATTAAAAATGTCCTTTTCTGTTTGTTTGTATTTATTTACTTACTGCGAACATGATCCTGAAATGTCAATCCCCTTCCCACACCCACTGTTCCCTCCAAGGTCTTAATGCATTAAAAAAAATAGAGGGAGAGAGAGAGTCCCTGAACACCAATTAATTTGTCTAATTTGCATGAGAAAGTGCAAAGAATGCTTTCCCCCCTCATAATTAGCTATATTTTGCAATTCATTAAAATTCTGCAGCTTTCCACTTAATGGAGATCTCTATTCACTATAGGGGAAATAAGTGCCCAGTTGAAAAGGGGGGAAACATGGAGCATGAGAATGAAATGGGAAGGGTAAGGTTAAGATTCTGTTCATTCCTTCTCCATATTTATGAGGGTATATAAATGAATCCTTAATAATGGACATCCCTTTTAAGTTTATGTCCTATTGCTGGCACAATGGTTTACCTCATACAGTGTTTCTATGGATGCTATTACAATCTGTCTTCTCAGGTTTTGCCACCTGCCCAGATGTAAACATTCCCACTTATATGGACATTGTGTAATTCAGCCTTCCCCTGCCTGGTCCCCTCCAGATGTTTTGGACTAAACTCCCATGTTGGTTAGAATTTGTGGGAGTTATAGTCCAAAACAACTGGAGCGTACCAGTTTGGGGAAGGGTGATGTCCTTTCCCCCTCCCCCCAACCTTGGCAATTGCATTTACTAATTTCCCCCTCAACCCTCATATTTAAGAACTTTGACTTTTGAGGTCATGATAACCATGGGCCTTGTTTCTCTTTTAAATACAGTGGTACTTTGGAAGTCGAACGGAATCCGGTCCGGAAGTCCGTTCGGCTTCCAAAACAATCGGAAGCCGTGGAAGTCATGACGGACGTTTGGGTTCCAAAGAACATTCACAAAGTGGAGCAATCACTTCTGGGTTTGCAGCGTTTGGGACCCAAAACATTTGTCTTGCAAGTCGAGATCCAAGGTACAACTGTACTGGAGTTGGAAGCCTAATAGCCTTGCTTGGGCAATTTATTAGTCATAAATTCAAGTACAAACTGACCTGTGTGGGTCAGAACTTAACTCATCTAATTGCTTTTGTACTTCCCAAATGTGCCAACATAGTTCTTGGCTCAAAAAAACCACCAGCAAACAGTTTTTAAAGTGTGTGTTTTGAGAGAAAATACATTGTTAAGTATTTAAAAGTGAATATTTGTGTAGATTTTTTTAAAAGAAATTTGCAAATGCTAAAAGAGGATGAAACAAATTTAAGTGTGAACACATGTGAAACTGACACAGTTTGGAAATAGACTAATAATTCAACCATCCCTAGTACTTTCTTCCTCAATATAAATTGACAGTTGCATGTACCTGCAAAATGAATACTCAGTCTGGAATATATCAATCTGCTGCCTGCAGACTTTTTTTTTAAAGAAGCTGACAATATTGCACCGTTTCGCTTTTAAGTTGCTGCTTTGTCAAAGATGTTGTCCCTCAAAACCAGATGCACAAAACATAGCATATCCATTTAGTAATGTGCTAGGCCAATTGATCTCTGTGCTGCTTTGTTTGTGCTTTCATAATCAAAGTACCTTCAGCCCAATACTAAGGCATAATTTTTTGTAATGGGACTCATTAAGCAAGAGATGCTGCTGACCCTGGGGAAAAACATGGATTTTTCAATACTACATACAATTCAAGACTTGCCTTTCTGTTACTGATGCTCTCAAATGCCCTTGCCGCAGATACTTATTTTCCAAAGCCTACCCTGGGAATAGTCTGTTAAGTATTAGGAGGTGAGTGGCCAAGCTTGCAGGAAAAGGCATGATCTAAGAAGAATGCAGGTGGCGCTGTGGGTTAAACCACAGAGCCTAGGGCTTGCCGATCAGAAGGTCGGCAGTTTGAATCCCTGTGATGGGGTGAGCTCCTGTTGCTCTGTCCCTGTTCCTGCCAACCTAGCAGCTCGAAAGCATGAAATGCAAGTAGATAAATAGGTACCGCTCTGGTGGGAAGGTAAATGCCGTTTCCGTGCACTGCTCTGGTTCACCAGAAGCGGCTTGGTCATGAGCATGACCCGGAAGCTGTACGCCGGCTCCATTGGCCTATAGAGCAAGATGAACATGCAACCTCAGAGTCGTCCACGACTGGACCTAATGGTCAGGAGTCCCTTTACCTTTAAGAAGCCCTCCCTTCTCTGGGTGTTTACCAGAGGCTACTTGCAGAGAGTCATAGGCTTGAAGGAGTTCTTCTCAGAAAGCTACATCCATAGTAAACAATGCTGTAATATAGCCATTTCATACATACATACATACATACATACATACATACATACATACATACATACATAATTCTCTGCTGTGCTTTTTTAGGGATTCACAACCCACTACTTTAAGAACTTTCCTTAGTCTTACCTCAAGATCTTTGAGCTCCAAATTTTTTACTTTGAATTGATTTTGGAATATGTGATGCACCCCAACTTTTGCTAAATGTTGGTGATTTTTCTGGATACACACACACACACACACACACGTTGCACGCAGCAAAAGTGAAACTACAGTTTCACAAACACAGGTTTTATAGCCAGCAACTGTCAATCATTCAAATGGCAACTTACCAAACTCCCCAACAACTCGCCCCAACCAATCGCTAGCTGTGGCCAAACCAAAAACTGCCCAGCAACTGGGAGCTGTTCCTTTAACCCTCCTGCAACCCGTGCTCTCTTTTAAGGGAGAACACGCTATATCCATGAAGCCCACAAGCCTTCTTGCCCCTGTCCCCTCCCCAACGTAAGTTATTAACCACTTTAGTACAGTGGTTCTTTTTAATTTGAGCTTCATCATTTGTCTGGCCAGTAAAAATTAATCAAAGAACTCAAGGTCAAATGAATATTAACTTCCTAGAATAAATTGGAAGTACAATATTACATGCATAAATAACAGACTTTTAGCAAGTTCAGGTCATGATCATAGAGACATTTATTGTTGCATAACTGACTTTGTGCATAGATAACTTCCTGAAGACATAGAAATTAGGGCATAGCTCCCTATTTATAATGTGCAACACCAAGTTATAATTTGGGATACAATGGAAATGTGTGTTGTGCCCTATATTTTCACAGGTAGTTTGTATTACCCTTTATTTGCTTCTCTGAGCAAATTTATTTGGTGCTCAACAGTTAGCTATATCCTGGAATATTACGAAGATGTTGACTCACATTGAGAAGAACAAGAAGATATATTGACTGTAAAGCTAAATGCTGCCAGGAGCAAAACCAAGATTAGCACCTGCTGCAAGAGATGACATATTAACCTCTGAAATCCAAGATATTTATTGTTAGCTTTGTCCTCCAAGGAGGGCAATCGGTCAGTGGAATCATAGAATTGTAGGGTTGGAAGGGACCCTGAGGGTCATCTAGTAGTTTAATTGTTACAGCAGGAGGGGGGGGAGCCATACCTGTTCACCAGTTGGACTCATCTCTGCCTCTCTGCCTCCCTCCTCTCCTGCTTCAGTTTCTGTTCCTGATTCTGGACTTCTCTCTGCAACAGACTCCCCCTGCTCACTAAGCCCTGATGTCTCTTCAGCTTCTGATGTGCCCCCCCTTCTCCCTCTGACCACTCATCATTGTCTTGCCTCCAATCCCCTAGCATTGATCCCTCTTCCCTTAGGGCCGTGATGGCCAAACGTGGCCCTGCAGCTGTTTTGGGAGTACAATTCCCATCATCCCTGACCACTGGCCCTGATAGCTAGGGATGATTGGGGTTGTAGTCCTAAAACTGCTGGAGGGCCAAGTTTGGCCATCACTGCCTATGGGGTTCCCCAGCTGTTTCCTCCCACCATTCCTCTGCGTCCAACCAGTCTGGGACACCTGACCTATGCATTGCAGGTGGCAGATAACCTTATAAATTGCTCGCCCTCTCTCCTGGGTTGGCCTCTGAGCCCTGCCAGTCCCTGCAATCTGTGTACCAACCAGCTCCTGCAACTCAAGCCTTGTACAGTTCTGTTCCGGGGTGCCGTTCGCACCCTGTAAAGTCCGCAACCAGAGTGGTGCTTTTGCGCATGCACAAAGCGTGCAGGACGAAACCCAGAAGTAAACACGTTCTTAACCTGAAAAAACACAACCTGAAGTGGCCGTAACCCGAGGTATGACTGTACTAGGTTCACACAACAAAGCCCATGCAATCCCAGGCTTATATTGGCCCGTTTGACATAACTAGTGTCTGGTTTACAGAGGGAAATATTCCATTCTGAGGAGTCAGTAACTCTAGTCTATATCTTTTATGGATTCCAGTTTTCTGTTGCTTAAAGTGCAAAGCCTATCATCCACCCCCTCACTCCAATTTCTATTCACTGCCTAATCCTCATTAACTGTTCTAATTTGGTCTTGGGGATTTTTTCCAGTTTTTGATCAATCTGCCTAGCAGTGGTGTCAGCTTTAAATTCTCACCTTCCTGGCCTGTCTGATGGTTAGGTAGTTAGTTTCAAATCACACTTTTTAAATACAATAATGGAATCTTCATAGGCTTACTTTGTTGGTTTTTCACAATCCCTACCTCAAGCCACTTCCAAATGCCTGTAAAATATTGATTAGCTAAATCCCCACACTGGTGAACTCCTTTGTGTCCAATCCTAATAGGTTATGTGTTAAAATTAGGGGGCATAAGAATTCTTCTTTCCATTTCCTTTTTCTCTCCCTTTCTCCTGATGACTGCAGAAAAGGTACAGTTTCATTGCAAGGTTGGAAGGGCCTGGCAAAACCCAATTTTGAAATGGCACAACCAATTTGAATTGTCTTGAATAAAGATATTGAGGAAATGGATGGCTACAGCATATATGTGCTTTGTTCCATTACTCATAATTGCACAATAAAGTGCTTTTATGTTTTGAATTTCAAGTGATCTGATTCATTAATGGTGGTGAACCTATTTTGTCTAGGACCCTATTTTCAATTAATGAGTACAAATGCTCATTTGGGGAGTGAGCACCAATCCACTAGTTTCAAATATTTCCTTTCACAAGCAAAGCTCAGCAAATCACTCCTTGTCCCACTGTGTGTACAACAGCTCCTTTGAATCCGGGCTAGGTCTTTCAATAGTTTTCACTCCAGAAAGACTGTTGCATGCCACACTAAACCTGAACTTTCCTTGTGTAAACAATGCTAGCCCTAATGTTGAAAGGTTGGCCATCCTTGAAGTAATATATTCACAAATCTTGAAGATGCAGAAGCATCTTGTTTCCCTGTGTGCAAAGTGAAGGCGAGGCTCTGCTGATGAAGCACTGGCTGAAAAAAGCCTGGCTGAAGGCAGCAGCTGAGGAACCCCCAAGAGAACCTCCAGGGGAAGAAGGCTCAGAGCCAGGGGACTGGTGGTAGGATGGCAATGAGTTGTCAGAGGGAGAAGAGGGGGCAGACGTGGAGGAGGAGGAAGTGTCAAAAGCTGAAGAGGCGACAGAGATTTGTGAGCAGGAAGAAGATGGAGCAGAGAGCAGTCCTTATTCAGAGGGGGACCAGGAGACAGAGAAGAGTCAGGTTGCTGAAAAATCCAGGGAGTCTCCCCCACCTGCTGTGACCAGCTTCCCTTTCCCCTGGTCTCCTATAACACAGAGAGAAATGAAAAGATAGAGGAAAGCTTGGTTGCACACAGACAGTCTCTGATTGCTTGGGGGCAAACCTGGAGAGGAGGGGACTTGGGCTGCTGTTGGAAGGTCCTCACATTGGGACCTTCATTGGGGCAAGACATACTAGGAAGAGTTGCTGGATTCACTATGCCTGCACTGTTTTGGTTTCTTTGAATAATGAGTTAACTTCACTGACACCTGTGTTTTTCTTAATTGCTGACCATCCCCTGATTCTGGCTCCTGACAGCATGGTTCAGCTCTCATTTAGGCACACACTGATTGTGAGGAACAAATAAAAAGGTTTTGTGAATTCCTTTCCCATTGCTTTCAGAATGAGACACAGGCCCGTGGCAATAAATATGAATGGCAAGTTATTGCCCCACTCTGCTCTCTCTGCCAAATTTTGGGAGCTTAGAACTGCGTCACTTATTAATGAGTACAGGAGTTAATGCATATTTTTCAAAACCTTTTTTTAAAAAAAGTTGTCATATTTGTGAAAAATGTCATTACTGCTTTTGAAATTTTGATGTCAAACATGGCATTTTTGACTCCCAAGAATGGCAAACGCTTTGTTTAGTACTTTCAAGTTGACATTCTGTAATTTAGCTTCTACTGTGAATGCTAAATTAAGGAAGACTGCCGTTTTCTAAGCCAATACATTCTCTTGTAAGGTATTGAAACAGTGGATGCTGCAAATCTAAATGACTCCAATTGACCCATCTTTATTGCTGTGAAATTGCAATGTGCTTTGCAGCAATATTTCTTTTATTGAAATTGAATATCTTCTAGGAAGGGATTCCAGCACCTCTACCCACCAAAAAATCTTTCCAATGAATTATGATCCATAGTAAAAACAAGTAAAAAGCTGTAAAAGAAGAAAGGTACTAAATTACATTTACAGCTGAATCCTAAACAGGTTTACTTTAGGGCCGCACTTCTGTACATTCCTGTCCACATCCACTAAAACAAGTCATTCCTGTTGGGTTCTATAGACCTTAATCCCATGTAGTGTGTGATACAGGAGTGAGCAACTGAATCTACAGGTTTTAGTTTCTCAACATGCACAATGAAAATCTGTCTGGCATTAACCTGGAAGTAACTGCAAGAGTGGTTGAGTTTTTGTCAATAGTATCTTAGAGTGGTGAATGGCACTATTTAGCAGAAAGAAACTAATGAAAATTTTAGTTATTACATATTTTACATGGCTGTTTATTTGTATATATTTTAAAATGTTATATATGGAAGTTTTATGATGGCCTTTACTTGTGATGCCTAATAAAGGTTGGGTGAAGTATAGGTTTTTCAACATGCATTACCTTGGGCACCTAATGTTTGATACTCCATGGCATCCTGTCATGGAAAACTTAAAATGGGGAAGGTTTGCCCTGGTCAAGTACTTGGTCCATACAAAAGCTCTCGGGTAACACTGGGTAAGCCTACTGGATGAAGCTCCCATTCGGTGGCTGGGTGGTGATAATGTTTCTGATTGCATCCTGGGTACTCTTCCCATGCAATATAAAATTTATGAATTTTCAGGGTTTTTTCTGTGACACATATTTAGTCATTTCCCTGGGGACTGAAAAATCATATGGTCCTTATGTAAGAATTTTCCACCTTGGACTCCTATTGTGCATACCTCTTCGGTGTGTGTGTGTCTGTCTTTGTCTTTGTCTGACCTTACATCTAGACTGGGCCTTTTCCAGCCATATTAGACCTGGCCAAATGCTTATTTCAAAGGGAAGCAAGATGGATCCCACAGGATTATTGGGCAGAGAAAGAAATATATTTCTTGCCTATCATATTCCCCTGTTCCTCAGCATGGAAATGAATAAACAGACTGCATGAAGCAATGTAATAACATTGCCTCTTCCTTTAGTACAAGCACAATGCCAAAAGTGAAAAAAGGAGAAAAACAGATATCTATAACCCATTTCCCTAAACTGTTCCATAAGAGAGAGACGGGTGATATCTGCACTGGCAAATAACATCTCCTTTATAGTACCATATAAATATATATTTTTAACAATGACAGAGTCTTTCCTTGATCCGTTTGCCAATGTTTTAGTATTGCTACTATACTTCATAAGCATAAATTGGTTTTTATATATTTGAATTACTTGAGGGAAGATCTGCGCCTGCTGCAGAAAGTCTTATTTCTCAAGTCGGCAACATTGATTTGATTTTTCTTCCTCTTTGCAGAAATTTCTATGTCTTGATAATAGGCTGATATAGCATGACTAACCAACCAGTGCATAAGCCCTGAAATGGAATTAAGTAGATGGAATGATGGGAAAGTGGTGGTGAAAATATCCTAGGATTGTGAGACTCTCAGCCCAGTCCTCTGCAGGCAGATCTTTGTAAGTGCCTTTCATGAGGGATGTTGGGAGAATCGAACCAACAGATTCTCTGCTAGTTATGCCGGACGATCCATGTAGGGGTTCTACAAGAGTCATTTTCATATAGAGAGAAAGGTGTAGGCTGGATGTGTGTAACAGGGAGAAGGATTAAATCCACTGTCTCCACTCCTGTCCTACATGCAGTCTATCACTTCAAGCGAACAGTACCATAATGTGCACAACAGGTACATGCATTAGGGATGCTTCCAAAATTCTCCTCAACAAAATTTCTCTCTTGATAGTGGAGTTCTGTATCAGGCCCCATTTGCAGTATAAGTTTAGGAGACCCCGTTCCCCTCAGAGAGCTACAATTCAGAATGTTTTTGACCATCAAAAACCTCTTTGCAGGTTAATCTGGAAATTGTAGCTCTCTGAGGGGAATAGGGGTCTCCTAATCATTCTCAGCAACAAACCACATTTCCCAGGATTCCTTGGGGGAAGCCATGACTCTTTAAAGTGGTATGATACTGCTTTAAATGTATAGTGCAGATGGGACCTGATTTAATTAATGTTTTAGAAACCATCCGTTATGATATTTCTCTCTCTACAGATTTCAGTTCCTTTAGTTCATTATTGATGTGAATGTCTGCATTGACCAAAAAAACTACAAAACAACATCCTTTATTAGAGATGGGTGATGTACCTGAAATTCACCTAAGATTAACTCAGAAATTAACAAAACCTTCCTCACCAGTACCCCCTCCTCACAAATTCTCCTCTTTTCCCTTTCCTTCAGTCAGCAATGGTGATTGCCCCTCCCACTCAGCTAATCCACGTTGCCACTTCTTAGTTGCTTGTCATGGTAGTGACAGTGACCTCACTTTTCAGTCCTGCTGGATGCCATGGTGACTTTTTACCCTTGAGACTACAGAGTGGGGGCAAGTAGCATTGCTCTATCTATCTATCTATCTATCTATCTATCTATCTATGGACCTCTCATGGAGGAGGCACATGAAAAAAAGGGCCTCAGATGATGATTGCAGTGTCCAAGTTGGTTCTTATGGGGAGAGGTGGTCCTTGAGGTATTGTGGTCCTCAACCATTTCAGCCTTTAGAGGTCAAAACCAGCACTTTGAATTGGGCCCAGAAACTAATTGGCAGCCAGTGCAGCCAGTTCAGAATTAGCATTACATGCTCAAACTCTCTTGCCCCGGTGAGCAACCTGTTTGTTCAATTCTGCACCAGCCGATGTTTCTGAACCATCTTTAGAGGTAGCCTCCCCAAACTCTTGGTTGGCTTCAGACATCATCGAAAGATAACTTAATCGTGTCTATGTGAAATTGTCATACAGGCAAATTAGACTGAGGACAATGTTTCTGTCTCTCCCTCCAGCATCTTGTGAGTAAATAAAAAACATTAATGGGTTTCATGTTGGGTGTGAGGGACTTCAGCTCCTCCCTAAGAGGAAGAGAAATAAGCAAGATTCCACACAATATACCAGTTTATGTGAATGACTCTTAATATTGTTGAGTTCTATCAATCAGGGCACATAAAAATGAATGTAGATTGTTACATGCCAACACTAAAAAAAGCTGACTATTATTTTCATGATTTTATAAGTTAGGAATGTTTGTTTATAAGATCACTGTTTCCAAAAAGACTTTTACTCTGCTTATCTGACTTGCCCACTGCCTGCCCTTCAAAATGCCTTTTGTTCCTCATCTTATTAGACATTGCTTCATTATACCACCCAAGCAGGCTGAGATGTGCAAGCCATAATGAAATTTTTGCTTTATTCCAATTGTTCCCTGAGTTCTGATAAAGTTTGCTCAGGGAAAACCTCACAAAGAGTTAAAATGTAGGCATTCAACAGCTATGCGGGGAAGCTCTTGAAATATTTAAAACTTAGAGCTGTATGGCAGCTGGTGAAATATCTCGCTGTAAAGCATGTTTAATATTTAGAGACCCTCGGCAGCTTGCTAAATAACTTCATATTATGGCTGTGGGCACACACTCAAAACCTTCATCAGCAGCAGAGGGCTGCACACATGCTGCTATGTGCAACAGTCTCTGTGCCTTTGCTTGCCAAACATATAATTGATTGTCATGATGGATAGGACCAATGGCTGGGGGCAGGGCCAGCCCTACCATTAGACAGCGGGGGACAACCCATCAGGAGGCAGATACTAGGGGACAGCAACAACTGCCCCCTGGTAGTCCTCCTAAGCCCACCTTGCCATTCCCTTCTGTTGCCACACAGTCTCTCCTTTCACCCTAAACCAGCCTGCTGTGCTATCCCATCACCACAGTTCAGTCCAGATGGCTTCTGTTTGTGGAATGGGGAGGGGGAATCTTGTCTTTGCTTCAGACAGCAAACTCTCTTGGACTGGCCCTTCTTGGAGTGTGAAGAGTTTGAAGAAGAGGGAGGGTTGTGGATTCAGTCTCCCTATCCAGGGCTTTCTTAATCATATGAGCCGCTGGGGTGTAAAGATCCGCCTGCCCCCCCCAAGTTGCCAAGTCCCAGATGCGCAGGAGGGCGGAGCCGGCTGGCCGCCTCAGTGTCTCGCTGGCTCGGTCGTCCCTGAACTTTTGGCGCAGAGCCACCCACAGCAGAAGAGCCCACCACAGCAGTCCAACCAACAGACGGGCTCTTCCCCAGACTCAACTCTCAGGCCCCGGACTCTCAGGCCCTGGGTACCCTGCACCCCTAGCACCTGTGGGTAAGACGGCCCTGTCCCTACCTCTTCTCAGCTCATAGTCAGCACTGCCAAAGCTAATTGAACTGACTGTAAGAAATACTTGGACCTGAGCCAGCAGGGTTGGTGCCAAACTCAAAGGAAACCCTTGCACAGTGCTTCCAATGAGCCCCACTGGTGGACAGGCAGGGGTGACACTTCTGAATGTGAGGCAAGCTTAACAGCCAGCTGTGGTGGCTGCCTGCCAATCAAACAGAATGCTATGTCCCAGCCCATAGATCTGTAAAACCTGTATATCTATAGAATGATACATTGTATTTAGGGTAAATGAAGATACCGGTAGATGTGAAGTGCTGTAGAAGAGAGCTGAACTTTACCCTCATTCAAAAGGAGCAGCAGCACCCTGCTGTGGTGAATGACTGGGTCAGGATGATGAGCCAAGACTCATCTTATCGCTGGTGCCAGGCCTGTGATCTAGAATATGAAGACTACTTTTTGTAGAGCACTCCTTGTCTCAAAAACTGTAATCTTGTTAGAGATCCAATGCAAAATTTGTCAAATGGAACAATTATTTAAACATTGCTTTTCTAAAAATTATTTTTCTGATTAGTCTCTTGCTTTCCAGGTCAACCCCTATGGTTGCTTAGAGAAGAGTAAAGTCTCTTTTACTGTGACATCTTCCCCTCTGTTAGGGATGTGAGAACGGTCTGTTTAAAACAATTCTTGCTTCCCCAAGGGAACTCTTCTTGATTTTCTACTCACCCTCTCACAATGTGAGAAGAATAAAGGCACTTTAATTACCAACTTCTGTAGAGTGCAAAAGTGGTCATATGGCCCATTAACCTAGTTTGAAATGCTGTAATAAATATCAGGCCAATATATATCAGTAACCGGTGAAGTTTAACTGCGCACTTTTGTTTTGGAGAAGACCAGAGGGTAAGCATTTCTTCTGGTGCTTTTAAGTCAAATATGTTGCTTTGTTTCCTTCACAAAGCCTGGAGACGCAAACAGGAAAGCATTGGTGGCCTTAAAGAAACTCCTCATGCTTATATCTCACCAAATGGAGATGCAACATACTCAGAATTAATGCTTCTGGTGGTGGGGGTTTTGTGCAAAATGGATCCGGGGCACATTGGAACCAAGATTAAGACATAGAAATAATAATAATAATAATAATAATAATAATAATAATAATAATAATAATAATAAATTTTTATTTATATCCCGCCCTTCCCGGTTTAAAAACCGGGCTCAGTGTGGCTAACAGCAAATATAAAACATTGATTAAAATGTGAATTAAAAACATAATAAAATACAACATAAATGCAGCATCAATGTCAACAAAATTCAAAAATTCAGGGGTCATGGGGGGGGACCCCAGTCAGTAAACATCAAATGATCACCAGGGCTAACTGGCCAACTTGGTCCTACTAGGGCCAGCAAGGAGACCAGGAAGGGTTTCTTCATAGGAAAGGGAAGGGGAAAGGGAATAGATGATCAGGCTAATTCAAATTGAAGGCCAGGTGGAATAGCTCTGTCTTACAGGCCCTGCGGAAGGAAATCAAATGAAGATTCTGGCATAAATCAGTTTGCCTTGATAAAGAGCAGGAAATCTGTATACACAAAGGTTCCCCCCTCCCTTTTCCATACATTTGGACTGTAAGTGTGGATACCAAAGGGAAGAACCACTCAGAGGGTGAGGATCAAGCAAATAAATCAACAATAGTCGCTGGTGATGACATTCCCGTACTTAACTGTACAAAAAGAGGGACTGGAAAATCACACCTTTATTCGTCCTTGCATGTATTATTGAAACACAGCCAGTTAACCAGGGGTTCCCTTCATTATTCCTGAGCTGCATTGCACATTATCTTGTACTTTGAATTTCATGCAGGGAGGACATGATATTACTAGTATAAATCAAAAGGTGGTTGCTTTTCTTTGGAAAGATATGCTGTGTTCAATAAGCTTTGTGCCTGAAAGATTATGTATGGGGTGGGCTCTCCCCCACAATAAGGATGAAATATAGCCCCTGTTTGTTCCATAGTAGTTCTCTCCTTTTTTGCATACGCACTGCAAAGCTAACCAAGTTTACTCACACTGTAAGCTCTACTGGGTTTAGTGGGACTTAGTTGATTGTTTATTTAATTTCTATACCACTTACTACATTAAAAAATATCTCTAAGCAGTGTTGAAAAACTGAAGCAACAACAGACAATTTAAAACACAATATTACAACAAAATATGGCTACATATAAAAATATTACCTGAATACAAAGCTACTAATATATAAAAATAAAAATCGGGTCATTTTCCTTCTAACACACCCTCCCTGTCAGCCCCCAGTTCTCACCCAGGGTTGAAACAAACTCTCAGCTCATCCACAAAATTCTCACAACGAGAAGAGTTTCTGGAAATAGTGGGCATTATCCTAGCCGCTCATTCTAGACTTGCTTTGTATGGGCAGGCGGACAAAGGATATGGTATGTACTTAGTAATCCTAAATCAGGGATATTTTAGATGTCTTGTTAAAACAAGATAAAAAAATTAAAAATTCCTTCCAGTAGCACCTCAGAAACCAACTAAGTTTGTTCTTAGTATGAGCTCTCGTGTGCATGCACACAAAAGCTCATACCAAGAACAAACTTAGATGGTCTCTAAGGTGCTACTGGAAGGAATTTTTTATTTTTTATTTTGTTTTGACTATGGCAGACCAACACAGCTACCTGTCTGTAATTAGATGTCTTGTATTAGTTATCACCACCCTGGAAGAATGGCATGTCTCCTGCACAGAACAGAACAACATTTTGTGTACAGCTTTGAGTTGTGCCTGCTAAGAGCACAAGATAAACTTCCACTAATACTGGGGAAAGTGGATTTTGTGTGCCCTTGATGAAATGAGACCATGTTTAAGGTTATGTAAAAGTCAAAGAAGACTTAAAAAGAAGGCATAGCATTAGCATATGTAATTCTGACGTGAGCGTGGAAGGTATTGCCAAGACAGTCTCCAGTGATAAGGCCAGGGCACAGAGTGCTGGTGGAATGGCTTATACTTAAAGGGTACTGGCTATGTCTGTATCGGCACACTTGATCATTTGTCTAAGCCATATTGATTTTTCTCGTTTCTGCTTGAAGGGGCTCATTTCCAAAAGCTGCAAATAAGCTAATTAACCTAGAGGGCTGGCTTCAGGTTCTTTGGGAAAGGGAAACTTTTAAGTCTAGTAGCTAGTGGAATTATTCATTCAGCAGTGGGGGAAATACTGATCATTTTGTGTCCTTTGTTGCTGTGCAAGTTGCCTTTTCAGCCACCACTCGCCATAATTTGGCATATACTTGAACACAGGACATCAGTGGAGACTTAAAAGATAAGTGATGGACAGGTTACAGGAGAGATCCCGACACGATCAGAGCTCTTTGAATGCAGAAAAAAAATTGCTCAGACTGTTCCTAACACCACAGAAAGACTAAACCACACCTTGAAAACAATGATTATTCTAACCCAATTTATTTTCTGTTCCTGATCAGTGTAGTCACTGGTAGGGAACCTGAAGCCCAGGGGCCAGATTTAGCTCTTCAGGCCTCTCTCTCTGTCTCTGGTAACTCTCATCTCCCCAGATGATACCCCTCACTGGCCCTGCTTTTACCCCTCGCAAGTCTTTTTGCCTTGCTGGAGTGTCAAATGGAGGACAGAGTATGTGAATGTGTAAATGCCCGATTCAGCAGTGAAGACTGCATTTTCCCCAGAAAAGCAGTAGAGCAAATGGAAAACTTCTCAGATCTGTGCCTCAAAAACATAGAACAAGCATAGGACGAGATAGAAACCTATTGGACCTGTGCTTTCTAGCCATGTTTAGCATATGTGCCGCCAGGGTGCAAAGATCCACCCAGCCCCAGCACGCCCAATTTTTTTTTGGGGGGGGGAGGTCAAAGTCGTTGAGCTTTTTTTAGGGGCACAAGTATAAGTTGTTCAGCTTTTAAGGAGGGGGACAGCAAAAACCGCTAGGGGGGGGGGGAAGCAGCAGCAATAGCTCCGTCTTCCATCTTTGTGATCATATGAAAATGAAAGTCCATTGCACCCCCGGGTAAAGACAACCCTGTTTCTAAGCATGGTGCAAGCTGAGGTGTGGACGAGCCCTCACTGTCTCTGCACAAGAAATGTGCCATTTACGGAAACAACTGAGAACATAGCCCCCAAATTTCAGCTCAGCGGTAAGTTCTTATTTGTGGTGGCATTGATTTTGCTCACATGGTCATATTGTCTCATGCCCTATTTCCCACTTAATCCTTACCACCAGTTTGGAGAGACAATTTTGCAGGTATGTGAGTGCAGAAGATTGTTCTCACTAATAACCAGGAATGGGGTACTGGCATTTCACCATCATTCCTCTGCTGGTGTTTAAGCCTTGTATAACTACTTGCTGAAAATAGTTTGGAACAGTGAAAGAATGTTACTGCCTGTGGTCTGAAGCCACATGGCACCCTTCAGTGATCAAAGATTTGAAAATGTTCTATGAAGAGTTTGAGTTTGCACTGGAAATGTGTTGCCCAAATGTACAGTGTTAACAAGATCCCTGGAATGAAGCAAAGGGGTATATTTGTAGACAGCATGTTGGTTTCTTTTATGGAGACATCAGTTTGTTGATTGAAAACGTCCCTTGTTTCTATGCATAGTCTAATTTTAATCTGAAGAGCTAACGTTGCAAATAAGAATTAAGATATGCCTGGAAGTGTTGCTAAAATGTGTGTACAGATCATAAGAAGAACAACTGAATTAGAGTAGAACGGTAATTGTGAGAAACCAGCATTACAACTCAACAGAGATGTGGAAGGTTTCTATTAGAGTTACTAAATATGTCTTTCCCAGAATACTTACTAGAACCGCATCCTTTTTCTTCTTTCTTCAAATTAGCAGACCTTTGTTATATTCTTTCTATTCCATGTGTCTCAGCACAGATGCCAAACAGATGCAAAAGTTCAATCAGATGCAGTGGAGGGTAGTATGGGGTATTCTAAATTAAATACTTATCAGAAGCTTTAAAATATTCAGTACAGATTTGAAAAAGAACATTAGCTGTCACTTTGCATTGCCCTTTCCATCATGTCTGTCAAGAAACAGGAAGATAGGTAAGCTTAGCAACCTAAAACATCTTGTTGTGAAGGCAACAATATATGGATGATCCTCCAGAATCTAGTTTTAAGTCTGCAAGTAGCTTTTACTTCAGCTAGCAGTGTTGCCTAGGGTATGTCCAGGAGCAATGAATTCAACCCTGCACTGGGATCGCCATTGGATTAACATTTGGCAGTAGTTGTTATATGATTGTAACATTTCCCATCCCTAATAACAGTGGGAAAGACAATTGGGCAGTGCTGCACAATCATTATTTATTTTAGAATTAAACAATGCTTATGGGTATGTAGTGTGCTTAGTTACATATAAATGTTATGTGATGTGCATAAAATTATATGTTAAAATTAAAATGGTAAGATGCTCTATAAAAGTTAAATAACTATAATAAAAAATAGTTGAGACTAGGTAGTCCTGTGAGTTGTTTCCATGACTCATCCATAAACAACATCTGACAAGGAAACCTGGAATTTTGAGCAGGCAGAAGGCAAGTGCTGTAGGCCCTGTAGTAATTTTTAGTTATTTATTTATATTTTAAGAATTAATAGAAAATATCAATGCAACAATTATAATACAATAAAACCACACAAAAAATCAAAATGGCAATGCAGCTTTGTGCACTATTGATTCATGTAACTATCAGACAATTCAAAGAAGGGAAATATGTGTAATAAAAGATAAATACATATATTTAATTCCAAAGGTGAATAACTTCACAATGAAGGGCAGTGCATCCAGCTTACTTCTAATACACTGAAATTACTTTTAAAAAGAGTACTTAATTTGAACCAAAGTTGGCTATTTTGGGGAGTCTAACAAAACAAAACAGCATTGCCAATGAAAACGAAGCAGGCACGATGCAGTGATGCAGTTCACTTGGACTGTTGTGTTCTGCTAGAATAATGTTTACGCCGATACTTCCCTATCGGCAAATTTCTGTGTTCTGATTATTGTAAGGAACACAACAGAAGAGAATAACAACTTAACCTATCACACACTATTACTTCAAGCATCCATTAACATATCTCTGCCTCTCTCTTTAACATTCAGTCTTCATCCTTTCATTTCCTCTTCTTAAACATTTAAGTATCAGCAGTGCCAACATCTGACAGAAGCCAAAATATTACAGCTTTACAAGACGTAGAGCAGCTCATCAGCAAAACACATGCCTTGCTGAACACCTTTCCAAATAGATCTGAGAGGAACAACAGATTGTGGCAATTAAAAGAGTCTCTCAAGCACTTCAGACCACAGGTACCTCAGCTGTGCATTTCATATTAATCCAAACCTTCCAAATGATAAAAACTTGACACCAGAAGGTCTTTTATTAAGGTTCCACATTATCAGCTTCCCTACCAAAGTAAAAAATAAAAATAGAATAGAATAGAATACATAACGCGCATGTGCATCTTTGTATAATTCCTCAATAAGAAAAGCTGTCATATTAGAGCAGCAAGAAAACCCTGAGGTACATAATGAGCAGAATTAGTCTGCGCATACACTCATTCATTAACTGCTGTATAGACAATGTAATATCTGTTTAATCTGCCTATCTCTCCATGTATCCATGTATTGAATGATGAAGTAACTGGAGCACTCCAATAGGGAAATGACAGCAAGTGACATTTTTATTTTAATATATGGTCTTGAAGCAGGTAAACAGGATTTGCTTGAAACCCTGTGCCATCAGTGTAGCCCCTCATGCTGAGAGAAACATTCCCCCCCACACACAATAATTTCCAAGTCCCCACTGCTGTTTATGAACTCTGTTGGGCAACTTGTAAGACCCAGGTTGCATATACTGTATATGCAGATCTGAGTCTTGAGACAAGTCCAAGCAGAGCCAGAGCCAGAAAAATAGGTGCAGCGTTGACTGAATTCACTGAATCAAATGTGTGGTGTAGGCTCAAAAGAGCTAGAGGAGAGGTGCTTCCACCGCCTGCCACTTCTGTTTTTATCGCAGTGTCTGATTCAATGTTACGTAAAGGGCAAATGTCACATTTTTAGGCATTAAGATTAATTAAATTATGCAAATGCTAAGTGGCCTACAGTGGTGCAAAATTTCAGGATGGGCAGCTTCCAAGCATCAAGATGACATTTGTTGATGGTTTGCAAAGCAGACCTCTTGAAGGCGGCTTATGATGTTGGCATGGGCCCTCCATGAATCCATGTGCTGCATGGAGAGGTATTGAGCTAACTTGAAATTAGATTCAGTTCACATTTCAGGCGAACCTATGTAATTCACACTTTCTGAAACCACGAAGCAGAATACAGCCATGCTTTGAAAGTTGCATTTCTCTGTATTTTGAAATGGAGCTCTCAGCCATGTGACCAAGAGAGTTCTACACTTTTCCTATTTGTTATGTGTATCCCTAGATTTGCTCCCCCTAGGTATATATGTAAATAGTAGTACAACCAGGAGATTCCTTACCCTATCAAAGTCTAGTGTCTTGCTGCCAACTGGAACAGAGAATAGGAGGACTGGACAATGCTAAACAGACCTTCTGAAGGTTTAGGTGTTCAATAACTGCTCAGAGGGTTCAGCAGGCAGTAATCATTGTCCTCCACATGATTTTATCCATGCAAGGCCTAACATAGGGATTAAACTAAATTATGCACTGAGAATCTGCCCAGTAGACAAATACTTCTAGTGCTTGTCTCATGTGTAGGGTGAGGGGAGCAGTTTACACACCATCACCATTTGAACAGATTGATTGGTATTGATTGAGTGAGAAGTAGTTCAAATGTTTGAACTACTTCTCACTCAATACTACACGGAACAGTGCAGGGGAATAAGCATCCATTTGCCCTGACAATATATCCAGGATCGCCTTGTAAATAGCCTTGAGACAAATGTAAACGGCAATCCATAAATAAACCAATATTAGAGTGAAGAAAATGATTAAGTCATTGTTCTTCATGGTAACTCTTTTTTTAAAAAATAAATAAATAAATCTTAATTGCTAATGTAATGATGTTTAAAAGTTAATTCTAATAACATTAATGCATTTTATTCTTTTGATAGCCAGGGCAGCAAGAATTATTCTAGGTTCCTTAATTAAACCTGAAGAATGAGAGAGAAAGTGTGTGTGAGTGTCCTTCCTATCCTTGTTTGTTTTTACAACATTTAATTAGCATACGAATACAATATCTGCAGTGAATGTTGATTTTTGTAATTGTTATGTACTTATAATAGGCCCAAGAAATCCTGTGTTCCACTGATCCCGGGGAAACTGGTGGAAATAAGACAGAAATGCTTGCTTCATACATATGAGGGTGAAACACATTTATTCCCCCAGGAGCCCAAACTAATCACGAGTCGCTGTAGCATTTCCCTATAGCTAAGCAACATCCTATAAAGTAGTTTAAGGGAAACCAAAATGGTTGAACTTGCTATCCTGTACCCCCCTTACCTGAGAGAAAGTCCCAGTGAAATCAGTAAGACTTGCGTCTGAGTCAACATGCATAGAATTGCACTTGTCAGGCATGTATCTATAGCAACACATATGTTTTAACACACCTGTGTTCTTAGCATGTTGTAGAACAGAGGTACATGCCTGTGGAGCTGAAGTGACTGGATTGTTCATGTGCACAGAAGAAGTGGCTTCAAGGGAAAGCCACGAAGCATCCAGAAAGACAGAAGCCTATTACTTGCAGGCAGTGCTGGATTTACGTATAAGCTAAACAAGCTATAGCTTAGGGCCCCACTCTCTTGGGAGCCCCAAAAAAATTTAAAGGGGGAAAAACTGGGTGTACATTTCCAAAATGTAAGATAAAAAGCAAATAAAATACAACCTACATGCAGCAGCAGTGTTTTGTGTTGTGTAGGCTCTTGTGATGTAAGTAATGGGCCCCGCCTGCTAGCCTGCTCCCTAAAATATCACTGGTTTGCTCATTTCTATATATAGGGTGCCTACATTCTGTGTGGACTGGTTGCATGGCAACATGTGCAAATGACTTTAGATACCTATTAGGTCCATAAATTACCATATAGCATATATTCAACACAAAAAACAGCAACAGTTTGTTGTTGACAAAGGACAGCTGGACGTAGAAAGGGCCCCATTACCTTCAGTAGCTTAGGGCCTCATCAAACCTAAATCCGCCCCTGCTTACAGGCGAACAATAGAAATATGAAGTACTGTTTTTAAAAAATTAACACGTAATCTCTGTGTGCCGTCTCTTTCTTGGTATTTAATGAGTAGCTGTGAGAGAATCGCCAGAGGCTAAATCAAGGCAGCCTAACATACAAGTGGATCATTAATATTTCTGACAAGTGAACTGTATAGAAGTCTTCATCTTGTTTGCATAAATGATCCTTTGTTTTAACAAATAATCGTGATTTCCCATACAAGCTGTGTATCCATCTGTAGTGTTCGCGTATAATGTGATATTTGTGGGTATTTAAATAAATGGGATAAAGAATGTAAATTTGTTTTAATTTTAGTGATGATTAAGACTGCGTTATTTCTCCATTTTAATAAATTGCTTATTTTAAAAAAAATCATTCCAACAGCAACCTATCATACTTTCCCCACAAACACAGCTATTTCATAGAACTGAACATGTTGTTGTTGTTGTTGTTTGTTTTGTTGTTGTTCTTCCTACTATGGTAAGGTTGTCTTGGGGGGGGGGATTGCAGGATATCAAGTGGCTGTGCCTGCTCTGAATGTGCTCATACTGACTAATTTTTCTGCTTACAATAATATATCCCTGCCTATTAGCTAGATATTAAACTTTCATCTACATATTAAGTATGTAGCATGATAATTTTGTACAATCAGGCATTTTTAGTACCAGTAATATGTGGCAATATGTAAACATGCACAATTTAGATGTGTGTTTACAATTGCAGACTTTATATACTATATATATATTTATATCTATCTATCTATCTATCTATCATCTATCTATCTATCTATCCTGGTGGGAGAACACATACTTTGTGTGCATAATGGCTCAGCTCCAAATCTCCAGCATTTTAGGCTACCATTCCAACCCCACTTACTTACTTCTGATTAACCATGGTTGGGATTGCGTTGTTAAAGGACCTCTGGCAGCAGGGCTTGGAGAGACATGTGCATAATGGTTTGGATCCTTTGCCAGGCATAATGCACAGTACTTGGCTATATGGACCAACAGTATTACTCACTAATATTAGGGATGAAGGACACATTTTATTCAGTTTGCTTTTAGAGGTGAACCGACCTAGTTGTCACTTTCTGAAACAATTCACAAACTGAAACCCAGCCATCCATCAAATTTCATATTCCTCCATATTTCTCAGTGCACTTTTCCAGAGAAGCCATGGGTACAAAAATGCATGTACTGGGCTGCAGTATGTATAAGAATGCATGCATTTATGAACAGAAGATACAAAAATGCATTTTATTAGGGTACATAGATTTGCAAAAAAATGTGTCTAATAGGCACAATTGCATACAAATACAGTATATGTATATTAGGATAAACTGACTGATGAATTTTCACAAAGATTAAAAAATAAACCCACACAAACTGATGTGGAAACATGGAAAGCTGAATTTAAACTGGAAAGATGGGAATCTGAGAGAAACTAGAATGGACATATTCACCCACCCCCCACGCACTCTAAGGCTCATAGAAAGTTTCACAAGCCACAGCCTCTCCTCTTTATTCACTTTGATTTGAGAGATGCCTTGACTGTACATTCTTTGGCACTGAAGAGGGTGTGGGTAGGCACTTGCGCAGCAGAGACAAATGCACACACTTGGTGCCTCTGGGTGCTAAAAAATGCTTGATTCGGTACATCTGTGTTGCTCTTCTGTGCAATCCCACCATGTAAATGGGGGGGGGGCAGTACTCTGCTGGCCTCACCCTGATTGGTACATTCAGCAAGATGTCTGAAAAGAGGCGTCTATACACATACAGCTGAATGCACATAGGTTCCCTTTTTCATATGTCCCACTGAAAGCACAGGTACCTGTGGTGGAGCGAGTAGAATTCAACGCCCATAGGGTGTGGCCCCAACAGCTGTGGTCTGTCCCTTCCATGGGCATGAGGAAGGTATGAATGAAAAGGGATTCTGCAACTGTTGAATCATGTTATAGTTGCTTTCTCATTTTCTCTTTTCTCAGTTTGCACAAGCACTCTTATGTCAACTGCAGTACCCATTTCCATTATCAGGGATGTTCAGTTGGACCTCCAACCACCTTGGCAGATGTTGCAGTGCTCTCTTGTTTCCTGCATTATACTCATGTTCTATTCCTCATACATGAGCTGTAAAAAGAAAGGAAAACGCCAATCATAATGTACACATCAACCCTGTTTCACTGATAAATTGTGTAGAAACAGGATAGAGTTATATATATGCAACTCAAACCTACAGTAGCCAAATAAACTAAGTAGTTTGGAATTTTTTTCAGACTGAGACCAAAGAAAGTTAGCTCAGTGCTAATTTATTTGATCATATTCTTTAAATATAATCTATATTCTCACTAGTGGAGGGTTCAAGTAAAGTCATCCATTTTCTTAGTAGCTTTGCATATAACTATGTATGTGATTTTACTAATTTGACACTGCCTGAGACCTTGCTGTTATAAATGGCAAGAATGTTATCCAGTCTTCATGGAGAAATGTCTAAACTTTTCATGTTGTCATGAGAATAATCCAAACTAATGCAGAGCTTGGAAACAAATAATTATCTGACAACATGAAACAGAATTAACATGCACTAGAGCATGTCATGAACATTTCCTTCAGCAAACAAGCAAGGTAATTGCTGTCGGAGTACAAAGCAGAAAAAAAAAGAGTTCTGTTCACTTCCATCTGACAATTTGGAGGGAGCACTGTTTATTTGCTTAACCCATCAGAACATGCTTCCTCAAAATGGTGCCATTCAAGGACTGATGGAGTGAGACAAGCTTCCGGATTGCAGACACGTCTCATTTCACACTTCCTAGTTCTGATCAAACGGAATATTCTTGCCCTGTTATTACTAGCCTCAAAGCTGGCAGGTGCAAATGTTTAAGCAGGACAGTTCTATCACAGGTTCATGCTGATCAGTCATTAATTCCACAAATTTATCTCGGAAAGAGTTTGCCCTCATATCTGCACAGCCCTGCTGAAAACCACACACCGTAAAAAGTTTTCTGATGAATTTGGTAAGAGTATAAGAAGTGATCCACCTCATGAGAAGAGAAGACTCCCTAGAAAAGACCCTGATGTTGGGAAAGATGGAGGGCACAAGGAGAAGGGGACGACAGAGGATGAGATGGTTGGACAGTGTTCTTGAAGCAACTAGCATGAGTTTGGCCAAACTGTGGGAGGCAGTGAAAGATAGGCATGCCTGGCGTGCTCTGGTCCATGGGGTCACAAAGAGTCGGACACGACTGAACGACAACAAATAAGAAGTGATTAGTAGCTTATTGGCTTGCAGTTTGATGTTTATTGTTTCAGTGATTTGTTGTGATTGGGTTCACTGAAGATGAAGCAACATATAAATTTTCAAAATAAGTAACAGTCCTGCTGGATCGGACCAAAGGTCTTCCAGGAAGTACACAACTGGGCAGAGAAGCAACAGTCTTCCTCAGTTGTATACCCCCAGTCTCTGACACTCACAGATATACTGCATGTCACCTTGGAGACTATTCTACTATATCTATTCTTCAGAGGGAGAGTAGCCAAAATTATACCACCTGTGCACTAGAGGGGAAGGTATC
Source organism: Lacerta agilis (assembly GCF_009819535.1). Lineage (NCBI taxonomy): Eukaryota > Metazoa > Chordata > Lepidosauria > Squamata > Lacertidae > Lacerta > Lacerta agilis. Next base: position 62,362,005 of record NC_046316.1, on the reverse strand, counting down.
AGCATGCCTAGGGAAACCATGAGATTTGCAGAAGTGCAAAAAACAAAAACAAAACCCACCTTAAGGTATAATGAGGACATATATATGGCAGTGAACTGCTGGCTGACTGACTGTTGCAGATGGACAAATCTTTCAGTGCTGGTGTATCTCAGTTACTCCCCCCTCCCCATTTTGAGCTTGGTTAACTAGATTTCCATATTGGTTGGTGACTGTTTTTTGTATAAAAAAACCTTCCTGAAAATTTGGGGTGTGATTTTGCAGAATACGTGAATTTTTGCAAGTGGTTTCCCCATAATGCATTTAGTGGACTGCCGTGGGTGTCCATTTTGTATTGCTTTTTAAACTTGTCTGTTATTTCTTGTGCTATTTTGAAACTGTTTCATTATATTTTGTATATCACCCTAAGACATATGTGGAAGACAATAACAATATTTTGTGTACACTTTTCACTAATATATGTGTTTTTATGCACACTTCTCCATAATATTCACATCATTGTACATAATTTCTTGCACTACTAAATTTGGAAAAGTGTGAATTAGAGGATAGGTACATTTTGGTTTCTATACTGCTTCGGGAATGTGAATTGTGCAGATTTGCATTACGGTGCCAAACAAACAAAATTTATTCTTTGTCCCTACTGATTTATTAGTATTTCAATCCCATCTTTGCTTGATCCAAAGTGAACAAAACACAAAACATTCTTTAGTGCCCAAAGCTATCATCTCCCCCCTTTCCTCCTCTGAAAGGGCCCACGCAACTTCCCTGGGCAGGAGGAGGAGTTGATAGTAAACCCCCCCCCTCCAAGACCTGCTGATGAAGTGTGATTAATAAAAATTAAAATTAAAAATATAATAAAGAGGATGATGGTGATGAGAATACAATTACTTGTTTACCAAAAAAAATAATGAAAATATTTAGTTTTCTTAATATAATTTTGATAATATTGCCCATCATTCTAGGAAGGCATCCATTTAAAATAGCCATGTGCTATATAGAAATCCAGGCTGAAACACAGCTTTAGGAATCCTGTAGGCACTAAAGCTGGCATAGATGACTAGCTTTTATTTGATCCCTTGCTTCTAAAACTTTCTTTTGTTTGATCCCTTGCTTCTAAAATATCGTCACATTATAGGTACAGAACCTGTGAAGCAAAAGACTTGAAAGTCCGAAAGATGATGAAAAGATTAGCAGCCAGAACAAATGCATGTTTACTCAAATGTAAGTCCCTGCAGAGTTCAGTGGGCCTTACTTCCTGGCAAGCACGCCTAGGATTGCAGCCTTATATCATGAAATGATAAAAAGAATAGATGAGGAATGGCATGAATGGTTTTTAGAACAATGCGTGCCATGAGCTTTACTGAGAATACCGAAACCATTCAAAGTACAATTTTATTTAAAAATTGAAAGAAGAAATCCAAACGTATTAAGAGAATGTTATTTAACTGTATTAGAAGTCTATTGAAATCAATGTCAAGAAACTATTAGCATGTCAGGGTAGGGGCTATAACTCAGTGGTAGAGCACAGACTTGGCATATAGAAAACCCCGGATTCAATCCTAGCATATCCGGTGTTTTCAAAAAGTAGCTGATGATATGCTTGAGATCCAGGCAGCCACTGCTGGTCAGAGTACTTGTATACCAGGTCGATAGACAAATGATACAGACAAATTGGCTAAGGCTGCTTCCTATGTGTCTCTAAGCAAAGATCACACTTTTAAGTCATTTGCATAAAGATGCTTCTTTCTTGCATCATTTGTGCAAAAGTCAGCAGTGGCATTTGCTCATCCCATTAGATGCCAATACATAATTTGCTACGGCATATTAAAAAAGGAAATTAACTGCCAAAGTCTCGCTGAAAGATCATGCTTTTGGTTAGTAAATGATCCATGCCAAATGCCTTTCTGGCCTTCAGGAAAGCATCAGCAAGTGAGAGCCAGGATTCCACTCTCAATCTATGTAGATGATTAAAGTGGGGGGAAGCAGGACAGTTCTGGATGTTTCTGTTATTTTGCAGTGATTGCCTACTGGGGGAATTTGGATGCAAAGGTTTGTTGAAGGTTACCACAACAATCAAGTGAAGAGGCATTTTGGAAAGCAATTGCCATACGGAATTCAGGCCTCTATATTCCAAGCACGCACTATTAGTCAGCTTTATTTGAATGGGATCCTTGTAAGACAAGTGTGGCATAGTGGAAAGCATATCAGACAAGGCTGTGGAGAGCTGGGTTCAGGAATTGATGATGGATTACATTTATTACTATGAATCTTCTCTGTAAGGGTCATTAATGTTGTTACACGGTATCCTTCTGGCTTGCTAGAATAAATCTAACACTATAAGAGGGGGCAAGCAGAAAATTAGATAAGTTTTTTTTCTCTGAGCTATACAATTCTGTTCATATTTATATTTATCTACTGCATATCAGGTTGTGTGCATTCTATCCAGCACCATATATCAACTCAATTTTGGCTTGATCAGTAAAGTTTCACTTCTGTCTCCTTGCTACACTAGAAAACAGACACTGAACCTGGACACACTTAGGTTGTTGTCATGGTCCTTGTTTCTAACAGTGTAGAGTTAAGAAACTGAAGCTGGGGTCTCTGGATGTAATGCTGTATCCTTTCTTAGAAGGACAGACAATAAACTAGCCCTTAAAGTATGCTGGCAAGCTCCCAGATCTTCTTCCATATCATTGTTCTTCATTTCCAATCCTACAGTGTTGTTTGGTATACCCTCTCAGAGTTCTCCTAAATGATGTTTGTGTTGTGTTCCACGCATAATCCTACACAGCAAGGCCTGAGACAGCAAGTAAGGGGACGTATCCTGTCTTCAAGATACCACACGGGCTAGAATTCCATTGGATGCCTTTCCTAGCATCTCATTTGCACTTAAAGCTCTTGATCCAACAGAGGAACCAGCATATGGAACCTTTTACCAAATGGTTTTGTTTTCACAAAGCTTAACTTGCTTATCCCTTTTGCCAGTAACATTTCAGAAATCTCAGTAGAGAAAGTGAAACATTTTGGATTCTGCAGGTGAAGGTGATCAGAGCAAAATGAAGCTACAGCTGGGAGGTAAAATCTGTATGTGGTAGTACAGCTGATCTTTTCAAACTAAACGGGCAGGCTGGGAGCATTTCCATACAGTATAATAATAATAATTTATTATTTATACGCCGATCTTCTGGCTGGGTCTCCCCGGCCACTCTGGGCGGCTTCCAACAAATACTAAAATACAATACAAAGTCACAGATTAAAAACTTCCCTAAACAGGGCTGCCTTCAGGTATTTTCTAAATGACAGGGAGTTGTTCATCTCTCTGACCCCTGATGGGAGGGCATTCCACAGGGCGGGCGCCACTACCGAGAAGGCCCTCTGCCTGGTACCCTGTAGCTTTACTTCTCGCAGCGAGGGAACCACCAGAAAGCTCTTGGCGCTGGATCTCAGTGTCCGGGCTGAATGGTGGGGGTGGAGACACTCCTTCAGGTATACAGGACCGAGGCCGTTTAGGGCTCATGTATGAGATGGTTATTAGAATTAATGCAATACCAGAATTACAAAACAGGTTGCAGAGGTGAGACAAAACTGGTTTTCTTCTCCTGAAAAGAGTGCAGTAAAAAAATTGCGTAAGAAAAGCACCTGTGCTCAGTGATTACGCCATACACACAAATGTTTAAGTGAAGCCCATTCAAATTGCCAGACTATGTGGAATGACATGAAAATATGTCCCATTGAATTCAGTAGTGAACATAGTCAGAATCAGGCTCTTGCCATGGCCAGAAATGAGCTGTAAGTGCTGAATAACTCTTAACAGGATTTTCTGCCTTTCACGGAGAGTAAATATGACTTCTTTCAGTGGCAAGCAGTCATATAAGCCTGTATTTAATTATACATTGGCTCCGTAAAACATAAGCATTTATTCAACAGGAAAGCCGTAGAAAGCTGACTGTGTCTAGTTATCTTACAGCCAAAACACAACAGAAATCTATGAGACAATGCAGCAATCCTTCATCGTGTATAAAAAGACTTTTAAAAGCAAGCTCGTTCTACCATGTCAGGCTTTCAGATAATGAATAATAGTAATGATGAACATCAAGCTGCTTGTTTAAAAATAAAATTGAACTACAATTGGATATTGTCATGTTGACACAAATCATGCCTCTGATGCCCATCTGTAAAAAGTGTGACACCATGAACTTTTTGCAATAGGGCTGAATAATTACCCTGTGTTTCTCCAAAAGAAAGGAGCATTTGTTGATGATGCATGCTTTTGTTGCCTCCCATGAAAGATTGTGATGAATCATTGAATGGTGTGTAATGCAAGTGTATGTGAATGTACTCAGTATGTGTCTAGTCTTACCACCTACCTCCTCCATTGTTTGAATGCTGTAAGCATAAGAAAGCAATTGTCCATTTCTTGCAGTGTTCACCATTGTCCAGTCTTCAGGGAGACAGCTAGTAGGTCACCTCAGAAGTAATTGTTTTTAAAAAATGAACAGTGGGAGGGGGAGTAGTTAGTGACTACACAGTCTCTTTTGATGAAAAAAGGGGGAGGAGATGTTATGGGGAAAACTGATAATCCTTTCTAATTCCTGCTGTACACCCCGTAACTAGAACAGCTATACAATACTGACGTTTCAAACCATTCAAAATGAAAGCAGCCCAAGCAAAAAGATTATTGTTGTAAATGATCATACAAAGGGAAGCTGAAGTTTTGAGACTAAAGGTAGAAAAAAAAAACCTCAAAATTTTCAGTGATATTTATGTTTTTCATCCCACTTGTGCTAGTGAAGGCCTTGAAAAGCAAACGAACAGCTTCAGAAAGGCTTGTCAGAACTATAGCAGAGGGAGAGCTAAATTTTCCCTCCCTACCTGCCGTGGTCCCAATACTTCTCTCTGGCTGATATTTGCATAACAAAAAAAAAAAATGTTATACTGATTGCAAATATGTTGCTTGCCTTGTGGCCCTGCAGATGATTGTACTGTAGAGTTGGGAGGTACTCCAAGGGTCAGTGTTGTACTCCAACTCCCATCAGCACCAACATTGGGCTATATTGCCTTGGAACTATATTCTAACAGCATATCAAGCAGCATTACTTCCTCACCCTGTCTCAGGGAAAATACTCAGAAGTCTTTCTTTGCAACCCGATCTTCATTTCCTCTGCCTCCCTTAAGGAGGGAGGTCTCGGCAAACAAAAGGGACAAAAAAAGAGGACTACAGTGGTTCCATCAGCAGCCTTCCAGCACTCTGATAGTCAGCCTGCCTCTGCAACTACTACCCCTCCTCTCAAACAGAATTTTTGTGTATGTGGTGTATTCTGCAGCAGTGCAGGAGCCTCGAGGCTTTAGGGTCCAGAATCCCTACTTGGGGGAAACAAGTAAAAATCAACATATGTGGCAGTTTTTCTATAAGTCTTTGACCTCAAGATGGCGGTTCAGTAAGCTGTGTGCCCTGTAAGAAGGACCAAAAAGAAGTACATATAGTGTATGAATTCGTTTTTATGTGATGGCCAGCAACTTGAATGGCTTTAAAAGAATGGAGAATAAGGCTGCTAATGCCTACTAGTAGTGATGGTTGTGTTACCTCCAGGATCCAAGGTAGTATGTCTCTGAATACCAGTTGCTGGGGAGCACAAGCAGGAAGAGTGCTCTTCCACTCTCATAGGAATCTGGTTGGCCATTATGGGACCAGGATACTGGACCAGAGGTTTTTGTTATGATCCAGTAGGGTCCTTATTCTGTTCTTATGCACCACATCCATAGCTACCCTGTGGGAATACACTCTGTGGGTTTCTTTGAACCCGTGATTATTTGTATTAAGTTAATGTCAATTATGTGTACTATTTTATGTGTTCTTCCATGTAGAAGTGAAAGCGAAAGCAGGGCTCAGTAGGCGTCTTGCCACTGAGATCCCCCCGCTTAGACTTTTTGGTTCCAGAGGTTTGAACTTGTTAATGATCAGTTAATCTGCTTCCCGCCTTTTTTAGGGCAGCAACAGCATTCTGATTGGTAAAATTATTGATCATGACGTTGCTCTTGGTTGTCAATAAAAGGCTGCGGCTCCCCATTTTAGGTGGACAGTCAGAGTTAGGGTTTGGATGATTCAGATGTAGATAGTTGGGGTTTGGGGGAACGGGTTGGTTGGGTTGGTTGGGTTGGAGAGGGAAGGAGATTTCACTTAACCACATGTGCGTTCCAGGACATCAAATGCTCAGGGTCTCATTTATGAGCTCTTCAATAATGCCCCACCTTCCATTCAGTGACATTGTGCTGTTTTATATGGGCTGATATGAAATTGCAAGAACGTGGCTTCCAATGGGGTAATGGGCCAATGAAATGAAGAAGCCCTTCAGCACCTTTCCTTTGAAGAATGAACTGTAGAAAATCATTAAAACGATAGCCAACATTTTATTTTATGTTTTAGGGGGCAACTGAGAAAACAAACTTAAAGTCAGAAAGAATGGCTATCAGGGATGGCGGCAGTGGGAATGGAATGAATGAAGAGGTGGGATCCAGCGGAGAATGTGATGATGAGGACGGATGTCAAGGATCTGGTGAGAGGAGCCTCACGAAAGGTAGGTCCAATCATTTAGCTTAGATTCACTAAGCTGTGTTTGACTTTTATCTTATCCAGGTACTACACTAACAAATTGGATAGGTAACCTGTAGCCTTCCAGATGTTGCTAAGACTCCAACATGACCAATGGGGTGGGTGGTGTAGTGCAACAACATCTGGAGAGCTGTAGGTAACCCATTTCTGCGCAATACAATGATTTGATGCTATGAGAACGAGCCTAGTCTCCTCCTGGACTCTCCGCCGCCACTACTGTCCCATCTTCTTATGTGGCTGAGAGGAGGCATTCAAAAACATTTTTCTTCCCATTTTAGCAGCTTCTTGTGTTGTGTGGGCCAGATATTGTTGCTTAACATTAGCTGTGAGATTCAAAACAAGCCAACTTCAAACCACGGGCTGTGAATCTGGCGTGCTGGAACTAACGGCAGGAAGGCAGGACGCTTCCAAACTGCTTCTTTCAGCTGCACTAAAAAAGGGACAGGCGGATGAATAGTAAGCATGCATGCCCAGGAAGAAGCTAGGCTCATTCCCGTAGCACTAAGCCATGGTTCAAGTATGAAGTCTAACCACAACCACTGTGACTTAAGTCTTTCTTGGTTAGAACTGTGGCTCCACAAATTTTAAAATAACAACTGCTAGTTCTTTTAATCTGAACATAGTTGAAATAAGCAAGCATAGCACTTGAACCAAAGTTTTGCCATTCGGTTATGATATTTTACTAAAGGTGCATTGTCTGTTTGCTCATCCGCAGTTCATTGTCTTCTCTGGTGTTTCTATTCCTGTAAAGGAATGGTGACCTGTTTGTGGGGCAGGGCATGCGTTATGGATGATGTTGATGGAGTAAATGTCTAAGCCTAAGGCAGTGTGCTGCTTTATAGGATAGGAGCTATGTTTCATCTGTGATTATAGGTTCTTCACCTATAAGTGGTAACTTTTAATTTAAAGCCATTATTTCTACGTTAATGTGCATTCTAGAAAACCCTGTACAATGTTTTCCTTCCTGTGTTTTCCAGCCAGGATTTTAGACTTGTTAAGTGCTTTAAGTAACATGTTTTCTCTTCAAAGCGGTGCAAATTAAACAGCAGCCAGGTGCTACTAAGTATTTTTTAATTGACTATTTAAACTATTTAAATGCTGTAGCTGTGCCAGAACCTACCAAGGCTCTATTGTCTTTCAGACACTCAGTAATGTAAAATGAAAAGCATTGAAAACTTGTTCAATAGTTGGCTCATCTACACAATATGTGAAATCTGCATTCTCCCCTCCCCCTGATATTGCCGCAGATGGAAGTGAGAAAGAGAGAAAAATATTTTTTCATACCTAGGGATGAAATTATTTGGTAGAAACCATATATTCCAAAAATATAGTTCATATAAAGTGTTGCACATGCTTTGCATTTATAGCACTAACAGCAGCAATTCCACCTTGAAAAAATTATAATGGTATTTTGTAATTAACTTTAAAGTAGTGTTATGTGTTTAGGCCGCTAGCTGTAAATCTGTTTTGCATATTCCGATGCAATTAAGAAAGAGAGTGGGAGTCATCTAATTAAAGGGCTCCTTTGCTTTTACAGTAGTATGATTTTTCAGAATCCTAGTAATTTCAATCCATTGTCAGTTTTGTATAATGCCATAAACCTTGGTATATTTAAATTGGTACCATAGTGTGGATGTGTGTATTTCACAGCTTGAGACATACCCAGAATAATTGTTCCATTTATATTGTTAGCGCTAGTTTCAGCTTTCTGTCTTCCCTCTCTCAGCAGCCACCCTAACCTAATGCAGAATTTGATGCGACAATGCTAGCACATAGAATGTTTGTCCGTGATTGGTCACCCCCAAATTGCCATGGCCATCTGAACAGGGTTAACTGGAAAGGAAGGTCAATTGTTTACAAAGATGCGGGGAATGGAATCAAATTGCTTGAATTTGTTTTAGAGGGGGCATTTATTTTAGTTGCAGGGAATGGAAAGCTTTTGCATTCATGCACCTTTGAGGGTGATAGAGGGCTTCCTCTCATCTCTTTGCTGGTTCTAGCTTCTCCTGGTTCTTTAAGCAAATGTCATGGCTCCAGATACTGGAAGCGGGGGGAATGCACCTGCACACAGCGCAAAAGCTCCAATCACTGTGACTTTAAGAGTTGAAGCGAACATGGTGGGGGAGGGGGAGAAGTTACCTGCCCCCCTCACAAGCAGTGGCATTACAAAGGTAAAAAAAGGAGGACTTGTCACCATTGCTGCCCCCAAGGGAAGCAGTCTCACCTGATTTGGCAAGGTGGTGTGCCGTCCACTTCCAAAATTCCCCTCATTGGGGGGGGGCAGGGTAAATAGTGCCCAGATGTTGAGGGGAAGAGGAAAAGGAGAACGATTCATTACGTGCATATGCTATGTTCAGTTAGCAAAAAGTGATAATTCCTCAAGTATCTTACAATTAAGATTCTCCAAGCAATTCAGTGTGATATGAGACACTTCCCCTTAAATAATAGCCAGTATTTAAAGAAGTGCGTACTGTACTGAAACATCAAGAGGATGAGTTGCTTTCATTGTTTGGATCCTGTGTAGCTTTCTCTACAGTGGATAAAATATTTAGTAGTCAATGAGCAAATGTTCCAAGCATATTATAGAAAGAAAAGGGTACTGCATTGTGTGCAACGGAACATACTGAATGACAATAAATGTACCTCCTTTCGGGTAGCTGGAATTTATTTATTTTGAAGAAGTGATTTCTTGCAAGTATTTTTTACCACTTCTTTTATGCTTCTGCTACTTAACTGCCCTCTTTTTTAGGGGGGGGGAATTGGCCACCTGGTTCCACCATGTTGGTCTTTATTGTGACACCACCATGGATTGACAACTTTTCAGAGGGCAAAAAGTCCAGCGTTGCCAGTGGTGTAGTGGGGGGGGCAGCCTGGGGCGGAGAGAGGAGAGTCGTGGCAACATGGCTGGCTGCTCTTCTCAGTTGTGGTGCACCAGCCACGGCAGCTCCCTCCTCACGCTGCACGCCTGTCCCGGGCAGAGCTAGCCAGTGTGGTGTAGTGGTTAAGAGCAGTAGACTCATAATCTGGGGAACTGGGTTTGCGTCTCCGCTCCTCCACATGCAGCAGCTGGGTGATCTTGGGCTAGTCACACTTCTTTGAAGTCTCTCAGCCCCACTCACCTCACAGAGTGTTTGTTGTGGGGGAGGAAGGGAAAGGAGAATGTTAGCCACTTTGAGACTCCTTCGGGTAGTGATAAAGCGGGATATCAAATCCAAACTCTTCTTCTTCTTGTAGCCTACAGTTTGCGCCTGATTTTAGGGGGGGGGATGAGCAAGGGAGAAAGTGAACTGCCAGAGGTGTTTTCGGACCATAAAGACGTGCAAGCAAAACTGTAAAACAATAAGCAAACCCAGGCAGATATACTCTGTAATGGGATTAGTTTGGTATGGAAAGCCCAACCTATGCAGGTTCTCACAGTCCTGGCCGATGTCATCATTGAGTTGGGCTGGACTGGGCAGTTGCCAGAGCTCAGGTGTCTTGAATAGCCACCATTTATTACTACAGTCATCATCTTTCTTGAGACTACACACATGCAGGAGAGTCTACGACCTCCTATTCACTGTAGCAACAGAAATCTTTTGTGTGAACCATGACCAAAAACTTCATAAATATTTGAAATGAGAGGAGAGAAGTGCAACCTGGAAGAAATAGCCACTTTTCGAGAAACCCAGCATCCTAATGTTTTAAGGCTAGCTGCAGTAATGCAGTGGTAATGGAAAGCACTAGGTACATTCTCAGGGGCATTGTTTTCATGTTCACATCTACAGGGTCAAAGTGGGACCAGCAGGGTTGATTCACTGACAGCCTCTTAATCAGTGGCCCACAAATCCTGTTTTACCGTCAAACTGGTTCCAATATTAATGGACAGGTCAGCAAATGTTCGTGCTTCTGGCAAACTCCACCTACCAAGCATTTTTCTGAAAACCACGAATCTTCAAAGTATTATTAACTGCTTCCCTTAAACTCTTCCATTAAAAGTTGTTTTTTAAAAAAAAAATCCAGTGTTTTGTTTACTATAATTGCAAATAAGCCTTTTTATAGCAAAAGCTATTATTAGCTCTTAAAAAACCCATTTAAATATTTAAGCACAATGTATTTAATTACATCTACAGACCCACATGAGCGTATTCAATACGAATCCACCTAGCAGAGCTAAACACATTCTCAAGTATTCCACAATTAGTCAGGCTTTCTAGGCAGTAAATAGCTATTTAAATGTTTAGCAATAGTCCTGCTGAGCCAAATCTGGGGCCCCATTTCCTGGACATTGTCACTCTCTGTGAAATGCGCCTCCTTTCGCCACCTGAGGTAAAGCGGCAGAACTGCTGCCACTGCCACTCCACTCTGCCATCCTGAGTCCCATCACATTTCCACCAGCTACTTAGGGGAGAGGGGGGCACCTTTCAACAATTTTTACTTAAGAATTATTTGTGAAGTAATACTGCTTTAAAAACTAAAGTTCTTAGTACCATTAACTAAATTCATACTTGAGGTATCCTCTCAATTTTTGCCGTAGTTTCTAGACAAAGGCAAAATACCAAATTTTACATTTTTAATGAAGCCTGTACTTTGTTGAAATCTGCCCCTCCCGGGGGGCAGTTATCAACGGGGGGTGGGGTACATTTCAACAATAGAAAAAAATCTACTAATTTCATACATTTTACCAAAATAAACTTCATTCACAAAATAATATAGTTACAATATTATTATTATGTAACTGCAGTGATTCCCAGATTGCTGTAAGGTTCTCAGTTAGTTGCTCATGAGTAAGCAGCCAGAACTCCGCTGTTTCCTTTAAAGATTTTATTGTGCAAACTATGTACAGTGCAGAGCTAAAAAGTTCATGTCCGTATCAAGCAGTGTCAGAATCCGAGAATGGCCCCTTCCGGTTCTGACCCCAACAAGAGAGTTTCGGAATACGAAAACCTCGCCTTCCATCCTTTCTTTTCACCCCATGACATCTGTGGGGCGATGGAAATTGTGTTCCCCCTGTATTGCCCTCGTGACTGTGGAAGTGCTGGGACTCTCTTGCATCCCCAGAGCCTCTACTCCTTTTCCCCTGTGAACTCTCCCCCTCCTCGCTGGATGTCTCACCGCTCCTCTTGCTACCAGAGGAGGAGTTGCTGGCAAGGTGGGACTGGGGCTCTCTGTAGCATCTGGAGAGCCCTTCCACCACCTTGCGCTGCAGCGGGGACAATCTGAAAGAGCCGAAATAATGGGGCTAAGCATTTTAATTATTAGGATCTTAATATTAAAATACATGTCTTAAACTGTATGAACATCTTAAACTTTTTAAATCTCCTAAATTTATACTTTATTTTTTTAATTCAAAAACAAATAATAAATTGTCTTGAATATTTTAAGTGATTATTAAAAAATTTAAGAGGAAAAAGATTTTATTGGTACTTCTAATGAGTTCTTTGTTTATAAATTCTATTTAAAGCAACAGTAGGCCTAACAAAACGAAGTTGAGTGTTTTAAATGTAACAACCCGGATTAGCCCTAATAGTCCTACTATAGACTGTTATAGGCCTAGGCTTATCATGCTTCATGTAGCCATAAACTGTAGCCTAAAATTATCCTGAAACTTTTTAATCCAAGCTAGGTGTTGATCTAAAAAATTACAAGTCAATTTTCATTATTACTTAACTGAAAAATGGTAAGGGGCACCTTTCAACACTGTTGAAATGTACCCCCCTAAGCTCTGTTGAAATCTGCCCCTGGTGCAGCCATTTTGGTTAAAGTATTGTCAACCATTTTAGAAAAAATACTTGTGACTTACTGATAGTGCATTTAGAAGCATAATTAAATAAACTATTAGGTGAATAAATATAACTTACTTGATTAAAAGATTACTGGTTGATTAACTGTTTCAAAATCAAAGTTTCTTTTGCACTTTTGGGGTGTTAGAACTTGATCCACTGAGTAACACAACAGTTGTAAAAAGAAATGGCTGAAAACTAAATGTCAGCAGTTAATCATACTAAAAGCTTATTGGCTGGCATATTGGCCAATCATTGTGCAGTATTAGAAGTCAGATATTCCAGTTGTTGAAAGGTGCCCCATGTTGAAATGTACCCCCCTCTCCCCTACCACACATGCTGCAGAGAAGCTTTGTGTGGCTTCGCCAAAGTCCCACAGGACTTCACCAAACCTGTGGCAAAGATGCCACTAGCACTCGGGAAATCTCACGTGACATTTTGCAAGGCTTGAGGCAGAGGCCTATATGAGGCCCTCTTCCCATATAGCCTGGTCTCGTAATCCTAGCGGCTGCTGTCGAGTCTGGTCAGCCAGCCAGCCTAGCGGGAAGTGAGCAGCCACTGCAGTCCTACCTACCCGGACAGTTGCCCCTGCTCCCTTTCCCTGTTGTGTGGCTGCTTCACTGCTACTGATGTTTTACAACCTAGCCATTGGTTTCAGCTAAAATTAAATGTTGTGGTTCATTTGAAGTTCTTTGTCAAGCTGGAGGATCGGAGGATTTTCAAGGGAGGCAGAAAGAAAAGTGTAGTGAGGGGATTTTGCACACTCTAGGACTTTCCCCCTCCTTTCTTATTAAATCATAGTTATAAGTCAGAAACGTGGGGACTAGGTGAATCATTTTTATCTATAAATAAAAACAAGTATTAAAAGCTGCCTTGCGTGCATGTAATTGCCAAGAAGGAAAGAAGTGGCACCTGTGACAGGTTGTATAGTGTGAAGAGCTCCTCTACAGGATTCAACCCTACAAGCCAAGCCCTTTTTCAGAATATTGCCTTTCACTCCCTTTCCCAGTTTTCTGTCCTGTCCCTGCAGCAGTCTGTACTAACTGAGTATATTTAACCCTTGGCTTGTGGTTTTGTGTTTTCTTTCCCATTAGAGTTTTTAAAAAATGTATTACTGCAACAGGTGTTCATCCCCCCACCCGACTTACTTCCTGTGCATACATTTCATCTCCAGAAGGACTTACACTCAGAGAATGAGCTTGCTATAAGTATATATTATTTCCCCCTCTGCACTGATAGGCAGATGATTTAATATATATTTTAATGACATCTCCCCGCTTGATTTCTATCACATCTCAACAGCTGTTCAGAACTAATGTATTTCTCTCATTGAGCACAAATGCTATCACTAGGCGCCATTTTCACATGTCAAGAACCTTTTAGCCCTCATTATGTTCTTATCTGCTAACATTTCTGTGCTGCTGCTCAACACCAATGTGCTGTATAAATTGCCATCTTAATCAGTCTTCCTGCCCCATGTGTCGCATTCTCAGGTTGCGCTGAAGCTTGCACATATCTAAATATGTAATTGTACAGATGGTGATATTATTTTTTAAGCGGTGATTATTTCATCAATATTCCAAGGGTAGAACGTCTGCTGGCAACACGCCAGGGGTACTAGATCTTCATTTCCACAGGTCTCCCACCTCCTAGCAGATTACCATACGACTGAATTTTCTCAATATTCTTCCTCTCTGCTCCTGTCATTTGAATTCTTCACATCCCACATCATTCTGAGAGTGCAGCCTGTCTTCCCCCCACCCCCGGTATCCTGTGTTTCATGAGGTGTTTTGTTTCCGATTCCATCTTTACAATCCTTACAAATGATTTCAGTGTTGTACCACTGTAAATGGTTCATTCTGTTCAGGAAGAGCTTAATGGCCTACTTTAGCTTAAAACGTCCTTGACATCCAACTTATTTGGTGCCTTAGGTTCTTGCATGGAAGGATTACTGCCTGTCCCAGCTACAGCTTAATCAAGACCCATTATCAACACAGTGGGCTGACTTTTCTTCACAGTTTATGGGAAATCAAATGGCTTTGCAGAGCTGCTGAGGGAGGATGGCGCACAAATGAAAGCGGGGAAGGAAATGACAAAAATAAAATGACAAAACGGCGTATCGTACCAAGTCCATTGCAGCATTAACGAAGGGATGCCATGCTAGGGATGGGAGGTAAATTTGGTTTGGTTAGCCTTTCCATGTGAAACTACCTAATTTGTACTTTACAAAACTATACATGAGCTGAAATTCAGCTATCCTTCAGAATTCACACTTCTCTGAATTTTGCAATGTAGTTCTCCAACAAAGTAATGCATACAAAAAATTATATTGGGGAAAGAGTGAAGAAAAATGTGCATATTAGCAAAAGCAGCACACAACAAAGCTTTAGATTTGGAGGAATAAAAATGTGGATTTTAGAGAAATCATGCACTAAATTTCTGACAATGAAGAAATGTGGAGTATTTAACTTGAGATGGACAGACCTATGTTACGCTATTGTGGCTGATACCAAAATCTAACTTGCACAGTGCGCTCTGTTTCTTGTATGAACAGGCATAACAGGGCAGGGCTCTACACAGACAGCTTGCAGTAGGCCCATTCAGAAGGGGGGCAGCTGGGTACCCTTGCGGCAGGCCTTGGAGGGCTAAGCTTGTTGGGGAGGGGGCCTGCTAGGGACAAACTGCTTCTTTGTTTGAGCTGATAACTTCATTCTAAAAAGTGGGTGCGGGTGGCGCCATGGTCTAAACCACTGAGGCACTTGGACTTGCCGATCAGAAGGTCAGCAGTTTGAATCCTGGCGACAGAGTGAGCTCCCATTGCTCTGTCCCAGCTCCTGCCAACCTAGCAGTTCGAAAGCACACCAGTGCAAGTAGATAAATAGGTAGGCGGAAAGGTAAATGGCATTTCCCTGTGCTCTGGTTTCTGTCACGGTGTTCCATTGTGCTAGTAGTGGTTTAGTCATGCTGGCCACATGACCCCGAAAGCTGTCTGCGGACAAACACTGGCTCCCTCATCCTGAAAGCAAAATGAGCCCCGCAACCCCATACAGTGGTGCCCCGCTAGACGAAAATAATTCGTTCTGCGAAAATTTCCGTCTAGTGGGTTTTTCGTCTTGCGGAGCGGCAATGACAGCCGCGCTCCGCAAAACGGAAAAAAAAAGACGAAAATTTTTCGTCTTGCGAGGCAGCCCTATAGACTTTTTCGTCTAGCGGGGCAGCCTTCCGCTAGACGAATGCCTTCGTCTAGCGAGTTTTTCGTCTAGCGAGGCATTCGTCTAGCGGGGCACCACTGTAGTTGCTTTTGACTGGACTTAGCCATCCAAGGGTCCTTTACGTTATTCTAACAAGATTCCACCACCCTGGGCCTTAGACAAGCTGCATGGGCCTGGCTTGCTGTCAAACTTCTCAATCCTGCCCTCTGCTGTAGATGTTACAGCGCAAGCAGTGACAACAGCTACTACCACAGCATCCCACATGAATCCAGTAGACATATCTATTACTTGGTAGCACCCAGGCTTCAGAGTGCTCTATCAGATCTGAGTCACTATGCTTGTATCATGAGGTGGAGAATCCATCTTACAGGAAGGTGTCCTCATATCTCACACGTGAGAGATGTCTCTGAGTTCATATACAATTTTTGATCCTTGTACACTGCAGTAATAGTGCATACCAGCAGGTGTTTCCAGGTGTTGTTGGACTACAACAGTGATGGCAAACTTGGCCCTCCAGCTGTTTTGGGACTACAACTCCCATCATCCCTAGCTAACAGGACCAGTGGTCCGGGATGATCGGAATTATAGTCCCAAAACTGCTGGAGGGCCAAGTTTGGCCATCACTGTACTACAACTCCTATCATCCCTGACCATTGTCAGTGCTGACTGAGGCTGATGAATGACACATCCACATTTGGAGGGCTATAGGTTCCCCATCCCTGCTCTAGAAGTATTAGTTGCTTCAACTCTTGCTGGCACCTTGCTGGTCCTGTGACATCTCCAGCTCTGGCTTCCCATGGCAGCTGTTGCCCACACAGATATGAAATGTGGAACACAGGGGCTCTTGAACACAAGGCTGCCATTTTGCTGAAAGTATGCAGTTCTGGCTTTGGTTGCTGCCTGAGAAACACATGTTTACCATCTTGGGTTCTGTGATAGAAAAGGCGGGAAATATGTTGTTGTTTAGTTGTTTAGTCATGTCCAACTCTTCGTGACCCCATGGACCAGAGCACACCAGGCATTCCTGTCTTCCACTGCCTCCTGCAGTTTGGTCAGACTCATGTTGGTAGCTTCGAGAACACTGTCCAACCATCTCATCCTCTGTCGTCCCTTTCTCCTTGTTCCCTCCATCTTTCCTAACATCAGGGGCTTTTCCAGGAAGTCTTCTCTTCTCATGAGGTGGCCAAAGTATTGGAGCCTCAGCTTCAGGATCTGTCCTTCCAGTGAACACCCAGGGCTGATTTCCTTCAGAAATATCCATTCTGAAGGAAATCAGCCCTGAGTGCTCACTGGAAGGACTGATCCTGAAGCAGAGGCTCCAATACTTTGGCCACCTCATGAGAAGAAAAGACTCCCTGGAAAAGACCCTGGTGTTGGGAAAGTTTGAGGGCTAATAATCAACATGTTTTAAAGATATATTTTTGTCACTGCAGCAAATGTTTTTCATCCCTTATACAGTACTAGGTACATAACTATAGTGATAGGTGATTTTAGTATTTTAAAACAGAAGCTTGTAAACTTTATAAATGGATGCTTGCTCATTTCTGAGTCCTGGATTCTACCCCCCTGCCAGCCTACATACATTTGCAGAATAAAAAAGTTACTTTCTCATACAGCTTTGTATAGAACAGTAGTGAACAGTACCAATGAGGCATAGAAATTTAATAGAAGTCAATAAGCAAAAGATGTGAAATTCAAACTCAATATTAAAATAATCTAACAAACCATAAACAGCCAAATTCCCTCTTGGCATGAATCAATTATCTCTGAGTCCAATGAATTATTTTGCGGAAGTCGCATAAAAAAACCTTCCATTTTCTGCTTGGAAAAATATTGCCATCAGTGGTTTGTCATGGGAAAATGAAAACTTGTGATGAAAATTCTGGTACTACATTGAGAACTGGAAACATTTCAGTTTGGATCAACATTCCTTCACGGCAGTGAAATGAACTGTTCAAAATAATGCCTCCATCATACTTTTCAGAGTTATTTTTAATTCAGGAAGATTTAATTTTGCTTAGGTTGCTGTCAAGTTCAAAATTCATAGAAGATCATTACCCTGGCAAGTTTATCTTAAAGCTAAAAGGCAAACTATCATTCTCAAATGGTAAATCAAAACCTGTGGGGGAATTGCATCTGTCTTAACCCCCCGGCATTCTGTTAGCCAGTTTGATGGAGCATCAGATATGTGGAAGGGTTGGAAAATTGAACCTGTTCTCTTCTCCCTGCACCACTGAAGTTAATAGATAATATTAAGTAATTTCAATGGGTTTACTCTAAGTTGGCCACAACCCCAACTTAGAAGTCTCTCATTGTCAGCTAATACGAAAATATGTCAGTGCATATAGCAAAGCTCCTTGCATCTTTTGAATCTCCTTCGAGATGTGGCTCTGGGGATGAGGCTGCCATGGTAAGTTCCTGTGTGTCAATATTTATCGCTACACCACTGCCTTTGTCGTAAACAAAACTCCCCAATGAACATAGTTAGGGTGGGTCTATGAGTCTCCAGTCTCAAAAGCTGAAACTGACTGGGCCTTCAGAATTCAATTCCATCGTAATTGATTTGAGGCATGTAACACCGGCGCGTCTTCACTGTTCATTTGCCCCAGTCCTCTGAACTATTTTGTTGCTGTTTCCTGAGTTTGTTCCTGTTGGCCAATAAAACTGAAATCATGTGGGAATCATGCGGGGACATAAAAAAGCCTGCAGGGAAGACACTTTGATTGAATTACATCTCAAAACTGAAGATAAATTCTTTCTTTGTTATACCCAAGTGCCCAATGTCAACTCTACAGTTTGTTCATCTTCCAAATGGATATATCCCTGAAGTCTACAATCTGTTTTTCATTTCAGGTAAATAAATTCCCGTTTCCTGATGTTGTGCTTCCTGAAAGTGTAGCATATTTTTCTTGATCAAGGCACATGGGGGAAGGGTGGGTTGTGGGGTTAAAAAAAGAACCAAGCAAATATTACCTGGTTAGCTTTTCTACGCATAATGAAATGTATACCCCTAGATTTGGGCTTTAAAAACAAATGAATATAGAATGCTTTCAACCATGAGAACTCTAAATGTAATAGAAATTTCAACTTTTGAACAGTGTAGGATATGATTTCTTGCAGCTCTTCCATCTTAAGCATGTATTTGAAGTTTTGTCCAGGTGTTTTCAGTGATACAATAACTTTGTGGCATGAATGTTAAGCAATTATGTTCTTGGAAGCATACACAAGTAACAATTGATCCCTAATTTCCTTCCAATTAGTTCCTTTAAAAAAAACCATTAAGCACTCTCAAAAAAAGGGACAAGTTTAGCCCCTTTTACACAGAATTGCTCTTCTCAGTTGGCAGATAAGAAGGGTTATATCAGATATTGATAAATCATTTAATTTGTAAGCTGGAAGTAGCCGAATTGAAGCCAATTGATTCACAGGGAGGCAAAAAAAAGCCCCACAGCCTGTATTTTGCTTTCCATGCTCTGGATCTTTACTCTGTGGATAATAACTATTTGCTGCATGGATCCAGAAGAACCCACCCAAAGTGCATGGAGGTAACGTTAAAAAGTCTATGGCTTCCCAACAGCAAATACTTCCATGGCCCTTAGAATTGTATGGTTGCCCCCACACTTGCAAAAAAAGAAAGATCTCCCTGACCTGCCTATGCCTTCTGTGATATCAGAATTTCTAAACCAATCACAGGCAGGGGGGGATACTCTGCCCAACCCCATATGCAAACAAAGCTGATCAGTTATTGAGCAATATGTATAGTTCATGAGCTGTGAAATGCTAATTTTGTGTAAAGCTCCGTTTATCACTTTTCAGAAGGCTAGCTTTTTACAGATTCATGGCATCAAAATGCCAAAAATTGCTATTATTGTGCGGATTTATTTTCTCGAGCCAAGTAAGGTTTTGTTTTCACATTGTTTTTCAGTACATGAATATTTAAGTCCATTTTGCATAGAATGTTTTGAGAAAGCTGACTGTGATGAGGTCAATGGGGATTTAGCTTTTAATTTTAACAGAAAGATGTTTTATCCCAGTAATTTCAGTACCAGGCTTCTCAATACACTTCTGTGGTGTTCAGCTTTGCGTTGCGATTAGTGGGTATGGTCATAACAATCATTAGTATGAATGATAATTTTAAGCCATTACTCTTGTGTGAGCAAGTGAAATGAACCTCATAGTATAATTGTCCATATTCATTGTTTTACAGGTATGATCTGCTGCTTATATCTGTAAGGCTGGCTTTATTATTTGTCAGAGATAGGTGAAATGGCCACCTTAGGAAGCAAATGCTGGGGGCGGGGGAGGAAATGGCAGCAAGGTGTTAGACTAGATGACCCTTGGGTCCCCTCCAACCCTAATGTTCTATTATTATATTCTACATGCCAGCAATGAGCTGCTTATTTGTGGCTCCCACAAAAGGCACCTAACTCCAGCTGCTCTGTGTGCTCATAGTGGTAGTAGGTGTTGCACAGAAACTCAAGATGCCTGGATTTTGCAGAGTTTCAGGCCACCTGCCTGCACGGTTTTTTGTGGACCCCACCCTTGGTCTCTTTAAAAACTTGTATCACATTTTATGCTGTATCTTTATGACATGCACGATAAACAAACTGAGTTTGCAGCATAGTTTAAAGATGAGCTGTTAGCCACAGAAAAAGCACACAATCAGGAAACTATACTGTTACGACGTTTTGGTCAGTTGCCAGAAACAGCTAGAATATTTTTATTGCACATCATAAAAATAATAATAATGAATGTGAGGATAGAAAACTCATATAATCTACCCCGAAGCCTGTGTCTTTTTACAACAGCCTTGCAGATAAGAGGAAAAACAATCAGGTAGCCCACACCTCTCAAATAAAATGTCATTGATCTATAAATCCCTTCCTACTAACAAAGGCATTTTACGCCTGGCCTAGACACCACTACTTCCATGGCGGAACCTACAATTTATCTGTAACCAGAACCCAGCAAAAGGGCTGAGACTTTTAGTTTTCCTGCCCATGCTCCAGGAGATGCCCTCAGGGGCTTGTATCCCAGTTACAGAAGAATGTGAGCCTTCACAAAAAAATACTCTCCAATGAGGGCAGATGCAGCACAGTCCAAACAAACCAAGGTCAAGAAACAGAATTGGTCTAGATCCAAATGTGACCCTGAGACAAAGTCAGGCAACAGCCCAACGTCATTATCGCAGGGAGTTCAGGCAAGGTACAACACAACAAAGCAGGGAAATGAGAATCGGGGACTTGCATCCAGGGACCTGTGGGATGTCTGGTTCATTCTCTCTGTCGGGGACAAGGTCAAAGCTAAGAAAGCTACCAAAAAATCTGGGAGCCCAAATTTTCCTGTCCTCTGCCATTCTTACATGGCCCAAGACATTTTGCTACCTGGGGCAAAGGGCCAGATGACACCTGACACATTCCATGTACAAAAGCTAACTGGATTTGGCAGTTGAATCTAACTTCCCCAATGGTGACAAGTTAGCATCCCCAACTACATTTTCTCTCCCAGCAGCCCCCTCGAATAGAGACATGCCTGTTTTTCAGTACTGCACTTGATGCATAACTGAGATGGGTCTAGTGGGAGATGCCACATTGGATGCTAAAGATGAGTCATCTCAGCTGACATAGGAGTGAAAGAATTGGTGTGATTCAGTACACAGAGTAAAGTCATCTAAGCTTCACAACCCAATCATTCCTTGAAAGTGGGTTAGCAAACTTGCCATGCCATTTTTATTTTTTGTTTTTCAATAAAAACTTGTGTAGTACTTTGTACTCATGGCGACTTACTTTTATAAACTGCAGCTCGGTACCAAGACTTGCTGTATTTTGCAAAATGTGTAAAGAAAAATATTGCAAACAATAAAAAGTGCTTATTGGCAAAGATAAACATTAAAATGTGTGCAAATGAATACATAGACATGTTTCAGGAGGGAAATCAATGCACAGATTACATCAAATGAAGGTTTGTAAGAAATATGCAAATAACAAATTGGTGGGATAAATTTCTCCAAGGGATTATGCAAACACTGAATGTGCTTACAGTGCAACCACACTTCCTTTAAAATGCAACTTGTGATGAATGGATGCATATAATATTTGAATAGTAATTTGAAATTAATATTATTCTTACCTTATAAAGCATTTTTGAGGGGGGAGGAAATAGAGAATTGAAGTAGTGCAAATGTACTCAGTATGCATGAAATTTCTATTTAGTCTGGAAAATTTCAAAGAGACAGATAATAACCATTTGCTGGAATTGTAATTACTGTCACCATTTGTAAAGCATTTATGTAAAGTACTAAACTATTGGCTAACCATGTGCAAACTCTCTGCATCTTGTTAAATATCAAATCATAAAATTAAAAATTCTCCACACAGTGCTGGTAAAAGAAGCTTGCTTAAAAGGCTACTCTATTTACTTATGGGTGGTTCTGCTGCTATTTGTAACATGTATTATGGCTGTGGTCGAGCGATGTGCCATTTCTCTTCACAACAACCCCGTGAGATATCTGGGCCTAATTCACATTAGTGTTTAAAACCTTAAATAACTTAAGCCCCAAATAAATGAAAGACCACCTGCAAACCCTCTCTGATGCCAATATTAACAGAAGGGGCCCTCTTGGTATCTGCCCTCAGATATTCACATTTTGGTGGTCTATAACATGACATTCTCCATGGCACCCCACCCCCAGTTATTGAATTCTTTCCTCACACAGATGTGTCTGACACCTTCATTATGTACTTATAATCAGATGCTGAAGATGCATCTCTATAGCCTGGTCTTCGACACGAGATATGTTTCAGTATTTTTAAAAAATATTGTATTTTTTATTTGTTGCATCCTACCTGGGGCCTCATAGTGAGAAATCTAATAAATTGTAGCAGTAGCAATAGTAGTACAGTGGTACCTCGGGTTGTGGACACGACCCATTCTGCAGTGCCGTTCGCACCCCAAAAAGTCCGCATCCTGACCGGCGATATCGCACATGCGCAAAAGCACCCCGAAAAGTCCGCATCCTGAGCGGCGATATTGCACATGCGCAAAAGCGCTATATCATGCTTCAGTGCGTGTGCACATGGCAAAACATGGAAGTAAACACAATAATAAGCCAAGAGTTGCTCTCTGTGTTGTGCTTACACCAAGAGTACACTAATTTCACAGTCACCTGGGTGAAGCTAAAAGAATCATGAATTTTCAGGGCATCTGCAGAGTTCTAGCACCTCAGGAACAGAGGAGGTGACTGTTCTATGGGAAAACCCATGGAATTGGCTACTGCCCGTGTGGTTGGGTAATCTAAACATTAGTTAATAGAAACTTGTCTGATATAAAATGTTCTAGGCCCAGTTTTGGGGCAGAAACTGCTTTGGTAGTACTGTATGATGACCTCTGTCAGGAGAAAGGGGAAATGTGTCCCTGTTAATTTTTTCCTCAACCTCTCAGCAGCTTTCAATATCATCAACCATAGTATCCTTCTGGCTGTCCAAGTTGGGGGGGGGGGTGGGTTGCACCCCTTTGCAGTAGTTCCAGTCCTACTTAGACGGTCATTTCCAGAGGGTAATACTTTTTGGCCCTGTGGAGCCTTCAATGTGGGTTTCATCAGGGTTGAGTTTTATCCCCTATGCTGTTTAACATCTACATGAAACCGCTGAGTGAGGTCATCTGGAGTTTTGAAGTAAGTTATCGGCAATATGCTGATGACACAAAGCTCTAATTCTCCATTATATCTGCAGGTGTGGCAGTGGATGATACATTGTCTTGCCTCAGTAATGGTCTGGATGAGGGCCAACAAACTGAAGCTCACTCCAGATAAGACCAGGGGCCAGCTTGTTCAGTGGGGCAAGATGGTTTGAGCATATAACTCCGATCCTGCCCTGACTGCACTGGTTGCCAATCAGTTTCTGGGCCCAATTCAAAGTGCTGGTTTTGACCTATAAAGCCTCAGGACCACAATACCTCAAGGGCCGCCTCTCTCCATATGAACTGACCCAGACCCTGCAATTATCATCTGAGGCCGTTCTTCATGTGTCCTGCCCATGAGAAGTCTGGAGGGCAGCGACATGAGAACAGGCTTTTTCTGTGGTGGCTCCCTATTTGTGGAATGCTCTCCCTTGGGAGGCTAGCCTGGTACCTTCACTACATATCTTTAGGTGCTAAGTAAAAATGTTTCTATATAACCGGACCTTTGGCTTATTAAATGATCTATGGACTTTTCAATGTGATTGTGGATTATTGGTATGTTTGTTTTTTGTTATGTTTTTCGAGTTCTCGTTTTTTATCTTTATGTTGTAAACTGCCCTGTGATCTTCAGATGAAGGGCAATATACAAATTTAATAAATAATAATAATAATAATAATAATAATAATAATAATAATAATAATACTCTTGAGGTCATGTACAAGGTTCAGTAACAACAGAAGATATCACACTGCATGTTAATGTTTTCCATTAAAGTCTCAGGATGCAAGGTCTTTAGTCTTCTGAAGTGTTAAGATGTAACACTTAAGGAGATTTATACTGAAAAGAAATTAGAGAAATTTGGCAGTGCTAATGCTGTTAAATACCCCACATCAGCTGTGTGACTGCTAGGTTCTTAAGTAATATTCAGCAAGGAAAAATACTAATGGATGAGCCAGAGAGGCACTCCCACCTTGCTTCTAAAATTACATTTTGACATTAATATTATTAAAGATTGATTCATTAGCCTGAAGTACTGCAGGCACCTTTTAGGAAAGGCACATTACAATTCTTCTACATATGGTTTGACATCTCAGCTCTAAACACATTTATTTAGAAGTATGCCCCATTGATTGCTGCAGATGCTTTTTGCCATAAGAGTGTGTTTAGGATTACAGCATAAATACTTTTGCATATTTCCATTTTTATCTTTTGAAAGAAATGTAAACACATGCCAATTAAAGCAGTGCAAACTTGCAAAATTGTACCAAAATACATTTTATTGAACGTTTTGTTTGCCTCTGTCCATTAGAAGAGCATTTGAAGAGATACAGTTACTAATCAGAACAAATATAAAAAACAGGCAATAGTGTTTCTTTTGTAAAATTAGTAAAAGTACATATATTTACACAAAGCTATAACATTTACACCTGCCATTTCATAATGTAGTATAGATTCTACATTAGTCAAAAAGAACTTCTGTTTTAATACACTAGTAGGTTTCCTGGATGTTATTGCTATAATGAAATTGGACATTTCTTAATTTGAAGCCTTCTTTCAGGGGCTCAGCCTGGGTTTCAACATACTCTTTATACTTGTGAATTTAGATACTATGAAGAATAGTGACTTTCCAAAAGCCATTCAGGCTACTTTCATTAAGAAAAGTGCATTGTTAATACTTAAGTAGTTCTATATAAACTGGTTTCCCATAATAATTTGCAGCATTTCTGTTGCAATTTGTAGCCCCAATCCAAATATTCAAGAGTTGTTGCTTTCTGTACTTACTTTTCATTGTATTTTGTTGTTGGCATCTGTCTGTCTCGAGAAACAATGGAAGAGTGTGCCATTGGGGGTAAACTCGAACTATTGGAGAGTTAGGGCAACTGCTGTGGCTGTAGAGACCAATACGAAAGAGAGAGATTTTCTGTGATAGCCGTCTTCCATGAGTCGTTGACCTTCACAGCCAGCACACATGGTTCTGACATTCTAGCTTGCTAGGCACAAGGAGGTTTGTTTCTTTTCATTGTTGCCTGGTGCAGTGGTTCAGTCTGCTTGTCCAGTGATACTCTGAGTTCCAAGCACCCATTAAAGCAGATGGACAGTGGTGGGTCAGCACCTTATTGACTGGAGGCACCAGGGAGACACAATGATCTCTGCCACCAACAAAGGCAACCATAACGCTCGTACCTTATGCCAAGCAGGTTGCTCTTATACAGCTCCTGTGTTGGTTTTGCTGTTTTAGCAGCACCACAGTGACCTCTCTGGGACCTCTCGCGGTGTATATGGAAGTCCTGGGCTGGTGTAGTCCAAAGGAAAGCAAAACAGTATAGTTGGCACCAGCATGGCTGCAGGAGTTGTATGATCTTAACCAGTCAGGGATCAAATATTAAAGATGATGGTGTAACAGCATGGTCAAGTCAATAAGGGGAGTGCTCTTCGACACCCTAGCAACTGTGCTATGGGGTTACACAGGGGACAACTTTGTCTCCAATGCTATTTAACATCTATATGAAGCCACTGGTAGTGATCATTAGGAGTTTTGGAGCACGGCGCCATCAGTATGCTGATGACACACAGCTCTACTTTTCCATAACATCTGAATCAATCTGTGCTGTCAATCTATGCAGTGTAAATGATGTGCTCTCTCTTGTCCTGTCAAGTTGGAGTCCAAAGTGATAGTTTTCTCTCACAGGAGCAACAGAACTCTCTTATGCTCAAAGGAGTGAGCAAATCTAGCCTGCAAGCTTTTACACAGGTGTCATGGAGTACCACATGACTATTGTCAAGGATTGTCACTTGATAGTTTGGTTGGTTTCGCTGTACTTTACTCCTTTGATTGGCATTAGGTGATACCAGCATACAAAGCAGAAACCCTACCTGACACTCTTAAGATCTGCCGGTAGATTCAAGAGCTTCTGTGGGGTTGAGTTCTTGCTGACAGCAGCCTAACGCCCATTTTTTCCCTTTAAAGCAGGGTTGAGACGGGGCAGGACAAGCTGGGGATCAAAATGAATAATAAAGAATATATTTCACCAAAGACAACTCTATATTTACACCCTGCTACTCTACCTTCCAAATGTCAGGTGTCATCAATATATCTGAGATGTCCTCTTCTTGCTGTCCTCTTCGTCTCTTCAAGAGTTTCCATCTTTTTTATTATTTCAAACTTGCACCAGCAACATACCAAATTCTCTAGTCAGCAACACTTCCTTCCAACTCCACCATTTTCTCCTGACCCGACTCACAATATTCCTAAACCTGCCAAAGGCCCCAGAGTACAGCACCATCATAAGGAAATGATTATTGCAGCAAATTTAAATTGATGCAAGTTTAATCTGTCTAGTACAAATGAGATTTTCCTATAACTTTCCCTTTATTGTAGTAATTTAAGTTAATGAAGATGAATGGAAGTGAAGTGAAATGGCCTCCCAAAAGTGTGGGGAAGGGATATGGAAATACCCAATTGTTGCAAATATTTAATGGATGAGAGTGAAATTAGTCAGGTGTATAGTATGCTGATCTATACCAATCAGACAGATGTCTGTCCATAATAAGACCCAAACTAGAAAACCTTTGGTGCATGAATTTAGCGCTAGGACACTTCCATTAACTATGGGGAAAATTAATCATAGGAACTTGAAACCTCTATGACTCCAATCATCCATGGTGCCACTTTAAGAAATGAGGACTTCCACCTACTGTTAATTGGAGCTCCTCCTTCCTTTTCACTCAATTTAATCTATAGCTTGGCTACCAGGGTCCCCACTACTCCACTGCAACCTCTTGTGGCTCCTTATTTAAAAATGTTTAATACATTGGATCTGATCAAACAGTACAGCAAATGCCCAATTTGTTTTTCAATTTATCACAAGCAGAAAACAGGAAGAGCAAAGACAACCCCTTGTTTAAGGTTTTATTATAGCTTTCCATAATAAATAACAGGAATCTCCCCCCCCCATTCAATTAGGGGGGCAAATCTCTTTTTAATGGCCTTTGCTGCAGCATATATGTGGTAACAATAGATGTCCCTAAGTAGAGCCTGCTTTTCTTCCTCCTTTATATGGCAGCAAGATAGCGAAATAGCAGCATAATAAAGAACAGAACATCTGTTGCAAAAAAATGGCAGCTCTCTCGGTTGAATAGAACTTAGGGCCTCTCTGTAGAGTCACTCACATTTTCCAGTGACAATAACATAGTATCTCATCTGTACATAAGGCAAGCAGGGAGAATATAAAGTTCTGTTTATCACATTCTCTTAAGCTTGCTAGACGGACGGGACAAGACAAGTCAACCCCTTCCAAAGAACTAGAAAACACATGAACATGTGGGGAAGAGTCAAAGATCAGAAGTGGACAGCATGTTCTGCATGCAGGAGGTTCTGGGTTCAATCCCTTGCATCTCTTTGTAGGGCTGGGAAAAATCCCAGGCAGTGTAGACAATACAGTTTTCATAAGGGAACCACCAAACTGTGCTGAATAAATCAAGGAAATTGCTGCTGGCAACTATAAATTCCCAGGTTATATATTGCACTACTCACACAAGTGGGTCTCTTGCACAGTGGAAGAGCATCTGCTTTGCATATGGAAGGTCCCAGCCTCAATCTCTAGCACAGGCATAGGCAAATTTGGCCCTCCAGATGTTTTGAGACTACAATTCCCATCATCCCTGACCACTGGTCCTGTTAGCAAGGGATGATGGGCATTCTAGTCCCAAAACATCTGGAGGGCCAAATTTGCCTATGCCTGTACTAGCATCTCTTGGTAGAGCTGAGAGAAACTCAATCTCAGAGAGCCATTGCCACCCGCTGTAGAGAATACTGAGCTAGACTGACCAATTGGCCTGTCTCTTAAGGCAGTTTCTTGTGTTCCTAGAATCGATCCTGCTAAACAAAAGGACCATGAAATGGTGTGGTATTTCTGTCTTTGCTCCGTGAGAGCTCCTTTGCTGAAGTTGTACAGCAAGGACCATGCACGCTCCATTTTTTAAAAAAAGTTTCTTAAATAAATGTTGCATAGATACTAGGGGAAGGTTATGTTGCGCTTCACACATACACTGAACCCTCCAGGGCCAGGTCACTCTTACAACCCCTAGTGTGTGTCAGTTTCCCAAAATACAAGATACTATACAGTACTTTGCAGAGAAAATGTGATCACCCCAGGACACAATTTTCTTCATCAATCCAATCTTGAAGTGCAATCTCAAGGAGCAAGTGGACAACGATGCACAACAAAATAGAAGCAAATATAGATTTATTATGTAGTGAATGGATTGTAGAGAGAGGTCTTATGTGTGCCCTTTACAGTGCATTCTCATTATTTAAATACCCTTGCTGACCCAGTGACCATTCACACACTATGAACTCGGCTGCATGACACTTTTATGTTCACTATACCCATTTCTGAGTGCCAAGTTTTATCGTATCTGAAGTCACTTTCTAAAGCAATGCATTTTCCTGGCTCCATGTTGCATTTTAGGAAAACTGGGCAGATTTCCAAAGGAACAATAATGTACTGGTTCACCTTGACTTACAAGGAAATGTAACCAGCTTCAGGGTTTTCTCTGCTTTTTTATACTTTTTATAAAGTACTCATTGGAAGCATTTTGTGGCCTTTGAATCGCCCATTCTCCCTTTGGCTAGCACATGAAGGGATATTGAAGGTAGGTTGGCATGTCTGAGTTCTCTGCCCGGCAGCCCCTACAAGTTGTTCTGTTTTACAAGGAAAACAAAAGATTTGCCACCACTTCAAGTGGTAGTGAAGATGTCCTGCCACCGAAGATGCAGTGTTGCTTTCTAAGTTGAAACAGAATGCCCCATGAGATCAACTCTATGTCAGCAGGGAAATGGCTGAATGCACTGGCCAGTGTTAATGATACGACTTCCAGCGCTTGAATGTCTCATGCAGCATGAATGCCAAGGAAAACAGCTTGAATAAGGCAGATCTTCCCCTTACAGAAAACTAGTCCAGAACTGTATCTTCCAATGAGGATGGAAGCATCTGCAAAATAGGCACAGCACTCGCTGCCTTATGATAGGTGCTATACCTGCTATGTTATTAAAGGGAGATCCCCAGGGAAAGGAAGGGGGAATGCTCTTGTCTTCTTTTATCTTCCAAGGCACTTTCACCCACTGAACCCTTCTGATAGTTCTCCAAGGCAGTTAAAGGATGGTGCTTTGTCCTTGCTGCCTCAGAGACTTTCCCTAACAGACTGTGTACTGGGTTCTACACCTGATGAGGGAAGGCTTTGACCCACTGAGGGTCAAAAAAGAACAACACACAGCATAAAAACAGCAGTGCATCATTCTGTTTCTGAATAAGAGACATTCAGATAGTGTGGTGGTCCTAGCACATTGTCCTGTGTTGCAGCTCTTTGAATTAGTATGAGAGTGGACTGTTTTTTTAAACATCCCCTTAGCTGATTAGAAGATGACAGTAGAGAATTGCAGGAGCTTTACTGATTCACACTGACATTTTGGCCGAGCAGAATGAGTTAATTCTGTTGAAACCTCACATTCTTTCACCTGTCCCTCAATATATGCCACTGCTTTGTAAATTAAAATGGCTGCAGCCTATAGTTTCAAGAGTAAGCCCCTTGTGAATACGCATACAGTATATTTACAGTCTAAGGCGTGAACCTCATTTTTTGAGTTAAACATATGAAATAAACAGTGTGTTCACTTCTCATTTTTTATTTTTGTGCTATTGCTTTTCAAGCCAACCTTGGTTTATCTTCAGGCTGCTTTGAATTATCACCTTATAGAGAGTGCTGTGAAGAGGCTTCATGATTTTACGGCACTTTTTTGCTTTGAAGCAGCAAAGCGAAATATTCCTAAGGTTCCAATTGGCTTCTGAATAATGAAATAATGAAGGGTGGAAAAAGAAATAAACATAATATACGGGCGGGGGGTACATTTGGTAAAGTCCCATCAAATTGACCTTAACAACATTTCCTAATCTTGGAGACGCCCCATGATTCAGTGAACTCTGCAGACTGCCATTCTCGTAATGTTTTAACTAGACCCGTGCCAAATGTTCATTCACAAACATTTTGGGGACTAACAGAGGACTAAGGGAGTTTCAATGAAGACAATTGTTGGAAGACTCACAAAAGACAAAAGGAAGCAGCTCTTCACTTAGCACATAGTTAAACTTTGGAATTCAAAGATGTAGGAGATAGCCACCAAGTTTGTTGGCTTGGAAAGAGGATTAGACAGATTCATGGAGGATAAGACTATCATGGGCTACTAGCCAAAATGGCTATATTCTGACACCACTGTCAGAGGCAGCATGCCTCTGAATTCCAGTTGCTGGGGAATCATAAGTAGAGAGATCACTGTTGCTTGGGGGTTTTCCCATAAGCATCTGGTGGGCTACTGTGAGTTCAGGTTGATGGATTAGTTGGGTCATTAGTCTGATCCAGCAGGGTTCTAATGTCCCACCTCTCTTGTGTTTCCAAAAATGTTTCCAATCTCCCCAAATAACTCTGTGCCTCTTTTCACTTCTGTTTGTTAGTTTTCATCCCTCTCCAGTGTGGTGTAGTGGTTAAGAGTGGTAGACTCGTTATCTGGGGAACTGGGTTCGCGTCTCCACTCCTCCACATGCAGCTGCTGGGTGACCTTGGGCTAGTCACACTTCTCTGAAGTCTCTCAGCCCCACTCACCTCACAGAGTGTTTGTTGTGGGGGAGGAAGGGAAAGGAGAATGTTAGCCGCTTTGAGACTCCTTCAGGTAGTGAAAAGCTGGATATCAAATCCAAACTCTTCTTCTTCTTCTTCTTCTTCTTCTTCTTCTTCTATGTGCTTCAGCACCATTTCCCCATCTTCTTTACTTCCCTGAACTCTCACAGCCAGTTATGTAATGAACATGATGTCACATACCACAAAGCCAATCAGATTCTGACTCTCCATGTGCTTTGTGCAGGAGAGTGCTTTGCCCCTCCTTCATGGAGGAAAAAAGATCATCCTACTTCATGCAGCATGTCCAACAGGAGGGCAGCATGGCTAAGTTACTTTGGACGATCATGTCTTACTTGAGGCATCTTTTTCAGCCCGGCCACCCAACTTTTGGCAAGACAAAATTAGCTGGCAGGATTTTATTATTATTTTATTTCCATAATTGGTCATTGGAAGGCTCTTGGAACTTGTCCAGAGTGTGGCTTCCTTAATTAACATCCATCCATCTTTCAAACCATTTCGGCTTCTAAGTAATGAATAAATATTGCTATGTAAAACATATAAATGAATAATTGGGGGGAATGGAGCACTTCTTCCCATGCCACCCCCCCCTCCCCAACAGATTGATGCCACAACCATCAGAATCTGCATCAAGACAACAGCAAATAAGGACAAGTATGGCCACTATTGAACTACCAGAGCCCCCCCCCGGGGGGGGAGCATCTGCTTTGCCTCCATCTGATTCAAGGTACCGACCCAGCAGAGTGGATCAACTTCTGTCATAAACACCTTGCCATAAAGGCAGGCCAAGGGATTTGTGCTTGCCCTATCTATTAAATCAACTAATGGATTTTCTGGGCCAAAGTATGCTCCCATCCTCTCAAGCCAGCCAAGAATAGGAGAGAGGCTAGGTTAGCATCCATTCACCCCGCAAATGACTCAAGCAGTTCACCAGTTCATCTTTACTTACCTATCTTGTGCTCACACTGCCCACCCTAAAGTGACAAAGTAACAATCCCCACAATCAAAAACAACAACAGTGAGTAGTAAATGAAAAGGGTCAATTTAGTTACCCCAAAAAAATCCTCTTCAGCACCTGCCTATCAACCTAGGATGGTGGGTGAGTAGCTGCACTGAGGGAAAGGTTCTGAGAAATAGGCAGGGCCACCCAGTGTCAGGATACTGTTTGTTTCCCTTGCACGTGCTCCATTCTGTCCTTGAGCGAGACAGTGGGGGAAGAACGTAAAGAAAACTGTGAAGGCAACCTTAATAAACTAGTGTATGTGTGGATGCCAACACAATCCTGCCATTTTGTAGCATGACTTCAGTTCACTGTAATGTATGCAGTGGAACCCAGGCTTTGCAGTCAGGGATTTGGGACCAAGCTACCAAGGTCTTATGCCACATTGGTTTAGTCTTACAAATTACATTTTGGTAACAACATAATAGGGACGTGGGTGGCACTGAGCCTAGAGCTTGCCGATCAGAAGGTCGGCGGTTCAAATCCCCGCGACGGGGTGAGCTCCCGTTGCTCGGTCCCAGCTCCTGCCAACCTAACAGTTTGAAAGCACGCCCAAAAGTGCAAGTAGATAAATAGGTACCGCTCCAGCGGGAAGGTAAACAGCATTTCCATGCAAAGCTCTGGTTTCGGTGTTCCGTTGCGCCAGAAGTGGCATAGTCATGCTGGCCACATGACCCAGAAAAACTGCCTGCGGACAAACGCCGGCTCTCTTGGCCTGTAAAGCAAGATCAGCATCGCAACCCCTGAGTCATCTGCGACTGGACTTAACTGTCAGGGGTCCTTTACCTTTATAACATAACATTTGCCAAAGTATATGAGAAAAGCAGAGGGAAATTCTGTGATGATGGTAGGTGTCATTCTATCTGGGAAGTGTGCAGGTCCTCTAGTTAGGGTTTCATGCCCTTGCTTCCTGTACTTCATGTTTCTTACTGGTCCAGACATAGGTAGTTACCTAGCATGATGCCAGCTTAGCTGTTTCTCCCCTTGAATCGGGGACAGTTTCTCCTTATCATTAAATGATAGGAAATCTCATGCGGCCTCCGGAAAGCTAGATTCCTTCTAAGCTGCAGATTTCTGAGACAAAGAATCTATCATAACAGCCTTCACCTCTTTGGAACATCAAGCTGGAAAGTAGGCAGAAGGATTTGAAATATGTAGTTACTGAAAGCATTAATACCTTTCACCAAAAAAGTATGGCTCCACTCAAATGAGCTGTCTGGGACAAATAAGAAATTCGATATTGTCAGGTAAAATAAATGGAAGCAAAGCAAAGATGTCCCTTGCAGGCACCACTGTTAACGTCAGCCAAGGCTATTAATCTTTGTGCTTCAAGGCATAAATGGATCAACAAGTGGAGTAACTTGCTCCCATGGGATAATGCAATGTGATTGGTTTAGGACAGCCTTGTAATCAGTGATATGTCCTGTTGGATGGGGAAAGTAGCAGTTGCTCCTGAACAAGTAAGTGGTGGATGGCAGCAATGGCAGCCCCATTGTAAGGGCATAGATGTTGGCTGAAAACAGGCATGGCAAGGAAACTAGCACTTGCAGAACAGCAAGACAGCCTTATAATTGGGGGTGGGAGGGAGAATTTTTTAGTCTGCTTTTCGTAACAACTGGCTCCAACTCTCCCAAAGCTGCTTGCAGATCAGAATGAAACTCCCAGTCTCTGGATTTTGCATTTTTGTGTGTATAAAAGTACACATAAAATACATATTTTTTATAAATGATGCATGCAAAATGCATATTTTGCCGGTGAATACACTGAAAATTCCTATTTTTATTATTAAAAAAAAACCTAAAAAGCATGCACGAAATGCATACAATGGGACTGAATGAAATGAAATGGCATGTGATGGTATGCAATGGGATGGAGCGGACTATGATTGAGTAGCAGCAAGACCAGACTGGGGTGGAATTATATGATCAGCCAATCCATAATTACATTGCATGGCCCAGATAGGTAAACAGAAGAAGCACAATGCTTTCAGATGTCCCTGCAAAGCTGATGTTGTAGCATGCTGCAAAAATGAGTAATATAAATAAACAGAAAATATTTTCAGCCCAATTGAAGCACTACTTAAGTAATCCGCTGTGCGATATGCAATGTTGCCTTAAAACTTTTCATCACTTGTGAGATAAGCCATAAAAAGAATGTGAGCAGAAGATTTCCACTCTCTTTCTCACATTGCATTTGCCTCCTATCTGTAACAATTTGTTCTTTTTCCAGTTAAATCCCCCCTGTAGGGACAGATCCATCATAACAGTGTTTATTTCAAGGATGAGATGCACTCACACAGTGCAACCAATTTCTGCAGCAGGGATGGGGAGCTTGTGACTCTGTAGAAAATGTTGCTGGACTATAACTCCCATCATCCCTGACCTTTGCTGGCTGTGGCCGATGGGAGCTGGAGTCCAGGAACATGCAAGTAAACAAATTCTGCACAGAAACTGAAGTCCCCATGCACTTGTGATGGCCCCTTTCAGCCTCCCTCATTGGATACTGTGAATAATTGCAGTACCTACACGGGTTTCAGTCCCTTCCTTTTCTGAACATGTTTCCCACACCTCCACTTGTATGCTGTCACCCTAACAGTATGGAAAGAAGCCCTCAAGATATACCTTAAGATTAACATAGTGGAAAAAAATGTGATAAGATTTGACAGGTAGCAAGGAAGCCAATAAAATTATTATGGAACACTCTGAAAAATTTTGGCAATTCGTTTGGACTTGGATGTGGTGTGCTTTTATTTCTGTGTTCAGTTTTATTCGCTTTCCTGTTTTGTTTTGCATCATGTGAGATTATTGCAATGTCTTATTTAAAGGTATATGGATTTATACTTTTGTTCTGCATTTACGCATTGATTATTATTTATTTGTTGCTCATTTGACATGTTGCCAACTGCTTTGGGCACAATCTCATGGGAAAGTGGCATGCAACTAAATGGATGGTGTTGATAATGACTTGCTTGAAGGTGTTCAGCACATACTGTAAACAGGAAAGCCTATCTATAAATTACTCTAAGACTGAGAATATGATTTTTGGCAAACACAGTCCTAGGTATAAATGGTGCTTAGATCAGCAAGCTATAGAACAAACTTCACTCATTTAGATACATGTGAAACCCTCTCTTGGAAGTGTCATATGGAGCAGTGAAAGTCAAAACACAGAAAACCATTGGGGCATTGATGGATTTTTATTACAATAAAGAGGGCAGCTGATTGAACCTGCCATGAAGATATTTGCTGGCAAAGTACTTGCTCAAATGCTCTGTGGTGTTGAAATCTGGGATTCCGATTTGAGCTTCATAGAAGTTTTGGAAACTGCAGAATGATTTGTTTATTTTTTGAAGCTATAGTCTCTACCATCAAGAATAGCAGCTCTTCTTCATACAGAATCTGGGTAGCCAACAATTAAGACAAGAGTAGACTGCACTCAGTTAAAGTATATTTTTAAAATTGCTAATATGCCTATTGAGCATTTTCCTGTGCTGTGCTATATGGAATTGGGTCATAACCAGCTCTGGAAAGCAGCTTGTCAATATGTATTAAAATATTATTATTTCCCAGAATTGAGCTCTGCTTTGCCCTTGAATAAGTGTCAACTAAGGGATTGACTCTTCATGATAGAATCCAGAAAAGACCTACAACTAATTAGAAACACCAACTTTTCCTTTGGTATCCAAACTTGAGAACAGAGCATCTTAGAACTCATTATCTGACCAAACTCTCACCAGTTTCCTTAAGAAATTACTTTATTGAGCTGAATTTCCAAGTGATGCCAACTGCAGTCTTGGATGGCCACTACTACAAGGTCCCATACAGAGACAGACTTGGTATTTGTGGTTACACGTAGGTAGCCGTGTTGGTCTGCCATAGTCAAAACAAAATAAAATAAAAAATTCCTTCCAGTAGAACCTTAGAGACCAACTAAGTTTGTTCTTGGTATGAGCTTTCATGTGCATGCACACTTCTTCAGATATTTGTATTTCAGATATTCTTCAGATATTGTATTTCAGATATTCTTCAGATAATGGTATTTGTGGTAAACCTCAGGTGGAAGACATCATTCATTATCTGTTAGCCTGCCTTGTCCAAGAGATTACTTTCTAAAACCTTTGTTCACACAAACAAGCAGGCACACCCTGGCAGAATTGTTTTGGTTTCTTTTGAGTGACAATAATAGCTTTGTAGCACACACAGTGCCCCTCTATGCACTGGCTGCAAAAAAAACAAACAAACAAAGACAACCAGAAAAATTGAGTTAGGTAAAATTGCTATAAATTGTTGTGATTTAGAGGTTTAATCTGAAATCAAGCTGAATTTGAGTTTGTTGGTGTCTCTGGTGTCTCTCTCTTACATCATAAATGTTGGCAAATTGGATTTTTTAAAGGCAAATAGTATTAGAATTGGAGCCGTCAGAGATGCATAAGGGAACTTGGGAAAGTATTCTTTTTTTTTAGATTATGGATTTTTATGTTACGGATGTATGCTCTGTATTATTTTATTAATACTATAGCCTAATACAAATTTGTCGTGGTCTTTGGCTAGAACAATAAAGTCATAAACTTGAGAATGACTTGCACCATGACAAATAGGCAAAGGCAAATCAAGCCACAAACATCAAGCATTTACTGCACTCCTTCCTGGTAGATGTTGAAGCATAAATCTAACCTCACCTGAGGTTTTGATTGCACTTGTCTGTAGCTTGGTACACCAACTGATGCT
Organism: Lacerta agilis; assembly: GCF_009819535.1. NCBI lineage: Eukaryota > Metazoa > Chordata > Lepidosauria > Squamata > Lacertidae > Lacerta > Lacerta agilis. The sequence continues at coordinate 62,325,327 of NC_046316.1, read as the reverse complement.
ATCGTTGATGTGGCATATCTTGGAGGAGGACAGATTAATACTCTGTTTCTTTGACATTGTAGATGATATTAGGAAAATGTTCTAGTGAATGCAAACTTCAGATCATTTATACCTTTAAGGTAGTTTGATATCAGCTGGGCCACAAGAACAGGATTTGACACAGCAGCTTTGAAATAGCTTATTATAAAATATCCTGTGGACCACAGTGAGCATCTTCTTAATAGATATCTGTTCACAAGCGCTCTGCATGGATTCAGTCACTGGGAAGAACCAGCCCTAAACCTTCAAGATGGTTTCCAGATAGCAAAATAACCTCTGGCTTCTCATAGAAGGTTCCTCTATTACTATTATTTTGGTGACATCCTGGAGAGTTGTGGATAATGTGACACAGTTGTATCGTGCTGTTGTGTCATCTTTTATTTCTATCCACTTAAACCACAGTTTTGAAACCAGAGCTAAATAATTTGCAGGCTTCACTTTAAAGAAGGTTTATTTTTAAAAAATAAAACTTCTCTTTTTGTAGGATTTGTATAAAACCTTACAGGCTTATGCAAATATCTGTTTAATGGAACTACCCAATTTCTAAATCCATCTGAAAACAAATGTGCTCGCTGCTTTTAATCAGGTTGGGATGTGTCACTATAATTTGTATCTTTTTCTGTTTTGATGAGCATGTTTTTAGCACCTGTGAATATTTTACTTTGGGCTTTACTCCTTGTTTAATGCAGCATATGCACTTTTCTTTTGATTCAAGGGATTGTTTGAGATAATTGTATGGCTGCCATATGTATGCTGCTTTGAATTGATTCATATGATGGCTGCTGCCACTGTCCTTTCTGCAATGATTTGACGTGTGAATCGGGTGATTTGCTACATACCACTTTACTGTCACTTAAGTTGTATTTTGGGCATTTTACTTATTGACAGAATAATAGAACTTAGAATTGTAGAATTGGAAGGGACTTAGTCCAACTCCCTACAATGCAGGAATCACAGCTAAGGAATCACTGACAGATGGTCATCCAACTTTTGTTTAAAAACCTCCAATGAAGGAAAGTCCACCATCCTCGGAGGTGGTCTGTTCCACTCTCGAACAGCTCTTATCATCAGAAAGTTCTTCCTAATGTTTGGTTGGAATCCCCTTACATGTAATTTGAACCCACTGGTTTGCATTCTACCATCTGGAGCAGCAGCAGGAAGAAAGGAGAGAACAAATTGCTCTTATGAATGCCTCAGCCCAGTATACCTGAAGGAGCGCCTCTACCCCCATCGCTCAGCCCAGATATTGAGGTCCAGCGCTGGGGGCCTTCTGGCGGTTCTCTCACTGTGAGAAGTGAAGTTACAGGGAAAGGGCCTTCTCAGTAGTGGCGCCGGCCCTGTGGAACGCCCTCCCATCAGATGTCAAGGAAATAAACTGACTTTTAGAAGACATCTGAAAGCAGCCCTGTTTACAGATGTTTTTGATGTTTAATCTTTAATTGTGTTTTTAATATTCTGTTGGGAGCTGCCCAGAGTGGCTGGGGAGACCCAGCCAGGTGGGCAGGTATAAGTAATACCAGTAAGGTGCCAGACTTTGGGAAGGAGGAAGGAGGACTCTAGGACCCTGTCAGAACCCTCACACCTCCTTGCTGAAGCCAGGCAAGTGCTTACCAGGCTTTGAGAAGCCGTCTGTCTCAGTTGTGTGCCCAGTGCCCCTCCCACAGCTTGTGCTGTCCTAAATCCACCTCTGGTACCTATTCCCTATGACTACATTGTTCACATCCCTGTGAAAGTCTCTCCATTTGGTAATCTTGGCCAACCACAAGCCATCTGGTCCAGAACAGTCTCATAGAATCCAGTAGCTCTTAAGTAGACAGGCTGAAGAATTAATTGAAAGAACCCAAGAGACATGTGGTTTGAGAATTACACCTGAGAATAATCAGGCACTAATCAATTTTCTTCAGTAGAATTGTATGACAGATGATAAAAGTATGACCCTTGTCTTACAAGGCCTTTATCAGGATTCTAGATGCCTTAGCAGTGGTAAAAAATCTACATTATAGAAATGCAAATAGCTTTCAAAACACAATGTAGTTATATACTTGTTCCAAAATAAGGAGTAATATGTAAGTAAGTAAGTAAGTAAATATATACCGTGTTTCCCCTATTTTAAGACGTAGTCATAAAATAAGCCACAGCAGGATTTTTTTGCATTTGCGAAATATAAGCCGTACCCCAAAAATAAGCCATAGTGATGGGCGCTGTTCTGGAGGGCCCCAAGGAAGAGGCGGGGCTGGGCGCGGCGCCTCCCGGCAACAGCTCCAGCCTGATCCAGCTTCTCGTGTGCTTACAAAGCAGTCTGTCTCCACCCTCCGCTCAATTTCCCGTTAAAGGCACAGGCGGCGCAGCTGGGCTTTTGTTTTTTAAAGTTGGCAACCTTCGCACCAACTCAGTACTTTCTGATTCTGACTGCATACGGCTTGGGCTTTTTTTCTTTGAGCAGTGAGACTTTGGTGCGTTTGGGAAACAAAAAGTGGGCAGGCGTCCGGGCGGCCAAGAAAGTGTGCCCCCGCCTCCCTCCTGGGAGAGCCGTGCCTTTAAATGCTGGGGACTGAGCCCAGTGCCCACCTCGCTCTCTCCAGCCATTCGCTCTGGCTCCTGCTTGTTGCTCAGGCCAGCTGGTGAGGCGGGTGCACCGGGCGCAAACGGAGCACACAGCGCAGCAATGAGCCACCTGCGGCCGGGCTGAGCTGGAGGGGGGAAAGCCACAACTCTCTGTTGGCTGTTGCTCCTCCCAAGAGGGGGACGACTAAAATCCCTCCAGACTTCAGGGACAAGGCGGACTAACCGGTTCCCCAGGAGCCTCTCAACAGCGCCGTCGCTTGGTAAGTTTCCAGCGCCGTCGTTCTGTGCATGCTTAGGTAATAAAAATAAGACATCCCCTGTGTTTTCTTGAGGGGAAAAATATATAAGACAGTGTCTTAAAATTTACCCTACTGAAGAGTGTTGTGGGGAGGGTGTCAAATGTTGGCCTCGCACAGGGCAGCATATTACCAAGGTCTGCTCCTGTGGGTACCATTGTTCCATTTCCTCAAATTAAATAGATATGAGAATTTCCTTCTTTTCACATGACTTATATTGTATTTTTATGCTGTGAACAATTCTGAGATCTTCAGATGAAGGGAAGTATACAAATAATAATAATAATAATAATAATAATAATAATAATAATAATATGTAGCTCCTGAAACTGACTCTGCTTTCCTTTAGTTTTCTTTCTTTTACCATATGAAGTCCTGAAGACACGACAGTCAACACTATTGACCCTTACATATGATTTACTGTATTATTATTTATTCAGCTTCTATCCCGCCTTATCTCCCAAAGGAGCTCCAGGGAAGGTGTAGGGGAAAACGTGTTGTCCTCTTGCAAGTAACACATGTCATAGTTATTTAAAAGCTTTGGTTGCTCACCTACAAAGATAATGTATTTCAAGAGCATTTTTGTTGCCTAGCTCTGGAATTACAGTCTACAGGTTAGGAGGCATACTGCTTTTAAACAAGCAAAGAACCAAGAAGGCAACATAGTGTGAGAGAAATTATAGATATGCCCCCATGTAGACAGCTGTAAAGCACTAAAAGCCTTGTTCCATTTTGTGCGTGCACAGTTTTTTTTTTAAGAGCTGCCTTGGTTGAGCTAGTCAAGAGTAAAAGCTTCTTGATGTATATAACAAAAATTCCAGTGAACAAAAACATACCATTTCTAGGTGGTACTTACTGTATATTTCAAGTTGCATTGCGGTTTGATTTAATGTCATAAAATACTGCCTCTATAGTTATAATAAGTAAAATAATACTCATTTGGCCACACTGGCACATTCTTTTGGGGGTTTTTTTTTGGGGGGGGGGTACATGTGTTTTTAAATATTATTTTAAACCTTGCAGCCCATAAAGGTGTGTTATGCATCCATCCCCACAACTCATGTAGGATTGTTTTGAACACTCCAGATGCATGCGCTGTGTTTGTGTGAACATGTTTGTGTGAGATGAGAGAATCTTATTTGCAAACCTCATCTTGTGCAGATAAAACTGGTGCACCCTTTAATTTGACAATCCCCCCCCCAGTAAACCTCATTCTGCTGCAGCCCTCTTAGCTACGAAGTCCCGCAGGGGCTTTTGGAAAAAAGAAAGTTTTGATCCCAATGGCAGGTGCCCACCTCTGTCACAGCTAAGAATGTGGAGTTGCATGCAACTAAGAGTAGACCCAATGAAATTAATGGACCTAGGTTAGTCATGGCCATTAATTTCAGTGGATCCACTCTACATAAAACGAACCTTGGCTACATCCCATGGCATTGATTTACATCCTTGACTTTTTGGGGATATCTTGGGCTCTCTGTTTTCTGTCCTGGAATACATATAATAATAATAATTTATTATTTATACCCCGCCCATCTGGCCGGGTATAAATTTCACCATTTACTGTCATGTTGTGCTGGGTATTGCATAGGTTTTCACTATTCTCCCAGACCACTGCATATCCATCTAGCTTTTTCAGGCTGGACTAACCGAATGTGTGGACTTGTAAAACATCATTTTGTCATGGACTACAATAGTATGGAAGTAGACTAGCTAGCTACTGCATGAAACATGACTAAGTGAATACGTACCACTTTCTCCCTATCACACAAGTACCTGTAACATACAAAAGTCTACATTATAGCTACCTTAGGCAGTCTGTCTGTCCAAATGGTTCTTTGACATAATCTTTGTTATGAAGAATGTGAGAGGGATCTGTCACTCTGTTGAACACCAGGGTTGATTCAACTGATCTGGCTGTCTAGATGAGTGCCCCCTTCTTCCCTCACTGCTTTATGTGCATCCTTTCCAAAGATGCATGATCAATGGAAGAGGATGACCATCCCAGACAGGTATGTGCAGAGGGGAGCGGATTACAGCTGGAGCTGGGTACACTTGCCCCGAGTTTCAGAGGGCTAAGGCAACTGGGGGACTAGGGACCAGCTGCTTTTTTCTTTGAGTTTATAACTTTATTCTAATAAGATTCCCTCCCCAGGCCTCAGACAAGCCCTGTGCAGGCCTGATCCTGTACTATAGCTGCGCTTCCCCGCTAGAATCTCCTAACAAGATGATCTCTCTTATGAAACTTGATGCTATTTCAGTGGAACAAGCATACACAGAAACATAAACCTAGATCCAATCAGAATAATCTGCATAAGGAAGCCAATGTGGATCCCGCAACGAATACACAGACAGACAGACAGACAGACAGACAAACACGTGTGTGTACACACCAATGTTGCGGGTGGAATTCCGACAGGTGGACCCTGCATCTAGGGATCAAGATTGTGCATCTCTTTCTGAGTGATGGATCAGAACCAGAGGGCACCACCCAACTTTAATAGAGTGGAAAGTGCGGCCAACTGTCTATTGGACAGTGATTCCATGCTGCTATGAATGGGTGTCTTTGGACTGGAGCCAATATACACATACACGTATATCTCTGCAATAAGCTATCCTCCACATTGTTCGCATGAAAATGAGGCCTTTGGCAACAGCTCATTATTATTTCCATTCATAAAGGGATGTAATTCATAGTGTTCCATTTCACAGTGGTAAAACCACTGAATTAAAGGGCTTGCATTTGCATTTTACAGACCTTTGCAGAGAGGATTTGTAATAGCCTAAATTAAGACATCGTATTCATGCCTTAAGTGGGAGAAGATCAGACAATTCACAAGGGGCAAGGCCCACAAAGAGTATGTTTTATTTATGTGCTATCAGGCATGCTGAGCAGAAGAGATGATTTCTGCCCACCCCCGGCTTTGCACTGCTAGGGCAGCCCATTTTAGTGCTGCAGGGGAGTGCTGAGACCAAACACTACAAGGTAAAAAGATGAGGAAATTTGTGATGCAACTGAATGCTGCGGATCGGAATTTGGTTGGTTTGCAAAGGAAATGAACACTACCTTCTCTATAAGGTACAGTTTTGCTGCAACAGTCTAACACACAGCTACCCACCTCAGAGGCGGTCTTGGGGTGGCATGCCCAGTGCACGTTGCATTGCAGGGGCAGTCGAAACAATGCCATAGTATGGAGCAGGAGATGCAAGTGGCACAGAATTTTAGCATCACACAGGGCGCCACTGAAATTTAAGAGTGCAAAGTCCACTACTGCCCACCTCTGGAATGGATGGCAAGGGTGCCTTCTTGGCTTCCAGTCTTTAATACTTTTAATTTTGGTCTTAATTAGTTTTATGAGCAAATTTGCAATTGGGGAACTCAGAATGCAATCTTTCCTTGTTCCTGTGTTTTACTGCCCTGCCCTTCCCCTTGGCACTGCTGAACAGCATGTTGACACCTGATTGAGGGGGCTTTGTGCATTCTTAGTTTGCATGAATATGCTTATACAACATGCACACAAAGCAGAAGGTGGGTTGGTGAGATACATGTACCACATACCCTCTTGTTCCAGCCCAGTCATGTTCTCAAAATCATAAAAATGCAAGAATATAAGATCATTAGAGAACTTTCTTATGGAACAGCATGCAAATGTCACATATACGTGGATTTTAAAAAAGAATCCTCCTTGATCAGATGAAAGGTTCATCTAGTCCAGCAGCCTGGTTCCTACAGCAACCATCCAGATTACCCCAGAAAGTCCACAAACAGGATGGAAGGCTCCTTTGCTGTTACTCCTGAACATCAACCATTACAACCATTAGCCTACAGACTGATTACATTGTGGGATTATTGTTGGGAGGGTTTTGCCCTGATAAGGAAAGACTGGTGGAATTCTCTAAGGTTCCTAAAGGATTATTGCTTGCTTCAGAGTTCGCATACGCTTTCAAACACATTTTAGACGCTACTGCTCAAGGGTTGTGCCCTCTTTCTCCTCCTCCTCCCTGTTCTGCTTTAATTTTGATCTTATAATCCTAGGCAAAGCAAGTTCTCACTGTTTTTCTGGCACAATATTTCAGTATTGCCTCAAGTAGCGGTTTTATCTTTTTAAAGAAGGAGTTGTCTTAAGTAAAAGCTGGTGAGTGAAAAGGAAGAATGTACATGAGTTTAATGATGATTTATTATTGATATATAATGAAGCAGCAGGAAGGGCAAACCTAACTCACACTCCTCATTTAAATCATTCAAATGCTGCCTCTGTTTGACTGTCTAGAGTGGAGAAGCCTGAGGCAATTGTCACTTCTACCACACCCAAACATGACCTAGCTGGCAAAAAGTGTGTTACATGGAAAGTACAACCATCCCACCCTTTTTTTAAGCAATTGGAGCTAATGTATGCTACATGTATATTAAGGGAAGCATGCTTGCTGTTTTCTCACCTCAGACAATGGGAAGTT